>NW_026889758.1:48312500-48912500 GCF_033153115.1 Saccostrea echinata
ACTAGTAGCTTTCTTCTTTATTACTGTAAAGTGTTATTAGGTACTGTCTACATGTACATGCTAGACAGTTTATAAAGTGCTATTTTATTATATTAGTTTTTTGGATCTATTTTCATTTGATTACCAGTGTTTTAACTTAAAGAAAAGGAAAATCATAAGATTTTTTGTAGGACTTAATTATGATTATTATTTAGGTTTTGTTTTGTTACAAAAAAAGAGAATTTTCTTTATCTAGTTAACACCAAGAATGGCCTCGTCTTTTTTTATTTTACTGTTCATGTCTCCCAAAAATGATAAAGAATGACTCGTTTACTTTCAATGGTCTGTTTTTTTTTTTCAGTGTGTTAAATAGGTGCTTCTTGCTTCTTTTGATATAATCAGAGAAAACCATGAGATTACAACAGACCACTACCTTATAATTGGAATATGCAAATTTTATTTTATGCATATTGCTTTTGCAGAAGATACAACATGACTTCTTATAAGAACTGAAGACTTTGTACTTTTTCTTGTCAATTTTTTTTGTATGTCTCCCATTTGTTTTGTTATCAAACAATCGTCATATGTTAACTGCAGGTGATCCTAATAAAAAGAAAATAACCAGAACTTGTGCTTTTTACTTTAGAAATTTATGATAATTTGCATTGATTGTTAACCTTGCCCTACAGTTTCATGATAAGGATGTTTTGCTTTCTTTGATAGTAAATGGCAAAATTTAGAGCAAGACTTCAATGTTTGCATTGCAATGTCATTCTTTGGGGCCAGAAAATAAGCCAGAGTTTTGATTAAATAACATAATTATTTAAAGCCAAGTAGAAACAAGAGGACCAAGGGCCTTAACAGTCACCTGAGTATAATACAACATTGTAAAGGATCCATACAAGTATAAAACTGGAGGTGCTGTGAATGAGATCACAGAATAATACACCCCCCCCCCTCTCTCCCCCAGCTACAATTTTTTTAAAGTGCCCATTCACATGTAAATGTGACCGTGAACTTGCCAAAAAGACATAGGTTAAAAAATGACACATCCTCTGGTTGTAAGTTATTTTTTAGTGAAATATGGACATCATATGTTTCTCCATTAGAAAATTATAGACCTGTCATGAATTTTACACTTTTTATACCAGTGACCTTGAATTTGCCACATGAACTTGGGTCAAAGTTTTGACACACACTCAAGGTCATAAACAATCTTTATACCAAGAATGAGCTTCCAATGATTTTCCATTACAGAAGTAAAGCTTAAACAAGAATTTTACGCTTTTTCTGCCAGTGACCTTGAACTTTCTGGAATGATATTTGATCAAGGTCACAACACACACCCTCAGGTCATAAATGATCTTTGTACCAAGTATGAGCTTCCAATGATTCTTTATTCCAGTTATAGCCCAGACAAGAATACAGCACTTTTTCTGTCATTGATCTTGAACTTGCCAAAATGACCTTGCATCAAGGTCATGACATACTCTGGGGTCATAAACAATCTCTGTACCAAGTATGAGCTTCCAATGATTCTCCATTAATAAAGTTATAACCTGGATAAGATTGCACAGGCAGATGGACAAGGTGATTCCTATGTGGCGGTCAGACGGGTCGATTGCCGGTGGCCAGATAGCTCAGTTGGTAGAGCACCTGACTGGAGATTCAGGGGGCCCGGGTTCGAATCCCGGTCTGGTCCGCTGCATTTTTCTCCTCTCCCGTTACATTTGGTGCCGTGCCATGCCCTGGAAGTGACAGGTGAAATACCTGCCAGGGAAGAGCCTGGGTTGGGGTCTTTGGAGGGCCAAAGACCTTAAAGGAGGGAGGAATGTGGCGGTCAGACGGGTTCGATCGCCGGTGGCCAGATAGCTCAGTTGGTAGAGCACCTGACTGGAGATTCAGGGGGCCCGGGTTCGAATCCCGGTCTGGTCCGCTGCATTTTTCTCCTCTCCCGTTACATTTGGTGCCGTGACCAGGATGTGACAGGTGAAATACCTGCCAGGGAAGAGCCTGGGTTGGGGTCTTTGGAGGGCCAAAGACCTTTAAGGAGGGAGGAATGTGGCGGTCAGACGGGTTCGATCGCCGGTGGCCAGATAGCTCAGTTGGTAGAGCACCTGACTGGAGATTCAGGGGGCCCAGGTTCGAATCCCGGTCTGGTCCGCTGCATTTTTCTCCTCTCCTGTTACACCTATATACCCCACTTAGCTGTACTTGCCCCAGTTTGTCATTATCACCATTATGACTGAACAAATCAACGATTAGAAACCCAATCTCATTCCCTCTCACACTGGCCTCTCTTTTTTCTTTTTGAAGAGCATTTGATGTACAAAGAAAAGGCATTTTTGTCTCTTTATTTATCAAATAGTTACAACTCTATTCCATCATTAAAAACTATGAAAGTACTTCTTGTATTATAAATGATCAAAATTATTGTACAATTCTCTTATTCAATTGAGCTTTCACTTACATTACTTTAAGGACATATGCAACGTAGTTTGAACTTTATTGTCTTTTCCCCTGGAGTTGAAGAGTTCCAATTCTTAAAGGAACTGTGTGTTACATTTAATGTCTATATATGCTGTTGCACACTTCTTCTAAAACAAGTTTGGATAAACAAAACATCTAGAATATATGTTTCGTAATTTTTGTATATTTTTCTGTGAATAATACAAGAATTTTCATCAACTAATATCTTTTCAAAACCTCTGGTAATGCATGCTGATTTTTTGTCTATGAACATCTAATAGCCCTATAATCATAAATTAAGAATATCTTGAAAAATTATCAGTAGGTAAGATACGTTTCGTATGTCCTTAATACAGTGATTAATTATCACAGGTGAATAGCAAAGGGGAATAACTTCACTCAGTGGACGAAAAATTAACAAAGCCTCACCCTAGCACCACAGGCCCTAGACTTAGGGGCCTAGAAATTCACAATTTTGGAAGAGGCACCCTTGCTCATCATAACAATGCACTAAGTATGTTTGCTGAATACCCAGGGACAGAAAAGAAGATTTTCAAAAAAATAATGAAAATAATGCATTTTCACAATATATTCAACAGAGCCCCACACCAAAATCCCTGTCCCAGGGCTATGAATTTCATAATTTTGGAAGAAGCTTCCTTGCTCATCATGACTATGTAATTAATTTATCTTCTAAATACCCAGGGACAGAGAAGAAGATATTTAGAGAATTAATGCATTTTCAATTTTGATCTACAAAGACCTGTCCTACCACCATAACCCCTGACCCAGGGGCCACGATATTCACAATTTTGGAAGACGCACCTTTCTTATCATAACCATACACACAGTTTATCTACTAAATACCCAGGAACAGAGAAGTTTTTCAAAAAATTAATATCTGCTAAATATATAGGGGAGAGAAGAAGATTTTAAAAGAATTTGTACATTTTCACTATATGTTCATTAAAGCCCCACTCTTACACCAGAACCCCTGACTCTTGGGCAATGGATTTCATAATTTTGGTAAAGGGCTTAATGCTTATTACAATCATGCAACAGTTTTACTGGTTGATCCAGGAGTAAAGATGAAAATTTTTAAAGATTTCACTAATTTTGATGGTTTTAGCCCAATCCTTCAGGCCCCAGGGGAAGGGGGGGGGGGGGGGGCAGAGACCATGAAATTCAAAATTTCTGTACCTCTTTACCCATTGATGCTATATGCCAAAATTTTTTGAAATTGAGAAGAAGCTGAAAATGTTCAAAAGTTTATGACCAACACACGTCGCATGACAGATGATGGCGGACAAAAACAGATGCAATAGGTCACCTTAGCGGCTCAGATGACCTAAAAACAAGCTAATTCAGAGAATTTATGTCTCCCACTTCAGGAAAAAAGAAGAGGGTGAAAGAACTGGAAAAATTATGCAGATGGAGAAAGGAAAAAGGTCAACCTTCACCTTTCAGCTTTTGGCCTTAAAGTCATTAGGAGTCTTTTTAAAGTTTAAGAAATTCATGACCTAAAGTTTCATTGCAAAAGCTTACAGAAAAACTAAAATTATCATTTGAAAACTATATATAGAATATATATTTCTGATCTTGACCTTTTAGCCTCAAAATCAATGTGTTCTTTTTTTTTGGCAAAAACTTTCAGAAAAACTAAAATTATCATTTGAAAACTATATATGCAATATATATTTCTGATCTTGACCTTTTGACCTCAAAAGTAATATGGGGTTTTTTAAGGCCATGGGGTGTTGTGAAATAAATCTCATTGCAAAATCTCACAAGCTTTTTAAGATGTAGTTTGGAAAAAAGTGTTACACAGATAGAATGTATGAATTTCTGACCTTGACCTTTTGACCTCAAAATAAATAGGGATCTTCTTTAGGCCATAGGGAGTTGTGATATTAAATTCTATTGAAGCAAGCTCAAAGACAACTAAGTTATCAACTGGAAAATGTTATACTGCAATGTTTGAATTTCAGATCTTGACCTTTAAACTTTTTGATGTCAAAATCAATAAGGGTCTTGAGTTGTGATACATAATTTCATTGCAAAAGCTCAAAGGCTTTTTAAGATATCATCCAGAAATTAAGTGATACACAAAAACAGAATGTATGAATTTATGACCTTGACCTTTTGACCTCAAAATCAAAAGGGGTCTTCTTAAGGCCATAGTAAGCTGTAATATAAAATTTTATTGAAGAAAGCTCAAGGAAAACTAAAGTTATCATCTTGACAATGTTAATTTTAATGTATGAATTTTGACCTTTACCTTTGACCTCAAAATCAATAGTTGTCTTTTTTTAGGCCATAAGGAGTTGTGAGATAAAATTTCATTGCAAAAGTTCAAAGGGTTTTAAAGGTATTGCCTGGAAACAAAAGTGTTACACACAAACAGAATGTAAGAATTTATTACCTTGACCTTTTGACCTCAAAATGAACTGGGTTCTTCTTTAGGCCAATGGGAGTTGTGATATAAAATTTCATTGCAAATGTCAAAAGGCTTCTTGAGATATAGTCTGGGAACAAAGGTGTTACAAACAGACAGAATGACAGAGAGACCAAAATTAATATCCCCCCACTTTCAGTGAAAGTGGGGGACATAAAAATATACAGCATATAAACATGTGCAAAGCATATATAAAAACTGCAGACTTGATAACTTACAGAAAAATAATTTTCATTATTCTACTTTTTTTTAAACTTTTCTTACTGAAGGAAAGTAAAAATTAGCGGAAATATGATGTGTCATATTGTACAATTACAGTGTTAGATTTTGATGTGACATCTTGTACAATTACAGTGTTAGATTATGATGTGTCATCTTGTACAATTACAGTGTTAGATTATGATGTGTTACCTTGTACAATTACAGTGTTAGATTATGATGTGTAATCTTGTACAATTACAGTGTCATGTAAGAACTCAAGGTTTCTTCATTGCACTTGTGACTTGACCAGATTAGAGAGTGAGCAAGGTGATTGCCTTCAACTACCAAACCCCTCCTTCCACCTTTGCAACTTTATTTAGTGTTTAATAATAAAAGCATCATGGCTTTTATTTAATATAGCTTACTCCTTCTTTCCAAAACTTCAATAGAATAAAAAAATAAAACTTCAGGAAGAAAAAGAGAGCAATTTAATCACTGTAAGCCCCTGTTGTATTAAACAATCATGAGATGAGTGGCCTAAATCAAATGCTAAGGAGATACAATATATTCAGCAATGGTTAATTAATCACAACAGTATGTGTACACCTGAACTCCAAATGAATTGAAGCCTTTCAATGAAATACTGTAATGTGAAATATTTTGATCTACTTGTAACGAGTCACTAAAGCCTGGATAAGTAGATATAGCACTATGTCGTCCTCCACAAGACCACAACCCAATCTTTTGTTGCTATAGACAACAATAAACAAAAGTATCCTGTCGAGAATTCTTCTGCAGAACTTAATATCCCACCTTTCCTAATCGACTATCTGTCTTAGGATTTGCTATAAGGGCCTGGACCCCAACGATCGCTGAATTTATCTGTGTTTGTAAGTCTCTCAAATTCTTAATGTGAATAAGTCTTAGGATTTTAGCCGCTTCATTTATTATGTAATCTGAAAAATATGCAAAAAACAACAAATTATTTAGACCCATTTAAGAGCACTTCCGTTCTATACAATCTGTATATGCACATGCACTGTACAGGTAATCTAAAATGTACATGCAAGTCACAATAATGATTTTCATGCATGCATTAATTTTCTGAATTAGCTTAAATTGAAAAGGTAGAATTAAATTTGAAAAAAAAAGAAAAGAAGGAAAAACTTGACATTAAAACAATTTAACATGAGCATTTGAAATAAATTGAATAACTGATCATACCTCCAGTGTCAAATCCCAAATCTGTCTGATCTAAAGGAAGTTGTTCACCCTGAAAATGGAAGCAAAGAGGGAGAAATGAAAATTATTGACAGGATAATATAAAACTTCAAACAGCTGAAGCCTCAGATGATTCACAAAGCATAAACATTATGTGTATATCTGCTGTGGAATTAATTTAAAAGATTTTACCCACCTGTTTTTCTGTGGAGAATTTTTTAATGGCTTCTTGGGAAAGTCGATCTTTCACGACCATACAAATTGCCTGTGTATTTTTATCATGATGACATTAAATTTGCAATGAATTTTATAGTAACTGTACTTCATTTTCAAATTCTTAAATACATGTTACTTCTACTCACCTTTAATTGTTCTAAGTGGTCAGCATGAGGAGGTATTTGCAAAATCATGGATAAAGATGTGACACCAGCCTTAAAATCAGGATCATTAACTGTCAAAAAAAAAGTCACATCTTTAGAATTAATCATCATAATATCTCTGTAAGTTTATACTGAGAGTCCAAGCCTTAAAATCAGGATCATTAACTGTCAAAAAAAGGTCACATCTTTAGAATAAATCATCATAATATCTCTGTAAGTTTATACTGAGAGTCCAAGCCTTAAAATCAGGATCATTAACTGTCAAACCAAAAGTCATATCTTTAGAATAAATCATCATAATATCTCTGAAAGTTTATACCGAGAGTCGAAGCCTTAAAATCAGGATCATTAACTGTCAAAAAAAAAGTCACATCTTTAGAATAAATCATCATAATATCTCTGAAAGTTTATACCGAGAGTCGAAGCCTTAAAATCAGGATCATTAACTGTCAAAAAAAAAGTCACATCTTTAGAATAAATCATCATAATATCTCTGTAAGTTTATACTGAGAGTCCAAGCCTTAAAATCAGGATCATTAACTGTCAAAAAAAGGTCACATCTTTAGAATAAATCATCATAATATCTCTGAAAGTTTATACCGAGAGTCGAAGCCTTAAAATCAGGATCATTAACTGTCAAAAAAAAAGTCACATCTTTAGAATAAATCATCATAATATCTCTGAAAGTTTATACCGAGAGTCGAAGCCTTAAAATCAGGATCATTAACTGTCAAAAAAAAAGTCACATCTTTAGAATAAATCATCATAATATCTCTGTAAGTTTATACCGAGAGTCGAAGCCTTAAAATCAGGATCATTAACTGTCAAAAAAAAAGTCACATCTTTAGAATAAATCATCATAATATCTCTGTAAGTTTATACCGAGAGTCGAAGCCTTAAAATCAGGATCATTAACTGTCAAAAAAAAAGTCACATCTTTAGAATAAATCATCATAATATCTCTGAAAGTTTATACCGAGAGTCGAAGCCTTAAAATCAGGATCATTAACTGTCAAAAAAAAAGTCACATCTTTAGAATAAATCATCATAATATCTCTGTAAGTTTATACTGAGAGTTCAAGCCTTAAAATCAGGATCATTAACTGTCAAAAAAAAAGTCACATCTTTAGAATAAATCATCATAATATCTCTGAAAGTTTATACCGAGAGTCGAAGCCTTAAAATCAGGATCATTAACTGTCAAAAAAAAAGTCACATCTTTAGAATAAATCATCATAATATCTCTGAAAGTTTATACCGAGAGTCGAAGCCTTAAAATCAGGATCATTAACTGTCAAAAAAAAAGTCACATCTTTAGAATAAATCATCATAATATCTCTGTAAGTTTATACTGAGAGTCCAAGCCTTAAAATCAGGATCATTAACTGTCAAAAAAAAAGTCACATCTTTAGAATAAATCATCATAATATCTCTGTAAGTTTATACCGAGAGTCGAAGCCTTAAAATCAGGATCATTAACTGTCAAAAAAAAAGTCACATCTTTAGAATAAATCATCATAATATCTCTGAAAGTTTATACCGAGAGTCGAAGCCTTAAAATCAGGATCATTAACTGTCAAAAAAAAAGTCACATCTTTAGAATAAATCATCATAATATCTCTGTAAGTTTATACTGAGAGTTCAAGCCTTAAAATCAGGATCATTAACTGTCAAAAAAAAAGTCACATCTTTAGAATAAATCATCATAATATCTCTGAAAGTTTATACCGAGAGTCGAAGCCTTAAAATCAGGATCATTAACTGTCAAAAAAAAAGTCACATCTTTAGAATAAATCATCATAATATCTCTGAAAGTTTATACCGAGAGTCGAAGCCTTAAAATCAGGATCATTAACTGTCAAAAAAAAAGTCACATCTTTAGAATAAATCATCATAATATCTCTGTAAGTTTATACTGAGAGTCCAAGCCTTAAAATCAGGATCATTAACTGTCAAAAAAAGGTCACATCTTTAGAATAAATCATCATAATATCTCTGAAAGTTTATACCGAGAGTCGAAGCCTTAAAATCAGGATCATTAACTGTCAAACCAAAAGTCATATCTTTAGAATAAATCATCATAATATCTCTGAAAGTTTATACCGAGAGTCGAAGCCTTAAAATCAGGATCATTAACTGTCAAACCAAAAGTCATATCTTTAGAATAAATCATCATAATATCTCTGAAAGTTTATACCGAGAGTCGAAGCCTTAAAATCAGGATCATTAACTGTCAAAAAAAAAGTCACATCTTTAGAATAAATCATCATAATATCTCTGAAAGTTTATACCGAGAGTCGAAGCCTTAAAATCAGGATCATTAACTGTCAAAAAAAAAGTCACATCTTTAGAATAAATCATCATAATATCTCTGTAAGTTTATACCGAGAGTCGAAGCCTTAAAATCAGGATCATTAACTGTCAAAAAAAGGTCACATCTTTAGAATAAATCATCATAATATCTCTGAAAGTTTATACCGAGAGTCGAAGCCTTAAAATCAGGATCATTAACTGTCAAAAAAAAAGTCACATCTTTAGAATAAATCATCATAATATCTCTGAAAGTTTATACCAAGAGTCCAAGCCTTAAAATCAGGATCATTAAATGTCAAAAAAAAGTCACATCTTTAGAATAAATCATCATAATATCTCTGAAAGTTTATACCAAGAGTCCAAGACTTAAAATCAGGATCATTAACTGTCAAACCAAAAGTCATATCTTTAGAATAAATCATCATAATATCTCTGAAAGTTTATACCAAGAGTCCAATTACAAATCAGTACAGATAAATGGACTGTTGCCATTAATATATATTAATTTTAACTTTACATAGAATCAAGAGTGCCACTCACAATCCAAATTATCTAAAGGATTTGAAGAAGGGACACGGTCTGTTTGGGACATGGCTATATTAGAAGGATCTACTGCCTTGTATTCATCAACTGAAAAGGAATTAAACAAATAGTGAATGACCTGATGGATGGAATGATTTGAATAGGATTGGAAAGTTATTATAAATGAGTTGGAGCATCAAAGACACACTTATTCTATTACCAGCCTCTGCCTTCAAATACTCGTTATCAGTCAAGATGATTCATACTATATTATTTTTGTATTATGATAGAAAGATATATCTGATATTCCCTAGATAAACAAGTTAATAACTACAAAACAAATTAGTCCAGTCAATTTATCATTAACATCAAATTAATTGCAAAAGAATTTTTTTTGTTATAAATAAAAATTATTACAAATGTTTAGGCCTATTTCAGAAATTCAGAGTGTATGTTGCATTTCCTTGCCTCAATATGATAAAATTTGGGGAAGAGGATATCTGAAAATAGGTCAAGTTTTGTCACTACTCTTTATGTATGATTTTTTTTCATTATATTTAGAAAATATAAAAGAAATGACTAATACATACTAAATAATACTTTAAAGGAAATTTTTATTTTGTTTTCTAAACTCTGTATTCACTATTTATTAAACAAATGCCAATATTTCCAAAATATCAAAAAGGTGTAAGTTAAATTCAAAATATCCATTTGAAATCTTTACTATCTATGTGAAGTAATGATCTGTTAAACTACATGTACATCAAAAATGTTTAAATCAGATTAAGCAATCATGAAAATGGGAATTTCTTTTGATCATTGGTGGATTTACAGAGCTATGCCTCTATTCTATAATAAATGTAATTCCCAAAAGTAATTAAAATAAATCATGTCAAAATTATGCTTTCCCTTCATTGCATTTTCTTAGGCTTTTTACTTTATATATTTTGTACATGCTAGATTTTATTTATCACAAAATAATTTCTGTTGCAATTACATGTAGTTTTACATTGGAACTACATTTTTGCTAAATTGACTGGACTAAATAGTAAATATGGAAAAATAGTTTTACCATGGTCTCCATATTCGAGCCTAACTGCATATGCTAATATCCATTCAATCATACTGGTTCTCTCAGATTGCTGATAAGGACATCCTAGATCTTTAAAATACTGAAAAATGTACATGTGTATGTTAAGTAAATATACTCCTGAGGAAAGAGAAATGACTTTTGGTCATAATGTGAAGCACTGTTACGCAGCCACTCACAGATTCACATGCTTTAGTCCAGTCACTGCTTTTAATATTCCTGAGTCCTGTTCGGTCTTCTATCTTGTAATGACGAATTTTCTGATCCTCTACCCATATGATGAAATTGCGAAATTCATTTTCATCTGTCAGACCAATAGATGTGCAATTTATTATCAATGTGATATAAATAAATGCATCAAAACTTTAATAATTTGAAAATTACATCAAAATGACAATCAATCTTTAAAGTCATATATGGCGTATTTTTTATATGTTCAGACTAACTAAAATTAAAAAGATCTTTCTATTTGTTTTATTATTTTATATAAAGATAGGACTTTCCTGTAAATTACACAATTTAAATCAATCACGTTTCAAAGATTTTAGAAATTTAAAAAAATAACCGGTTTATTTACAGACTCCGCATTTAAATAACAGACACAGATTAAAGTCAATATAACTATGGAAACATGAGGTTATTCAAGTTTAAAATCGGTGAAAATTTTAATTTGAACGTAAATAACATATATCATGTTTATTTACACTCATTGTCGTATTTCTATTTTTTTATAGCTCAGATAAGCCATACATAGCTTTAACAGTTAAAGCATTCTTTATGTAAAAATAAATAAGTAATAATTGGCAAGTTGCTTTTCGACAAGAAATAAACAGGTCCGGCACAATCTCTTGATTTAGCTATATAGCTTGATTTAGCTATATAGCTTTATTAAGCTATTCAGAATAGCTTGATTTAGCTATTTTATCACACTTTTTTCTTAAATGAGTTATTTTCTCAGAATGCACAAATAGTCGCACCTTGGTGCAGTGATAATATTCAACCTTGAACTCCTCTGAAAATAATGCATGTAAAGATCACTCATCAAATTACGTCTCCTTAAGAGACTTTGTACTCAAAGTTCTTAAAGTTTTGGGGCTATATAAAGCAATTGATACAGTTACTTCTTCATTGAAATTATAAAAGAGGCCAATTATGGTCAACAAGATAATTGATTAGTAATAATTCAGTACAATGAGAAGCAATCATACTTATCCACGCCTCGAAACACACAAGGTGGTGTACAGTTACTCAAACAATGGAAATTCATCTTTTGCTTAAAAGTATTCAAATGCTGCAATGTTAGAACTATCTTTGATTTCAGTTGTTGTTTTGATAGCCCATAGTACATATATGAATAATCAAATACTTCCGACTTTTTGTCTATTTCTTACAAAAAACATTTTTCTGAAAAACTGCACATAAATAGCTTTATCAAGCTATTTGGAATAGCTTAATAAAGCTATATAGCTTTTTCAAGCTATATAGTAGCTTTTTCAAGCTATATAGCTTAATCAAGAGATTGTGCTGGACCTGATAAATAATGAAAATGCTTAGTCTAGCAAAGGTTTCTGGAAAACTTCTTTTTCATATGATGTATAGGCGCAACCTGTTATAAAATTCAGCAGAAAATATGGTATATACATATCGTACCATTTGCATTGAATTCGTTTGGGTTTTGGTAACCGAGAGCGCTTAATTTTCTTCTAAACATTCTAACTGCAATAATGCCAATATCAGTTTTGATCACACGTTTCAACCTAATATCGTTACCGGATGTGGAGCGTGCAAGAGAAAAGATGAATTGTAATGGGAACATCAACAGTTTCCGGATTGTTTTATATCTACGAGTCCCCCCCCCCCCCCCTCAAAAAAAAAAACTAAATATAACGATAATAATAAAAGTTAACAATACTGTAAAAATGAGATGAGGAAATTGCATGCGTGGATCTAGAGGGGGGGGGGGGGGTTCCGGACCCCCTGCAATTTGCAAAGTTATTAAAAGTATATATGAAGAAAATAAAAAATGACTTTGGACCCCCCCCCCCCCAAAAAAAAAAAACGTGGACCCCACCGTCATCACCACAACATAGGTGTTTTTCACATTTGGAAAATGGATTTTAGGTGGGTTTTTTTTTTTTTGTTTTATTGTTTTTTTTTTTTGTTTTTTGTTTTGTTTTGTAATGTTTTGTTTTGTAATGTTTTTTGTTTTGTTTTGTTTTGTTTTTTTGTTTTGTTTTTGTTTTTTTTTTTTTGCTTGTCAAGAAATTTTCTGGATTTAATACGTTTCGGAAGGGAATTTGGTGTTTTTGTTTTTGTTTTGTTGTTGTTGTTGTTGTTTTTTTTTTTTTTTTTTTTTTTTGCTTGTCAAGAAATTTTGGGTTGGAAATTTTTTTGACTGGGATGGTCCCCCCCCCCCGGAAAAAATCCTGGATCCGCGCCCGAATTGTAAATATTTTCAATTAATTTTTCACGAACTATTCGTAATAATCTGTCGTTTATAGCCAAAAACATATTTTTTAAAAAAGAGAACACCGCTCCCCCTTTTGAAAATACAAAACTAAGGATATTGATACAAAACACACGTCAATAACATTTCTTGACTTAATTATAACGTTTAATCTTATCATGGGAAGGTAAAGGCGTAGGCCGGGGCCTTGGTACAGAGGAATGGAGACAAGTGCCTCGGTACAGGACCCCCCCCCCCACCTCCACCCCCACTCCTTTCCCAGTCACAAAGCGGCTTCATGACTATATTTCCAAGATTTATTCTTCTACTCAAAAATATATAAAACAAGCCACTGGTATAAACAAGGAATTTTTACAGGATGGTGTCTGCCAACTTTCTTATCTTTATACCGGTGGCTTATGAAGCGGCAAATTAACATAACTCAGACAAATGGAGATACCTGCAAATAACTGAAGATTTCATTTACATTGTATCCCATTATTCAATCTGATTAAAATCAGATCCTTTGATCCGCTCACAGATCGCTAGCGATCTATATGAGCGGATCAAAGGATCTGATTTTAATCAGATTGCCCCATTATTGTGCGCAATAATTGATGTGGTGCACTTCAAATCAATTATTGCTTTCATCAGTTGAATTAATGAGAGCAATGTTTTATTTGATGCATGCATTAATATTATTGTATTTAGTTCATTTGATGTGTGTACGTATGTATAATAGTTGACCTCAACAATGTGATGGAATAATTAATTATTTGTTTTAGACCTGTGTATAAATGATTTGTTGATCCCTTTAGATATTCAGTTGATTTTTTTTTTTTTTTTTTTTTTGCTTGTCAGAAAATTTTTGGTAGTGCCCCCTCAACTGTCAACTGAAAAATATTTGGCTGTGCCCCCCCCCCCCCCCCAAACTGAAATTGCTTCCTACGGGCCTGGTATTGATGCGTGCATCATTTCGTTTCTAGCGAGCAATAATATTCAATTAAAGAGATCATTATAATGTTGCTTTGAAGATATCACTTGCTGCTTTCTCTAAAAGAATTGTTGTCCACATTTGTAGGATAAATATGTCACTAATATTCAATTAAAGAGAGAAATAATTTCAATTAATGCTCGCATTAATTGAATTATTGATCTCTTCCATTGAATTGCTTCGCGCATAAATTCAGTTAGTGTACTTAAAGAGTTAACACCCCCTCGCACTTTACATTCAAGGATACCCTACTCATTTCTAATGCTCCATGGTGGTTTATTTTTTTAATCATTTATTGCTTTTTTCTTCTTCTTTTTCGATGGGGTTCCATGAATGTAAAGTGCTGGGGGATCAGTGGGTAAGTTTTTTTTTTTAGCAAGAAAATAGGGCCTAGTTTTTAATTATGTACACACAACTATACCTAATTTCGTCTGAGATTCGTTTAGTTTTGATATTTGGAGTGACGCCGTCGCAACAGACAAACATCCAGTCAAGTCAATTACACATGACATGTTATTTTTTTGGCGCGGAAAGTCACAAATTGATTTGTAGCCAATCAAAATAGAGAAAAATTACAGTGCGAGCCTGTTTTGTTGTGATTAGTTCCTCTTCGAGTTTCCTCGGGTGCACGCAAGGTCCTCTAGGTGTGCACAGGTAAAAGCAATAATGAAGGGAACGATCGAGTTGAACAATGTAATTATATCGGAGGAGAGTGTGAAGGAAATTTGTGATGCAGCTAACGGTGGGAAATTGAAGACACTTTCTTTGCGCGATTGTGAAATTGACGAGACATTTTGCAGCTCTATTTTGAAGGCAGTTGGAGCTTGCAAGTCAATTTTGCAGTTAAGCTTGTGCGTTGGCATGGTAAAAACTAAAAAAGATGTTTCAGCACTTTGTAGGTGCTTACAGAAAAACAGATCTCTACTCGCTTTGTTGTAAGTACTTAATTCTAATTTATTATTTTTAATCAGTTAATATCAAGAATAAAAGCTAGTAACTTAATTATTCATTATTTTGAACTTTCAATATCGTATTTTCACAAACTTGCCTAAGAATCGCAAAATATTGCGTGACTTCTGTAAAGAAATGGAAAAAAAATCAATGAAAAGAATCCATACATGCAGTAATTAATTGGCTGGCAAATAATAAATATTTAATCTAAATGGCCCCAGTGGTTATTTGCAATCACTATTATCAGTATTCAAATGTATACTGTATTCAGTACCCATATAATACATTACTATTATAGCATCCATGGTAATCCCCTAAAGGATTCAGGTATGCAGAGAATCTGTGGAGAATTAATCCATCATCCACACATTGCAACTCTTGATGTCAGTGACTGTGAATTAACAGACCAGTCTATGGAGTACCTGTGTAATCTATTACCAAAGACTGGCACAAAATCAGGTGGAGAAAGGGTTTATCTTCTGTAATAATACCAATAAAATGTAGCCCACCATGATAAAGATTCTAAAAATGATATATACTATAGGTGCATGGAATACATCTGTTTAAAACCTAAATTCTCATTTTAAAAAAATGTATGTCTTTGACAGATATTTCTGTAAATAACATAATTAGTGTGAAATTAATTTGGCAAGGTTAGATTATATTTATTCCTAGATTTGCACATACTGTCTCTAAAAAAGTAATTAGATTAACTTCAATTGTATTATTTTTATTTTTTTTTTTTGATGAGAAAATCTTGTAAAATTGCAGAAGAGATGATTTTTTGGCAAACAAAATGTGATTTACATGTTTAGTACCCCCCAATATTTTCTGATATAAAAACTAAATAAAATAAAATTATTTAAAACATTAAAAAGGCAAATAATATTCTTGTACAATCTGTAAAGGGAGAAAACTCTTTGTAGGTTTGAAAGACCTTTCCCTCAGTGCTAATCCTGGAATATCACAGAAATCCTGGACAAAGTTTGCTGCTTCACTAGCAGCCAGCAGCAATCTTCGTGAGCTCTATCTAGATTACAATAACCTTGGTGACTATGCAGCTAGTTGTATCGTGATTGGGCTTACTGGGTCACAAAATCTTCAGGTCCTTGATTTAGAAGGCACAAACATTGGAGACTCCACAGCTGAGGTGAGTGACAGTCTTCCTTTCAAATGACTAAATATGAAAATACCCACCCATCTTAACACCCCCCCCCCCCCCCCCCCCCGTAGAAAAAAATTCAATCCATCAAGATTGTTAATCTGGACTTTTAAAATATTTGTAGTAATACCTGTACATCTTTTATTATATTATTCAAAAGTGATGATTCTGTATCATTTAACTGGTAAAGGAAGGATGTAATAAAATATAAACAATATAATAATTCAGACACAACCTGAAATGCTACATATTCTTATTGCAGTTGATTGAGCATTTACTTGAAAAGTTTCCCTCCCAGCTTCATAAAGTGGTGCTGAAAGAAAATAAAATAAACAGCAATATCATAGAAAAGATTTCTTCCTTTCTGGATGAAAGTGACGACATTTCTGACACATTTAGCATTCAATCCATGAAACTAAGAACAAAATCATCTGGTAAAACTTCAAAGTCCAAAACTTCCACACAGAAGAGCTCCACCCTGAAAGACAGCACTAGAGAGGATGAGTTATCATCAGAGGATGAAAAAACTGATAAAGAAAAAGAAGAAGAAAGTGATATGAAAGACACTGTGAAAACTGATGAAGATTATCGTGTGCTGGCGATGGCTTTGGAGGAGGGACTGAGCACCGGGAAGATCAGTGCCCTGTCTGGAACCATGGAGGAAGATAATGAAGAGGAGGAGCTTACAGAAGTCCCGGTGACATCACAAAGTCCTGTGATACGATTCACAGAGAACAAACCACAGACTTGCTCTGCAGAGGACTTTGGTGATGAAGGAGATGAACTTAAAGAAATCCCCCTTTTTCAACATGCCACTATTTGACAAGCCGGAATATTTTTATTGTCAACATAATATATGTCTTAAATTGATTAAACAAATTGTTTTAAACATTGAAAAGAATTTGCCATCTTGTCACCTTTGAAATGTCACAAGATCTATAGCCCTAATAAATATTAGTGATGAATATCAACTAAGTTACTATTATGGTACAAACCTATTTATAATGAATGACATCTTTAAGTGAGGCAAGTCTCACCTTGAATGAATCTTCAACTAAATATTATGTTGCTACTCAACCTTAAATGTACTAAGTTTGTCCAAAACTAGAATTCATAGATTCAACATCCTTGCAAGTGTGATTAATGTTGAGGTTATCTTGCATCTGGGCTGCGTTCAAGATTGTAGCTGCTATGTAGCTCCATGTAGCTGCTATGATCTTGAATGATATGCTAGCCTAGCCATAACAAGCATTATGATAGAAAACAAAGGGTTTACTTCAGAAAACCACAGAATCTTCAAGATACCAGTAACTACTCTCTGTGTTTGTCCTTATCACATTCATCACAAAATTTCACATTCATAGAACATTTTATTTCCTTTGTTCCATTAAGTTTACCATTTTCTGAATAAATTATTCCATAAATACAATTATCAGAACATGTACCATATATATACACATTCATTGTAGAGCCTTTCAGTTACTGCTTACAATTTCTGTAAATCATGTTTTTGTTTCCAAATTTACAGCATTTTGGCATGTGTATTCGCCTAGGGATACTTTCATATTTAGTATATCTATAATGCACATGTAAATAGATTAAAATTGAATGAAATATATATGGAAAAGTGGTTTTGAAACCTACATGCATGGCAGCATCATAAGTAATGCCTGCTTTTACTTTTCCAAATAAGAAAATTTTTCCTTAGTACTTGCCAGTAAAAGTTTTACAGTCTCAGTTTCTGTTTCTTGGTGAATCAATTTAAAAGGTGAAGCCATGTAAGTTATAATTATTGGTTCTTGGTCACAGAAAAACAAACTTAAAAGCATTGTATACACATACATTAAATACAGAATTTTTGGCTTGAACTGAAGACCCAAGAGTAAAATAATCATGAGTACAACATATTCTAAATGTCTTTTGAAAAAAAAATGAATTGAAAAAATTGTAATTTAAATTTCACTAAAGCACAGATGCAATCAAACTGCTTTAGTATTCTTATGTTTCTTTTTCTTCTTTTTCTCTGATGGGGGAGTGGGTGGGGGGTAGTCAAATTTGAGCTTCCTGGGTGTCATGTACTGCCTGACCACTTCATCCGTGATCGTGGTCCTCCTCTGTCGATGTTCTCCAATCAACTTCTGTAGAATTTCTATCAACTCCTTCTTAAGGAAGCCTGTCAACAGCTCTCCACTTGTGTAAGTCTGAATACATAAATATTAGCATGTGACAGAAGTCTTTCTCTGAAAGGCATGAAAACTTACTTAAGCATGCAGAAATGAAAGTAAAACTTGGATATATATTGAATCACCCAGAATGATTGAAATAAATGATTTTCTAGTAATTTCTGTGTTCACTATAAATATGTTTTTATTGTGCCATATGTGTGAAAAAGATGTCAATAATTATTGACGATGTACAGTAAAAATCCCAATAGCAAGGACTAAGCATTCATTTGCCTGTTTAATGTCTATGAGTAGAGAAGAAGATTTTCAAAGATGAAATGTAAATGAAGTTTCAATGACCAACTACCAGGTAAGCCCCACCTTATGGCTGAACCAAGGACAAAAGGGGTCTAAATTTTATAATTTTGCTGCGAAAGGCATGAAGATTTTCTAAGATGTAAAATATCTTCACTGTATTAGTGTAAGCCCAACTTTTCCTCAGTCTGGAGCCTGAACCCTGCGCTCAGGTGCTATGAATTTCAAAATTTTGGCAGAGGATCTTTTGCTTATTACTGGTACAATCACACTAACAGTTTGACTGCTTGATGCCCAGGAGTAGAGAAAAATAGAGGGTTTTTAAAAATTGCATTAATTTTGATGGTTTTGACCACATCTCTAAGGCCCCAGGGTGGAAAAGACTTTGAAATGTACAATTTTTGTTCCCCTTTACCCATAAATGATATAGACTAAAATTGGTTAAAATTGGTTCAGCAGTTCCAGAGAAGAAGCTGAAAATGTTCAAAAGTGTAAAAGCAAGGAATGATCAGGAAAAAAAGCCCGAGATAGCAATATTTCATGTGAGTGATTCGTGTGACCAAATGAAACTGTTTTATCTCAAGAGTCAAACAAAATGTTGTAGTAATTATTCTAACCTTCTTAATTTCCTCCAGTCTTTCATCACTCTCCATGAAGAATGTCATATACTGAAATGCCACGTCAACATCGCAGTTACCTCCCTTCTCCTTGTGTTCCTCAACAGTGGCTCCACCTCCAGAAAACGCATACTTGTTAATCTGTAACAGTGAAGTCATCATTGTCACATCTCCTATCATGACTTACTTCCTCATATACCTGTATGACCCGTATAAAGAGCTGGGTTCTCTTAATGCATAAAATAGCCCTTCTATAGACCAGTTAAATGTCACAATATGTCAAAGAATGAGTGGATTTAACACCTAATTTTGGATCTTTTTGCGATTCCTCTACCAAGCTGTAAATGAAGTGAATCCAAAATATTTTACAAGCAATAGAAAGAGCTAGGTAGAAAATTTGTACAAAAGCAGTGCCTTGTTGCTATGAATCAAAATTGAAGCAACGATACATTAGTGTTGCCGTCCGGAATTTGACATGTACCCGGAGTGGTTTTTAGGTCGCTTAATCAATATTAATAGGAGGTGGGGTTATTGATCGGCGTCAGTGTCGACATCTCTCTCTCCTTTCTCTCTCTAGAAATTCGAAATTGTGTATGGTATATTACAGCAATGTCAATATGAAATTAATGTGAGAACACGCAAAATTGTAACAACGTTTAATTCGCTAAATTCTGAAAATTGCAACCAAACACACTCCAATGATTTAGATCAAGGTCAAGCTGAAGAATACAATGTATAATAGTTTTCACGAGTACACTCGCAGGTGGACATCACGTGATGAATTGAAATATTCAACAGGTCAATCGAAGTCAAATCAAGGTTAACGCAGTCATTACAATGGAAGCGATAAGTTTGTTTTGAACATGTTTTTTGTAAAATTAAGTATGAGTGCACGTTTGTCGGCTCTTCTCCTTTTAATGACATTATTTTGTTCAATATACAACTACAGTTTTCTTAAGAACAGCCAACAAACATGTGCTGACTATGTATTCAGATGATGAAAAATGTGTGACCCTGATTATCTATTGATATTCAAGAAATCTTCGGGCCCCATGCCTTTGATATTAATTTAGTTTTTCTCGAAAAGAGCGTTTTAAATTCATATCTGCACCAAGAATACACGGTTAACATATGCGGTATTTACATGATGGAAAGAAATAAACATTTTATAACACTTTAATTTACGGCATTTTTTCTGGACACTTAAGTCCATCCATTCTTTCAAACATTAATATAAATTCATGCTTTCATTAGCCATACCAGGTTTCTTCTGGGAAACCAGATATATAAGAACAGGCTTAACGATATTCTGATGTTCTTAAAATTGTTGTACAACAAAGAATTTACTTATGAGCACAGGTATAATCCAAAAAGTAAAATTTGTGACAATATGCCACGAGTGATACTTGCTTCTAACTACATGTAATTGATTACAATCAATCTTCCTGAAGATAAGGCCTATGTTTTACAAGTGCTGAAATCCTACTGATAAGAAAATAAATTCACTGAAAAAAGAAATCTTTTGAAATTTCACATGGACTTATTAAAGGTGCATAGACACAGATCTGAACTTAATATTTTCTCAAATTTTCTGCATAATATCACAACTTATATATTGCAATAACATTTCACACGAAAATATAATTAAAAACTTATTTTATCTGGAAATTATTGGAACTGTGAATTCTGGGACGCGTTTGATTAACACATTTTTATACTTACTCAAATTTTAACTTTATCCTTAATATTTAAGAAAAGAAACGATTTTGTTATGTATTAATGAAAAATATTACATCCATAATCCAGAAAATTCAGAGTAGAAATGTTTGAAAGCAAAACCAACTCACCAGTATTGTCAGTCCATGCTCTGTGATGTGTACAGAGTTTAACAAATTGAACATACCCGTGAAACGTAAACTGTTTTTGTAAACAGGGCACAAGCTCTGTTATTGTTAATGTTTACGATTCACCAGGTGTGTTCAATTGTTAAACTCTGCACACACCACTGAGCACGGACTTGCAATACTGTAAGTGGGTTTTGCTTTCGAACATTTCTACTCCGTATTTTCTGGGTTATAGTTTTAATATTTTTCATTAATACACAACAAAATTGCCACTTTTCTTAAGTAATAAGAATAAAATTGAAATATGTGAAAGTGCAAGGATGTGTCAATCCAACGCATCCAGAAATTCGAAGTTTTAATAACTTCAAGATGAAATAAGATTTTTATTATATTTTAATATGAAATGCTATAGCAACATATGTCATGAAATTATACAGAAAATTTGAGAAAATATTAACTTCAAATCTGTGTCCAAGCACCTTTAATTCGATCCTTTTTGAAATTTGGTATGAAAGTGCTGTATATAAATTCCAACATGAGAATTTGGAGCAGAGGAAATCAAAGGGAAATTAAATGTTGGGATGATTTAGTTAAAACCTTGTTTACTTAACAAACATTCAGTAAAGATATGCATGAAAGTAAATTTTTTCTAATTTTATACAGGTACCTTATCTTTGATCTGCTTGTCAGAGTCTGTCACAAAAATGGATGTGGTGGGGTCACTTGCACTCATTTTGGTCTGTGCTCCCTGTAAAGCTGGGAAGAATGTGGAGTGGATCAAAGCTGGCTTCAGGCAGTTCATTCTTGGAGCTACATCTCTAGTCATTCTGAAGTAGGGGTCCTGAAGAAGGATTAAATGCATTTAACAAAGTTATATGTAATCGTGATACCACCATTTGAAATCAGTTTTCTCAGTACAGGGGGCAGTATTAAACTCTAAAACCAAGAAATCTGCAGTCATTTTCAAAAAAATCTTGGGATTAATTTTCAATGTAAGAGAAAACTTACAATTTTGTTCCTTTTCAAAGAAATTTATGCAAACCTTACATCTTACCAATGGTAAAATTATTTTATGTCATAATCTTACTCTCCTCTAAAGCATCTTTTATTCAGTAAGACAAAGAGGCTACTGGTACACCATAACAATCAACTCCTAACATTTGACGCATTGGAAGATTTTTTTTTCTCAACAAACCTGATCTATTGCACAAGGGATGAGACAGGGTATGTCAGATCTGCCATTAAAGATCTCTGGAAAGGAGGAGCTGAAGCTCGGAGAAGCTTGGATAGCGGGGAAACTTATCTTCCCAATGCAGTCACTGTCACCAAAACCAAAGATTCCCTTCACTTGATTGTAAGTCACCAGCTTCTGTACCCGGCACATGTTTCTGTAGAAAGCTGGACTATTCCTGGAAATTAAAGAATTCTGTGTATATGACAGTAACCTCAGACCATAATTTTACTGCAAGAATAATTTACCATTTTAAATATTAATATTATTGCAATACATGTATTAGGCTTAACATTTATTGAAGTTCCTTATCATTTACCTTAAATATTCATACCATCAAGCAAAAATCAACTTTTCATAAAGTGGAAGTACATATATTGACATTAATTTCTAAATGTTATAGTATTGCTTAATTGTGAAACATCGGGGCTTACGATATAAAGTCTAAATCACTGAAAATGAATGTCTTCTCAATATCAAATCCACAGGCTATAATATCCTTTGCATTCTCAATGGCCATATGATTAGCCTGTTCAAGAGTAAGGTCCTTCCACAAGTATTTCTCATCATCTGTCAGCTGTATAACTAGTGGTACATCAAATGTGTCTTGCAACCACCTGTAATCAGGAATAGGTAGTAATCATTAGTAATTATGACATGTACATATACATATAGCCTGACATAGTCATTTATAGAGGTTTACTTTGAAAGATTAGTAAAACAAAAAAAAAAATTATGACAAAATCTAATAGAAAAGCAATTTTTTTTTTAAGAAAGTACTACATGTAAATCATTACTTTTTCTAACAAATATTGTTTTCAGAAATAACCCTGGTGATCTCTTATTTTACAAAATATGATCTGAATGTGATTTCTGAAGATTGCAATATTTTTTTACTTTGTTAAAATCATCTAATTTTTTTTTGCCTCAATATAAGCAGAGACTTAAATAACAGAGATTCCCAACTGTTCGAAACTCACAATTTCTCAGAGGCTTATAGTTAACTTTTTTCAAACCTTGCACTGTTTTTAAAAATCACATAAATTCTTAAAATAATAAAGGAAAAGAAAGTAGAATCTTTTTTTTCATATCAACAAATTATTCGGAAAGTAGAATCTTTTTATTCATATCAACAAATTATTCGGAATGACACTGTCATGATAGTGTAACCTGAAGTGGTCACCCATCCAAGTGTTATACAGGCTCGCCATTGCTAAACTTGCCTGAAATAGAGGGAAACTCTACCGATCACTAAAAGAGCTAGCTGACTAGCGAGGCAGTATAAGTTCCCTATATACTGTCTGCTACAGTAGCTCAGTCGGTAGAGCGCTCGCTCCATAATCAGAAGGTTGCGGGATCAAATCCCAGCCTTAACTAAATATACATGTTATGTGGAGTTGCAAATCTCTGTTACAAAATTTATGTTTTTATAAAATATATGTCAAGTTGCTTTATATCAAATACATGTATCATTAAAGTTTAGTGCATATTAACTTCAATCTGATGAAAAAAATGTTGGGGAACTAAATATTTTGTAATAAATATGTTTACGTAATACATGTATTTCAATCAAAGTTACATAAAAACTGTTTCTTACTTGGTGAAGATAAATGGAATAAGATGACCCATATGCATTGCATCAGAGGAAGGCCCTCTTCCTGTATATAGATAGAAGGGCTTCTTTTGTTCATACATGTCTAGGATAGAGTGCATATCCCTGAAAATATACAAAAAATATTTTTAAAAAACCCATTTTTTCATCACATCATAAATTAATTAAATAAAAAAGTACAACATATTTTGAAATACATTACAAATCATATTTACACAATTAAGGCTCCTATAAACAACCAATATGATTAATCAGTTGAATAAATACGTTTCAGTAACTACAGTTGAACTTTGGTATCTGGAACATAATACAGTTAAACTTCGTTATCTCGAAGTTGAAGGGACCGTTGATGAACTTCGAGATATCCGGGGGTTCGACATATCGAGGATTATAATTCTAATGAACTTCAAATAAACTTAGTGCAGTGAACATACACTTAATAGTAGAAACATGTCAAATTCCTTCTTGTTTGAAATTCTGTATACGATTTCTTTAATATACATGTACATGTAATTAGCATTAAAAACATTTTTGCATCCTCTTTATAATTCACAAAATAAAAACTTTGTATAATATGTACAGAAGTATAATCCTTAAACCAACCCGGCAAGTCAACCGCTAGCATCGTTTACCATGTATACATAACCGGATATCGTCTATGCATTGTAAATTTAAAACCGGTCGCTGTCAGAATAACGCAAACGAAATATACATTTTTTTTATTGGAAAAACATGTTCATACATGTATAATCATTTAAATAAAATATTTTACCATAATAAAATCAAATGCAAAAGAAGAAACACGCACTTTTGTCTAACTACAGATGAACACTGAATCACAGGACACTATAGCAGAAGCTTGCTCACATGATTGTGTAAATTCTGTGCGCTCATATAGGAAAAATAAATTCTTATTGCATTAATTACAGAATTTTGTTTCACTTTCATGTTTATAATTTTCGCTTTCATATGCATAAACTATGCAAGCGCGCATATTACACATAGCATTAAATAGTAATTATCAAGATAAACGTACCCCAGCCACGAAAGAATTAACGTGTCATCCACGCGTATGCATAAGACTAATACACACAACCTTTGGCTTGCATAATTAAAATCAAGGTAAGCCATACATACACCTCAAATAATTATCGCGCTATTATCTGTTGATCACAGGAACACAGGTAACCCGTGCGTGACAGATGGGTGGCTGTTGTCAATAGAGCGTTCAGTTTACCTAACGGACTTGATCATCAGAGCGGAAAATTATCCTGACTTCGAGATAACGCATGTGATTTTAATGAATGGGTACACAATTTTACTTCGAGATAACCGGGGTATTCGACATTACCGTGTTCGAGATAGAGGGGTTTATTTTAATCATTTATAAAGCAAATTTCGTCGGGACCGCGGTCTTACTTCGATATATCCAGGGGATTCGAGATATCCGTGTTCGAGATTTCGAAGTTTAGCTGTAGCTTAAATATCATGGATATGTCAAAGTGAGATTTGCAAGTCCCAGCAACTTTCTCTATGCATTTAAGCCTCAATATTTCAAACTCCCAGTTATCTTCAAGTTTTTCTTTGCCCAAATAAGTCCAAAATAATGATATTTGAGTGACTGCATTAATCGAACAAACCTCTGAGAGAAGAACTTCCCCCTCCTGAGGAGATGGTGTACAGGCTTTCCTGTGACCCTCTCCATTCTCTCTATCAAGGCATCATCTATTTTGGTGCTTCCAAACCTTTCTGATGAAAATAATATAATTTTAAATTAAGAAGGTATAAACACAAATGAATAATAAGGTATAACATTACAATCAAATCTAAAGTGGAACACACATTATGACAATATTATTGCAAATGCAAATAAATCATTAGGATTCCTTAAACGTAATCTGAAAATTTCAAATACAGAAGTAAAATCCAGAGCCTATCAAGCAATAGTGTGCCCTAAAGTCAAGTATTGTTGTAGTGTTTGGGATCCACATACGACACTGTATAGACAAAAACTTGAAATGGTTCAAAGAAGGGCGGCTCGCTATGTACATAACAATTACCACAATACCAGTAGCGTTACAGACATGATTAGTACACTACAGTGGCCAACACTAGCTGAGCGACGCCTCAAAACCAGATTAATAATGTTTTACAAGATAGTTAATCAACTTGTTACTATACCCACAGACATACTCATACCTACAGATGCAAGAACCAGACAAAATCACACACAAACATACATACATTTACAATCAACAAAAGAAACATACAAATGGTCCTTTTTTCCACAAACTATAATACAATGGATTTGCTTCCCCAGTCTGTTGTCCAAGCCACTAAAGTAGAAATTTTTAGAGAACAGCTAACCCCAGCTGTTCTCAACACTATCACGTAAAAAGTAACATTTCTTTTAATCACAAATGTAAATAAAAGCAGTTTTTTTTTTCTTTATATTAAGTTTGCTTAAGTCACGCATGCACACCAGCAAGTAATCTTCAGCGCTCTGAAGTTTTGTTGTAAATAGAAGAAGGAAGAAGAATACTAAAAATGTACATCACTTTTAATATACATGTAATAATTACTTTTAAATCAAAAATTCAAATGTTTTTATTAGATAAGTTGTGTATGTGTGTGTGTGGGGGGGGGGGATGCGTAAATATATTGATAAAACTCTTTTATATATTAATTTAAACATATTACAATAAATCCCAATCTTTATACAAAATGCCTACTTATCAACTTGTCATAGTCCACCCCGGTTGCAGAGGTTGAAACCACTTCCCATGGATTCACGATGAAGTCGTCATCGCCAGTCCCTAATTTGTCTTCTTCTTTAATTGACATATTCTCCATTTCTTGTGCTATATCAGTCATATTTCCGCAATTTCACACCGTATGTTTGAAGGCTATACTTTTCACACGTGTTGCATCACGTACTTTCAATTTCGAGACTGAAAATGGTTTGACTAATGCACGATATTGCTATTAATGATAGGTATAAAAGATTGATGAAATAAATAAGAATTCTGGCTGTGTGATTATTTACATTCTTATTATATATATTTTTTGTATTAAGCAGAAGAAATAAAATAATGAAATATCTTTCTTTTTTCCTTCAAAATAATTTTTACTAGTATTAGCCTTCCCAGCATTCTGTGCGACCTTACAATATGTCTGCGCCCATGTTTTGTTGATGTTTTATCAAGCCGGTGCCCTGAGTATAGTTGTATATTGTTGTTTGGACTTATCCTTTTAAGAAATAGGTTCATGTAAGGTAACAAATGTTCTATGTTAGAGTTCCAGCAGGAGTACTGTAATTACTTCAAAAGATACACTAGTTTTGGTCCATTTTTTCTATAAGACTAGATTATTCTAAGATACACAATTCTGTTTATTGGTTTCTGATTTAGACAAACGGTGTTGCGATGGTTATTAAAAATAGAAATATCTTTGAAATTCTTTTAAAACGATACTCCTCCTCCTATAGTCTTGACTTAATGCACAAGTAGTCTGTACCAAGATACATAACTTAAAAATTAATTCAAATTATGTTGTTCAGCAATATCATCTTCCTCTGAAAATATTTTTTAATCATGTTATTTAGTACATATAATGAAAATTAAAACCGTAAACTTTATTTTTTAAAAATTACTCTCTGCAATACTGGAAATAGTTGCTCTCCTTAGCAATACTTGAAAGGGTTATTCCCCCTTTGTTGCTTCTCCTGTAAATAAATATATACCAGTATCTTGTATTAGCAGGGATTGAATCTCAATCTAGTACAGTTGAACTAAATGAACTTTGGTATCTCAATCATCAATATCTTAAATACCATGGATATATCTAAGTAATTTA
Organism: Saccostrea echinata; assembly: GCF_033153115.1. NCBI lineage: Eukaryota > Metazoa > Mollusca > Bivalvia > Ostreida > Ostreidae > Saccostrea > Saccostrea echinata. The sequence goes on from NW_026889758.1 coordinate 48,340,320, forward strand.
GAAGTCTCAACCACATATTCCTTTAGCATTTTACTCTTGATAGATCTTGAATCCTCGGATATCTCAAAGTTTTTTTCTTGGTCCCATGGAGTTTGAGATATCAAGGTTTGACTGTATTTCTAAATTTTTTGAGCATTGTAACAATTATGTTGCTAATTTACTCTGGTGTTCTGTCTTGCATTGAAACAATATCAAGGCTGTAATAATATAATTTTCCACAAGAGATGTTTGAAAGTGTAAGCTTTCCAAAACACAACAAGTTTTAATACTGACATTTGACTAAAACTGTCTATTGAATTCATCAGCCAATTTTTGATTTATTTTGGAATATGGTGGAAAAAAGGAAAGAAAACATTGTGTCATTCTGAACTACTATAGTAACTCCTAGCAAAGCTACATGTAAGGCTGGTAGATGTGCTACTGTTACCTTGTGTAAAGAATACTAGCTTTGAACAAATGATAACTGTAGGAGCAAGTAAAATGTAAAATGTCACCTCCTATGAAAAAGGACACACAGTAAACTGCAAATTTACAATATATGTAAAGGCACAATAGGATCATATCAATAATATCAATACTTGCATTCCCTCCCCTTAAAAAAAATCTAGTTTTTAATGTTTTGTTGTGCATAGAAATTTTAGAAAGCATCATACTTAAAGGTAAATATGTGTTATAATCAGAAGGAATAGATAAGGCCATCATTAAAAAATTGTTTGGTTGTCCCCTTCCAACCAACTGGCTAAATTGACCCAACTCAAAACTTTTTTTAGCTCACTTTGTCAAAGTTAAGATGAGCTTATGCTATACCCCCCCGGCATTGGCATCAGTGTCCCGGTTAAAGTTTATTCCCAAGTATCGGTAAGCCCTACCTGGACCAAACTTGGATGGTGCATCTAGGGATGGACACTTATACACTTGCTTAGGATGCTGGATCTTGCCCACATTTTCCAGATGAGTGACCAGGTTAAAGTTTTTTGAGCAGTTTCATTCCCAAGGAACTATAAGACCTACCTGGATAAAACTTGTATGGATGAAGCATCTAGGGATGGACACTACCAGACTTGCTTTGGATGCTGGGTCTGACCTTTATTTTCCAGTTGAGTGACCAGGTTCGTTTTTTGAGCAGGTCCATTCCCAAGTAACTATAAGCCCTACCAGGACCAAACTTGCATGGATGATGCATCTAGGGATGAACACTACCAGACTTGCTTTCGGATACGGGTCTGACGTATATTTTCCAGATGAGTAACCAGGTTAAAATTTTTGGAGCAGGTCCATTCCCAAGTACCTACAAGCCCTACCTTGATAAAACTTGCTTGGATCATGCATCTAGTGATGGGAACACAAACCAATCTGCTTCGGATGCTGGATCTGACCTACATTTTGAAGATGAGTGACAAGGTTAAAGTTTTTGGAGCAGGTCCATTCCAAAGGAACTATAAGACCTACCTGGACCAAACTTGTATGGATAATGCAGGGTGAGCACTACCAGACTTTCTTCAGATGCTGGATCTGACCTACTTTTTCCTGATGAATGATCAGAATAAAATTTTTGGTGCAGGTCCATTCCCAAGTAACTTTAAGACCTTTCTGAACCAAATTTACATGGTGCATCAATCTAGGGATGCACACTACCTAATCTGCTTCAGATGCTGAGTGAATATTTGCCCTACATGGCATGGATGATGTATCTAGAAATGGACACTAACAGACTTGCTTCCAATACATCTGACCTAACAGTGTATTTTCCAAATGACTAACCAGGGTATTGTTTTTGGAGTAGCTCTGTATATGGCCTGTTATTAAGGGACTTGCATGGATGATGCATCAAGGGATGGACATTACTAGACTTGTTTCGGATGTTGGAACTAACCTATAATTTATGGATGAGTGAACAGATAAAAGTTTTTGGAGCAGGTCCATTCCCAAGTAAGTATATGTCCTACTTAAATCAAACTTTTTTAACTTGCATGGATATTGCTATCAGGATGCACACAAACTAGAAAAAAATTTGTTGTGAGATTTCCCTTACTTATGGATATCATCAAGGTGAGCTTCATAATCTTTGATTACCTATGTTTTTAACCTCCAGGAAACAATATTTTTTTATGCATTCAAGAAAACAGATTTTGAAAATTCAGCATTGATGTTAAAATTTTCTTGGGGAAAAAATTTCCCACTTACCTACAGACCCAATGTTTTCATCCTTAGTCAGGAGAGGGAAAACAAACATTATTTTAAAGTTGGCCAAAGGTAACTTTGTAAATGCCTGTGTCATTCAGACAATTATAGAATTTATTTTGTCGAAGGGATTACAAAAGATGATGAAAAAATTTACATTTTGCTGAATAGATATGTTTGAGGTCATTTATTATGGTAGATCTATTTTTGCCGATCTTTATGTTTTAGTATTTTCTTTAAGATATGCATGATAGAGGTATTAAAAAATATGTCATATACTTTTAGTTAGGAAATTTTTTTTATCCTTATGTAGGTAAACTTTGCTAAATTGGTCATTTATGGAAATGTCCATATTTCAAATAGCACATATTTTGGGTGGGCAAAAAATAAAAATATGTCTAAAATTTAGACTATTGGGTGAAAAAATTAACACATTTTAATTTGATTAGCACAGATTTTTCTATTGTCTTTTAAAGATATACACGCTATAACTTGCGTCACTTAAAAATAAAGTTGGAAATTTATTTATTTCGTTTACCAAATAAAGTTACGAAAATATTGTAAATTACACAATTGGAAATGAACGCTTTATAAAGATCTCAAATTATAATTATTTATTATCCTACTAGGAAAATAATGCCTCTTTTTAAATTTCATGCATCATGTGACACCGTCGCTACTTTTAGATTGATAAACAAAAATGGCGTCAAGAAAATGAGGTAGGCCGTTTGGTATACAAAATAACTTTTGATATGGATGGCATACATTTTATGCTTAAAGATACTTATCTTTGAAAACAACCAGTATTAACCATCTACTCTGTAATGACAGATATTAACTTTTATTCAAAATCATAGTCAAAATGCAACATACCTCGTTGTCTATGATTTCCCGCGGACATGCGTGTCTATATACTGTTTACGCACTTCCTTCATCAATATTCATGAATAGGCTGAATTTTTAATTGCAGATCTTGCTTATTTGTTTTGTTATTACAATAACTTATTTAGTAAAACTTTGTGGAAAGTAATTATTTTTAATTACATATCATGTTTCTCTAATCATTTAATCACTTTGTTTCACATAAAAAATCGCATTTATATAGCGTGTATATCTTTAAATGGTAATTTTCATGAACAAATGGCCTAAAATTGATTGTTTTAAAGATTACACAAATTCTATGTTTTGAGGTCAATTATCATGGTAGGTAATTTTTCCGAGCATGTTGTTTTAGTATTTTTTTTAAACCTATGATGGAGGTTTCAAATATAATAGGAATATGAAAAACAATGACATATCTTAAGAGATACATGTATATTACTCAGAATTTAGGCAAAATTTGCTAATTCGGCCATTTATGGAAATTCCTTATTTCAGGTGGTCCATTGGGGGTGGGGGTGGGGGCCAACAAATTAAGATTTCATTGTTAGATTTTTTGTGTTAAAAAATTATATATTCTAATTATATTAGCACAGATTTTCCACTCATCTTCTGAAACTGTAGTAATTTTTATGAAAAAAATTACCTAAATTGATTTTTTTAAAGATCAAATATGAGGTCTGATAGCAAAATGATAGGTGGCACTTCATATGACACCACACCTTCAAATATCAAAAATTATTTTGTATTCGGAATTCTTATGCCTAGTATCAATATGTATGTTATTTATGTAAAATATCAATGATTTTGCTGAAATATATGCTTGTGGACAGTTTTGCATGATTTTATCTGAGACAAGTTCTTCAGATGTACCAGTTTGCACAGCCAGTTGTTTACAATATGTAGGCCTTTTTCGGAGTAATTTGTGTGATGATTGCTATTTGCTATAGTGTCTTCATTGCAATTTCAGACATAGACAATGAATTAGCTAAATCCTTTGTTTAAGTTGTACTGTCAGTAATATTTATCATTTTAAGTAATGTAAAACTTTTTATATATTTGTATTTTTAGAATAATTCAATGGACCTGCTAAAGAGCTACTCTGATGAAAGTGAAACAGAAGACGAAGGAGAGGAAAAGCATGGTGAGGAAAATTCTGAGAACAAAAGCAACTGTAACAAGACAAAGTCAGACAGTGCTGAACAGTCCAATGTTGTTGATTTCTTTGGTTTAAATGATAATTCTGATGAGGAGTCTCAAGAGCCCCCACTAAAGAAAACCAGGAAGTACCAACTAGGGTCACAAAAGGGCACAGATAGTTACGTGGAAGTTCCTGATAGTAATTTCTGGAAAAACTTTACTCCTCAAGAAAATCCAGATGATCATAATAGTTTTTTGGAGAAAAGAAATGTTGAGAAAAGTGTACATGCAGAAAACCATCAAATAAGGACGCAGAGAGGGCAAGTTTATCATCAAACCCAGGTACATCCGAGATCTTCTTGCCAGACAAACAGGGGTAAAGTATCGGGTTATAGAACAAAAGGACATGATCATTGTACTGCCCCTAGTGATCTTACTAGTCAAACTTTTATCAGAACTCACCAGTCTCAACAGAGTTTCAGTTCCAGCATTGAATCACAAACACAAAGGCAACTTTTCTATGTACATTCAAAGATAGCACCTCATTTGATGAAAAGCAATATGAATAACAGGTATCCACATCAGGTGGAGAAAGAACTAGAGGACCATACACAGACGGTAAACAGGGTGATGTGGAATAATCCACCTTACAGCCACCTGTTCCTGTCTGCTTCTATGGATGGAACTGTCAGGATCTGGAATATCTGGACTCAACTGTCACCTTGTGTTAAGCTTCTCAATATCCATAAAAAAGCAGTAAAAGATGCTGTCTGGAGCCTGGATGGAAGACATATTCTCAGCTGTAGCTATGACAAGACTGCAAAGTGGATAGATTTGGAAAAAGGTCTGTATAATAATAGGAATTGTTAATTTACCTATGCTATTTTGTTGATAAGGTTCATATATTTGGTTTATAGTTAGTCTTTAATACAAATTACTAAAAGTTCTGAGAAATTCTAAAACAGGCAGTCAAAACCTTTGAACTTTTGTATTAAAACATGACTTATTGCTAATATATTTTATTTACAGGTTCAGTATTGTCCACATTTAACAACACCTCCTTTGTCACAAGTTGTAAAGTTCACCCCAATGACCCTAACCTCAGCATCACAGGATGTCAGAATGGAATTCACTGCTGGGACACCAGAAGCAGTCAGTCCCCTTGTAGAACATACACATATAAGGATTCCTTTGGCCAGGTATGTTTTTCAGCAAGTCATCATGGAATTTTAACGAATGCTACTGTCTCCCTCCATAATACAGGTTTTTTTTTGTACTATTTTCTTCTTTTGACCAAACATCAGTAGTTTTTTTCTTTCAAAGATGGACTTAATAACTGGAAACAAGAGAATGTATTTTGAAAGAAGTGCATTTATGGTTTTTAGCACACTTGAGACTAAGGCTCAAGTGAGATTTTCTAATCAAAATTTGTCCATCGTCTGTCATTGTTATAAACTTTTCTCAAGTTCATCTTCTTTTCAAGAACCACTGGACCAATTTTAACTAAGCTTGGCACAGAGAATCCTTGGGTGAAGAGGATTCAAAAATATTCAAATGAAGGGCCATGCCCTCTTTCAAGGGGATAAACTGTAAACATACTTTTTTCCTCAGGGTCATAATTCTATCATCTTTGCTAGCCAAGGGTTTATTGGGAGCGAGTGGACTGAGAACCCTTGGCTAGCAAAGATGAACTCTATGGAATCACAATTTCTGTTCAATCTGTGAGTAGAAAATTATGCGGATTTATTTGATTGCCCTTGTTTGTCTTATATGCACTTTACGCCATGACTTATTTCTCCCGAAAATCTGTGACCACGTAGATAACGTAAATTAATCCCATGTGGAAAAAAAACATGTCTATAGTAATTACAAATTAATGAAAATTTAATGACATCTTTCAACGTCTTCTTCTCAAGAACCAATGGGCCAAATAAGTTGAAACTTATGTGGAAGCACTATTACATAGTGTAAATCTAAAGGCATTAATCATATTTATATCCTTAGGCAGTGTAGATTCAAGTATATTCAAATCATATTCTCTGGGGGTAGGGTGTGGCTACAATGGGCAATCAAAGTTTAATATAGGAATATTTAGGAAAAATCTGTGAAAATCTTCTCAAAAATATCAAAGGCATGATTAGTCACATTTATTTGAAGGCATCCTCAGGTAGTAAAGATTCAAATTTGTTCAAATCATGACCCTTGGGGGTAGGGTGGGGCCATAATGGGTGATCAAAGTACATAGGAAAATATACATGTACTGGGAAATCTTCTTAAGAACAGCAAATGCATGATTAGTCATATTTATATGGAATCATCCTCAGGCAGGTAGATTCAAGTTTATTAAAATCATGAACCCATGGGGGTAGGGTAGGGCCACAATGGACAATTGAAGTTTTACATAGAAATATACAGGGAAAAAAATCTGCTTATGAAGAACAACATAGCCCTGTGACTCAGAACAACATGTCCATAGTGACTCAGGTGACTATTGTGGCCCATGGGCCTCTTCTTTAATTGGCAATTGATTGCTCAGAATTGGAAGAGGTTTTGTAGTTTTTTGAATGTTCTTGCTTTACAATTATAAATTAATATTTCAGGTTCAGGACCTTCTTTTCAACAGAGATGGAAACACATTTTTCTCAGCAGGAAGTGAAATTACACAAGACTCAGCAGATAGAAATATCATGGCCTGGGATTTCAGGTCAAGCAGTGTCTTATCCAACCAGATCTATCAAGTAAACTGCTTTCACATTCTGAAGTTTAATTGAAAGGCTTTTATGAATGATTTTTGTTATACAAAATGCTGAATATTACAGCCTTGCCTCTTAGAGTTCAAAATACAGTGTATAGTTTATATACAGGATCTCCAATGGTTTATGGTTGGATATGACTTTTATCCAGCAAGTTGTGTTTTTTAGCCACAAGTCTTAGCAAGCAGGTTGTTTTTTTTTTTTATCCACAAGCCTGAACAAGAAGATAGAAAACACACAAGTTGGATAAAAATCATATCCAACCACAAACCATGGGAGATTCTTTGTATCGCATTTTACACTGCTTTTATATATGAATCCTCATTTATAGTACTGTAGATCACTAAATTTTCATGACACCTGATTTTCGTTAGATTGGGGTTTTTTTTTGGTATTTAAAAGCAAAACAAAATTTTCAACAATTTGGTTATTGCTCTAGATATAATCTTTAATAATAGAATTATAAGCAAGAATGAAATTTTCATGACTATACATTCTCACATAATTAAGAGAAAGTAAAGTTCTTGCAAGTAAGTGATTTTCAAATGCTAACTTAATATGCCTTCACTTTTAGGCAAAAAAGATCATTGTGATTTCACAACTGTTGAATACATATATCAAAAAAGTATTACATGAGAAAAGGTGGTATCCACTGGATATTAAGGGAGGCATGTGATAGAGAATTATGAAATTATGAAAGGAAGTCAATAGTCAAAAGTGTAATGTCACAAGGTCATTCTCTGTAAATGTATTTTATGTGCACCTTGTGTGAAGCAATACCTATGTAAAATACCAAAATCTTGCCTCTCACAGTTGGAAAAATAGTAGGTAAACGCTTGGCAGATTGCTAGACAAATGTCAAGAAAAAGGATCATTAAGTGTTGTTCTGCTTTGCAGGTGACACAAATGTGAATCAAATGAGAAAAATCAGTGATTTTTAGAAATGATAGTCTCTACCACTCTAAAGCTGCAATACACATTCAGTAGTGTTATCAGTCACTACTGTCAGACATTCAAAACCTCATATATCTTCAAGATGATACAACTTTGAACCTGTAGCTGATTATCCAGAAAATAAATTATTTCTTTGAGCTGCACTGTAATGTTATAATTTAACAAAGCTTTTTATTAATAGAGTATACATTGAATCTAGCTGCAGAATTGTACCTCTCTGGGACAGAAAATTATGACAGACATACCAGATTCTGTCCATGTCCTAGAGAGCTACGTTTCTGCAGGTACATTGAATCTATCAATGTCAGCCCAAAAACTACCCAAAGTTCAGATACCTTACTTTCAAAGTCCATAAATTTATAGAAAAAAAAAATCTTACTTCATAAATCTTAATGTTCAGTTACAAAGTTTGACTAACAATCTCTATTGTTAATGCCTTTATAGGAGAGGTACAGCTGTACTAGACTGAAGCTTCATCCAACATCTGGTCATTTCCTGGCACAGTCACATGGAAACTACATTGCCATGTTCTCTGTTAATCGGCCATATAAGATGAACAAAGCAAAACGTTTTGAGGGTCACAAGGTGGGTACAGGTGTACTATAATTTCAATTTGGTACATACGTGTAAAACATACTATACAAAATATTACCCCACAACACTGCAAACCAAGCTGATTGCCCATTCTGTTTACTTTCTTGCAAGAAATGCTTTGAAAATATCTAGCATGATAGGGCATAGAAAAAAATCATTAATATGCTATCTATCAGTATTTCCATATAATAAGAACTATATATCATTTGGATTAATTTCGAATTCTATTTCAGTTGTCTGGTTACTCATTAGGATTTGATATTTCTCCTGATGGATCTCTGGTTTTAAGTGGAGATGGTAATGGACAGCTATTCTGCTATAACTACCAATCTGGGAAGATCATCCAGAAGACTCCTACAAGTATGGATATACTCATGGATGTCAGCTTCAATCCAGTTCTGCCTTCCACTGTTGTGGTCTGTGGATGGAACGGAAAAATCCAAGTTCTGAATTAGAATCCAAATCTGAATTGTTTGGAATAATAACATATAACAGTACCTGATTTGTTACCCGTTTTTGGATAATTCTTGGAGGAGCAGCAGAGGAGGTGTGTTATTTGAGGTTGCCAGTGGCATCTCTACATTTATGGAATGGAAAACAAGCATCATATGAAATCACCAATTGTAAAGTAAGACTGGTCACTGCTTTATATAATACTGCATAATAACAGAAAGAGGACAACAAACATTGCAGAAGCTCCTAATTCCTTGAAATGAAAAGGTAACTAAATTTGTGTTCAAAAATATCATAAAGCACAGTATCTTTAATGATCTAGGTATCAGAGGTGCCAGTACTTTTCATTGATTGAAACTGACACGGACATTAACATTGCAATTTCTTTATTTAATAGCATAATTAAGTACAACTTTGGCACATAAAAAAAACACTTAGGATTTACCCCAAGGAAATTTTGGTTTAAAAAATATGGTAACAAAAATGAATACCGGTATATGACATCAACAATTTTAACTTCCATCATCATGAACCAAGGTCCAATCTGAATTAATATTACTTTTGTACTAATAAAAATGTTTTTGTAAAATCTTGTGATAAAGTTCAAACAAATTCCACCATATATGGTTTTTAGAAGAGCTACATTCTTTTTTTAATTATCAAAACTAGTACCCCTTAACCTTCATATAAAATCAAACTACTTTTATATACATATCATTTGGTAACTATTAAACCAATCCTGATTTGAACAAATCTACTCCTAGTCATCAACTGGTTTTGTATACATTGATTATCTACCTAGGTGTTTTATTTTCATAATGAAAAGTGTCTTTACTCTTGCATGACTGTTAAAGAGTCTTGCTTTATGTGTTACTATGTAAGGCACTCCATAGGAATGAAGTACACTGTACTGTAAATAAATCACAATGAATAACAGGTTATGTACTAAGATATGTATATCTTAACTCTATCTATGGCTCCTTTGTAAAATTTTCCAGACATAAAATTTTACATGGTAAAAATATTCCATCATGATTAAAATGTCATTTCTTTTGAAACCCAGAAAAATTAATCAAAATTGCATTATGCTGCACTAATGTATTAAAAATCTATGTTGAAACCCATGTACCCAATGTATTGACTTTGTAAACAACTTTAAAAAAAATTTCTATTCATCCTCATTAGTAACTTCTGTTTAACTTTCTCTTTAAGATAAAGTATATAAATTAAAAAGATAATAGCTTCACACTTCATCCAGAAATTTCATAAAAATGTTGAAATGGCAACAAAGGCACATCAACAATGTAAAAATATGATACAATGTCTAAAATGCATGTATATCTGTATTGAAAGCAGATCGAAAGTTATTCACATAGCTTTACCCATTAAAAGTCTTAAATACAGTTTTTTAAAAAAAAGTTCTCTTGCTTTTTTAAAATATGGTTTCCAACCTCTGATCATAATCTGTTGTTCTGCAACATTATATTATAACTTCAAAACAACAAAAATATATGGTTAAAGGATATTTAAACACCAGATTAACCTTCCTGGTTGGTCGGATATCTTGTGAAAATAATGCCAGGAATTTGACCTCGCTTTACTCCTGTGCCATTGCCCATTTCCTGCGAGTCAAGAAAGCTGAAAACAATGTCATGGCAAGTTACATTTGTCACTCCCTCCTCACTCCAGTATGTCTTTGCCCCTTTCATTTGTAAGTGGATACAATATCTCTTATTTGCTTGAGCGGTTGCAGGCTTTCTGAAGAAGACCTGGTAGGATGTCCTGTCAGGTGTTGTGGACAACTTGGTGTGAAAGTCTGCAATCACTTCATCTGTGTCATGTTTCCTCAGCCATGCAGATAGCTTGTAGTTAGACTTTTCCTGTCTCCCACCATATACTTCAATGCCATGTATTTCTATCTTTTTGGACACACGGAAGTCTAGCTTTTCAACTTCCCCAGTTCTCCATCTGAAGTTTTCACTGTTTGCTTTCTCTACAGCTCCTAATCGTGAGCATGTGATGAAGAATGGTTTTCTTTGATTTGTCACAAATTTGGTATCTGATAATTCTTTCTTGCTTCCTGCCATGTATGTGTACAAATCAATTTTTTCTTTTTCAGACAAAAGGTTGCATGTTTTGGCCACATTGTCGGCAAAAAATGTGAGATCCATGATGGGAAACCGAATCAAGTAAAACAGGTCACCAAGGACAACTCTCTGGTTCTCTTCAGTGTCTGCTAGTCCTTGGCGACTGCATTCCCTCTTAGCCCAGTTTGACATGCACTCCAAGATGTGATCTTCATCCACTGGAAGATCATCTCTTCCAATGATCCTAGTTACACACTGTCTACAAAGTTGTGTAAAAGCCTCAGACTGAAGACTCTCAAAGGCATGTTTAGTGATATAGTCGAGGCACATTTTGAAGAGTTCATCTTCATCAAAGATGTGTGCATTTTCTGCTATGACGCAAACATTTTCTGGACTTATGTTCTTCTCCAGAAAATTTCGACATTCCACAGTAACCTTGGAGATTCCATATTTACGAGCAGCATACAGAATGTGTGTAACATTGTCCTCTGTGATTAAAATTTCCTCACAGTACATAAACCTATTGATTTAAAATATACAAAATATAATAATTTCTTGAAACGTTGAAATCATTCATCATGGCACTATTTTTAAAGCATTTACAATTTTCTAAAATTGTGCAAAAATCATTTTATATATATTGGAGAGTAATAAAAAATATTTCTTAATCATACTGTAAATACCTTAGAATTTGTTCAAAAATGTCTTTTTCAATGTCAGGAATTTCAATAGCTTTGTCACTTTTATCAAATGGTCCATACAGCATTGCAAAGAACACACTACTTCGGCTAGCCAGCATGTATCTGTGAGCATGAACTTCTTCTTTAGACTTCCCCAAAAGAAAAGTTATATCACAGCCAATTTTGTTGTGCAGCATGTACTTGTTGCTTTCAGGTATGCTAAGATCTGACTGCCAGTCCCCTATACTCACCAGATCCATTCCTCTCTTTTACAATGCCCACTGTAAAAGATGCAAATTACTAAAATTTCTTTAAAACCTTTGGAATTAAATACAACTCGGTTAGCATGAATTCAATAATAAGGCATGAGGCCACATTGAATGTTGATTGTTTTGCCTCATAAATTAAAACGTCTGTTAAACGTCAGCTGCAGTTGGAACCAAATAATCACAATTTATTGCTTATTTTTGCGCGAATTCGATGATCTGCTCTATCTTTTGGGTTTATTATTTTCTTATATTTAGCATTTACCTTTAAATACTTAATGATATGCAGTTTTTATCCTCTAAATATGAGAAACTATAGTTTGTTTACGTTTTTGAGGGATGAACAGGCATTCATTAGCTCGTTCGTGAAATACTCTTATGTCGATGGTAATTTGATCCTCAAATAGGTTTTGACAATAGACATCAGAGTTCAAGTAGTAAGTACTTAAAAAATAGTTAATAAAAGATTTGAAGGCACAATTGCACAATTAATTATTTATAGTATCAGAGACCTATTTATATAATGACCAAATTGGAATAAGAAATTTACTTGCAATATATTCGAATCAGTGTGACCAAATAAGCAGGTGGTGCAATATCGCCACGCTTTCCTGGAACTGGACGTGCGTAAACCAATCAGAAGAAAATGATTATTCTAGGTCACGTGACACATTTACAGTACTTTGGACACTGACCATTATCTTGATGTAATCCGTTAATCCTCTCTGTTTATTAGCAAGTAAAAAAATGAAGGACTGACAAATTGGTTTGTTGATACGTATATTATAACATGATCCAAGAATACAAGGACTCATCGCCCATCAACAGATTTTCCAAACACAAATTTTATCACTAAGTAAATGCAAAAGATTAAACTCTTCTCTTGGTTACATTTCAAGATTGCTATTTGGAAAAAAAATATACATAAAACTAAGCTTCATGAGGCTCTAATTTTATTTTATTTTAAAGCAGAGTTACACTTAAACGATAACATTTTTTCGGGGGGGGGGGGTCCACATTTTTTGACAAGCAAAAACACTGGCGGATACAGGATTCTTGAAAGGGGACCAGTTTTGGGTTGGGGTGGGGCCCAAGGGGCGAAGCCCTCGAAAGCTTTCGGGTAAAAACTTAATGCAATATCCCGCAGCAAAAAAATTGATTTATTAATCTTATGTATATTTTTGGATACGAAAGGGGGAGCTGGGCCTACCTCTTTATAATCTACCAATGAAAAAAAAACACGTAAACAACTTTCCCAAATCTGAAAAAAAAAAAAAAAAAACTATTGGGGTGGGGTGGGGAGGTACAATGTTGACACTTTCCATAGTCAATTTTCTTCTTCATATATATATATATATATATATATATATATATATATATATATATATATATATATATAGTGAAATTGTAGTAAAAGTCCACGGTATAGGTAGGTTATAAATTAAAATAAAATCCAAGATAAACAAACAAGTTCACATTTAATTATTACACTAAGCGCTTTCGCCGTGAGGCTCTTCAGAGTGTAACAAAGTTTATAAAAACAATACAACTTGGTTGTTATGACGTCGTTATTGTGACGTCATAAAGGCAGCATTATATATTGGCGCAGGTAAATGTCATTAGGGCGCCAAAAGTAGAGAATTGAACATATGTACATTGTGATGAAATAGACTGCTAATTTTAAGCTATAATGTTCAATTTACATTTAGTTTAGGTTTAAATAATTTAACAAAGTAATCTTCCTTGGCTCTCCGTAATTGTTCATTATTTTCTAGAACTTTATAAAAAGGAAATATTAAAAAGTTTCCATTCGCACATGAATCAAAATGTTCACTGCATGGCGTATTCCTGACAGAAGGGTCCCGTATTTGTTGTTTATGGACTCTTATGCGGTCAGCTAGTTTGTTACCGGTCTGTCCAATGTAGTTTTCCCCGCATGAAGTACAAGTCATACAGTATATTAAATTTTTAGATTTGCATGACATATTCGCATTTACGGTAAATGTTTTACCACATTTAAAAGTAAACGTCTCTCCTGTTTTTAAATAAGGACAGGTTCCACATAGGGGGTCCATACATTTGGCCACTGTGCGTATGTCTTCATTTGACGAAAATTTGGCTCTTGTAAGGAGTTTCTTCAGGTTTGGGGGTTGTCGCCGGCTATAGATTATGTTCTTCAGGTCAATTAATTCCTTTAGATTTTGGGATTGTTGTAGAATGGGGAAGCACTGTTTTACGGAATTATACATATTAAGGTTCCGGGGGTTATGTGTAACGACAAGCGGGATTTCTTTATTGTTTTCCTGGGCCCCTGCTCTTGTAGAACTCCGGAGATCTGTAGTTGGTATTGACTTGGCCCTTTCAATAGCGACGTCTATTAGATCATTGGGATATTTTTGTCTAAGTAAAAAAGTTTTCAATTCCTGTAGACGGCTGTTTCTTCTGGTTTCATCTATGACAATGGTACAAACACGTCTTGCCATATTAAAAGGTATGTTACGTTTTACGTGTGAAGGATGGCAGGAATTAAATACAAGGTATTGGTGGGAATCCGTTTTCTTGTAGTATAAATCTGTTATGATTTTACGACCCTCCTTAATTATAAGGATATCTAAAAAAGGTAGTTCCAATCCGCTTTTTTCCACCGTAAATTTAATAGACGGGTGTAGATTGTTAAGAATTGAATGAAATTCTTGTAAATCTTCATTAGATCTGTTCCAGAAAATGAAACAATCATCTAAATATCGCTTCCAATTAAAGCGTATATATTGGGCAAACTGATTTCCAAATCTTCTGTCTGTTTCACTGATCAATTTTTCTTCTAAAAACCCAAGTACTAGGGTGGCATAGGTTGGGGCAACTTTTGTGCCCATCGCTGTTCCTTTTATTTGTAGAAAATTTCTGCTGTCAAAAACAAAATGGTTATTTTCTAATACTATTTTTAATCCTTCTAGGATAAAGTCTTTGGAAAATCTTTCATTTATTTCACTGCGGTATTTATCGATCCAAAAAGCGATTGCTTCCAGTCCAAGTGTATGTGGTATGTTAGTATAGAGGCTCGTTACATCAAAACTAACCATCTCTGTATTTATTTCAACTGTATCTGGGATGTGGCCAAGAAAATCCATATCATCCCTTACATAACTTGGTACAAGTTGGCATAGAGGCTTTAGAAGTATATCCAACAAGTTACTAATCCTGTGCGTGGGGCATGCAGGGCCAGCTACAATTGGTCTAAGCTTTAAATCTGTTGGTCGAGGTAATTTTATATATAAAGCGTTTTTACCTTCGAGTCCGTCCTGTATTTCTTTGGATTTGTGGATCTTTGGTAAACCATAAAAGTTACTAGATTTATTTTCGAAATTTGTTAAATAATCCACTTCTTTCACGGTTAAATTATCCGCAAATTTAGAAGTTAATTTCTTAATCTTGCATATGGTTTTACTGTCCTCATTAGAAACTAATTCTTTGTAAAAGTTGGTGTCCATAAGTTGGTCTAAAACCATTTCTCTGTAATGATCCATATCCATAATGACAATTGCTCCCCCTTTATCTGCTTCCTTTATAACAATAGAATTATCACTTGCGAGGCTTTTGATAGCTTCTCGTTCCAGTCTATTGATATTATCTTTAATACGGGTATTCATACAGAAGTCATTATTTCTTGCGGAACTTTGTAAACATTTAATAAATTCATCTAAATGTTTATCTCTATTAGGTGGTGGTTTGAAGTTACTTTTATTTCTTACAAGAGATTCGTCTATATTTTCTTCATTTTGAAAATATTCTCTAAGTCTAAGTTTTCGACAAAACTCCTCGGTATCTTTTATGAGATCCACATTATCCTGTTTTGGCGTGGGTGTGAATTTTAAACCCTTTTCTAGAATAACAACCAAGTTGTATTGTTTTTATAAACTTTGTTACACTCTGAAGAGCCTCACGGCGAAAGCGCTTAGTGTAATAATTAAATGTGAACTTGTTTGTTTATCTTGGATTTTATTTTAATTTATATATATATATATATATATATATATATATATATATATATATATATATATATATATATATATATATATATATATAACTCTCTTTTCCATTTCAATAGAGATCCGTGTTTCCCCCGTGGGGAGGGTTGCAAAGTCATTTTTTCGTCATTTTTACATACAAATTAATAACTCTCAATTCCTCCCAATCCCCCTCTAGATCCGAGCATGTCAGGGCCACAGCATACCGGTATTGCAGGCGGGAGGATTTAAACAAAAATTGCCTAATCCCCCCCCCCCCCGCTTTTGAAATTGGCACAAATTAAAACCATTCAAGACTCCGATTTATCAATATAATTTTTGGTCATACATGTAGGTCAAGCGGATAGGGAGAAAAGTTTTTGGCCTTTAAATACAAATATTGAGGCCCAACCCTTGCGTTAATCGTAATTTGCGAGCCCTTACTGGTTTATAGCAACTTTTTATATTTAATAGAGAATATTACATATTAAAATCCATATCATTATGTCCTATCAGCCCGAGTGGCCCCATATCAGCTCGAGGGCCGAAGGCGTAAGGGCTAATATGGAGCCCAAGGGCTGATATGACATATGATATGGATTTTAGTATGTAATATTGTTTTTATTATAATATATAAAATATTTACGAGTATTATGCGAGTCCACTCAAAGTTATTTACGAATTTAATGATTCGTGCTTTTTCAGTTTTTTTTCCTTTAAAAACTTATCGAACCAATTTTAGGTCATTTTAAAACTAATCAAATTTAAGTCAACAAATTTTAGTACATGAATTGTATAGCATATATATTTCAATTAAATTACAACCGAACCGATACGTGATATGGGTTTTCGGGCCGGTCTTTGATAGAGGTTTTGTGTCGTCACTCGTATCCCACAGTGCGGAATCGGTGTAAATGATAAAGTACGTATCTTAACACTTAGTAGCATTTTCAATGACTTTTATATATTAATGGCGTTTTTTTCTTCCCAATCTCCCGTATTCATGTTTAACCTTTTTTCTATACATCCAGTGAAGAAAGGGCTTGGGCGGGCGTTATGTTGAAATTGATAAAGAAATTAAACGAAGACGTCATATATTTCGAATACATGTATATCTTAAAATGATAACATGGACTCAAGTCGATTTGATAGGGACGGGGAGGAGACGTCCACGATGTAAACAATTTACCTATTAATTCATAAAAGTATTGAAAAAATACAATAAAATCAATATCTAAGGAGCAAATCTACCAATTTTAGCGGCGAGGGTTTACATTGACTCTTCGATTCACCGTCTCTAGCATTACCTCTACTTCTATAGAAACTCATTTAAAATATAAAAAACATAAATTCCGATTATTGTTAAAGATTTATTACCAAGAATACATATTCTCTATCTGAAACACGGAAAAAACGTATGGTAAAAGTATTAATATAAATAAAACAAAAATAAAAGATTAATAAAATTAACACAAAATAAAAAATGGCAAAAAAGTTATTTAGGACAAAACAAAACAAAAAATGCAACAAAAGATGTAACAGAAGGAAAAACAACAACAAAAAGCCCTGGAAAAAAGTCTCAAAGTGCAAACAAAAAAAATAAAATAAATAACGATAAAAAATAAAAAGAAGATGGTAAGTAATTGACCTTCATTAAGTACAAAGAACGCACCACAAAATAATACAACTTTGATAAAAATCAGTTCATATAAAAGTTTCGATGCAATCAGAAATTTTTGCTGCGGGCAAGTATCAAATAAATGTGTATAGCCGTCATCCGTGTATAAATGCTTAGTCTGTATGCAGTATCACTTTTGGCATTTGTGACAGTCTACACGCTTGTAGCATACTCCTCGACGATGAGTTGAACAGAAACAAATGGCGTTGCTATAGAAATATCAAGGAAGTTAAAAAAGAACTGACCATATTACTAGTAGAAATGCTAACTTTCCCCCACCTGTGTTATAACAAAAGTTTGCCTTTTCTATCCCATTTGTAAACAAAAATTGCATCTGTTATTGCTCAATATAAACATCTGTATATAAATGTAAACTGTCGGAATTAATAAATTAATCTGCGTATAAAACTTGGTTTTGAATAATTGTCGATCTATCACGCAAATATAACGGTTAACTTTGCGTGTCTCTAAGCACTTTGTTATTTAACAGAAAAGGTAAATTTTGTCCAAGTAATTTGGCATCAATTGACACCTAGCACCTTTCAAACTAGAAAATCGATACCGGCAGGTGCGTGGCAGAGTGTGGGAATTTGGCGGGGTTTTTCTGTCGGAATGTCACGAGGTTTTGTGATGTAAATTACACACTTGAAAATGTCAATACATGTCGCAGCATCGAAGTTCATTGCAGTGTTAAATCTCGCTCCTTTCGTACAATTCCAGCAGTG
Source organism: Saccostrea echinata (assembly GCF_033153115.1). Taxonomy (NCBI): domain Eukaryota; kingdom Metazoa; phylum Mollusca; class Bivalvia; order Ostreida; family Ostreidae; genus Saccostrea; species Saccostrea echinata. The sequence goes on from NW_026889758.1 coordinate 48,358,714, forward strand.
TCGGTTTAAATTGCTTGGTTGCATAATACTTGGCGAGGACAAGTGAGGACAAGGATGAAATTATTTGTAAAGTTGGTCGGCAAAGTGGTCGAGGGTCCAAGCAGGCGGCAGCCAAGTCTTTAAGTTGCATAGAATAATAGCCGAATTCTCCGATGCAACATTTATTTTCTTGGGTAGTTTGAGCAATTTGAGACGTCATTTCATGGAGGATTAGACCTAATCCCCACACTGTACTCTCTGGCCCGACGTATCCCCAGCTCAAAACCTCAGGGGGTACATAGGTAATGGAAGAAGGAGTTTGAAATTGAAAGTTTGACCCACTTTTCACCGGCAAATAGAGCAGCATGTTTTCTATTAAAATCCTGCCACGTTCGCCGATAACAATGTGGCGAGGTTGACACAGTTCCCACGGGTATACCCCATGGTTCCCCAAGTATATCAGAACGTCTGATAGCTGCAAAATGGTCTCCCAAATCAAAACCTCTGGAATGTGTCGTCCTTGAAGACGTACTTTGAAAAGAAGTTCTTCCAAATTTATGACTGAAAAATCGAAAATATGGAATATCCGATTGCTCTCGATCGCGCACATTTTCAGGTGACAGGTCATTAAATTTTTATGCCTGAAGGTGGCCCACATTTCCCGCGTTTTTGCATTGGTCATTTGTTTTGACCCGGATCCATTGCATAATGAACATATTTCATCCTCTTTTTCTGATTTCATCAATATATTTGTCCCTGAGAAAGTACACTTCCCTGGATAAATCTGATGAACTTTGTGATGCACATGATTTGGAAAATTGAAATTGTATTCAACAAACAAATCATCCAGAGTAAAGTCCGTTGGAATGTGAAACGTGCATAGAAATTCTTTGATCACATTTGGCAAAGGAAGAGTTGACACTTTATGAATATTGTCTATACCAATCCGTTGTAAAATCTTGTGTCTACAAGCATTCTGCAACGATGTCACACCAGTTTTAGTTGTTACGCCGAGCGCGTGTGCCCTTCTATCTGCTTTCATTGTCGTTACTAAAGTGATACCGATAAGTGAACTGACTGCTAAAATTAGCGACGTTTAGCGCCATTTTCGCACCAGCCAATTGCCGATAAGCAAAAGGGATTCCTTGCATGACGCATATAATGTAGGGGTTTTCCAATTTTTCCCATGGTTCCACATAATAATATTGAAAAATTATTATGAATGTAAACTATGGCTGCTAAGCATGAACAGAAAGGGAAATGGTCGGTTATTTGGCCGAAAAAGAGGTGAAAACAAGAACAAAGGACCTCAACGACAAAGAGTGCCGTTCTACAGACGAAACATCGGCATAGCAGCTAGCCCGTTGCTGTTTATTTTCGGTTTGATTCGGCAACTTGCCTTTCAACTCTGGTTGGTACTTACATTGGTTGTATGCAAGTCTCGAGATTTGACGCGAGGGCAGTGCTATCGCCGTTTGAGAGCTGACGTCTCGGTGGACGCCGAAGCAGCTATGACGTCACCATCCAGAGCCAAGTCGCCCTCCCCTGCAGGACCTTCTCTGAGTCAGCAAAAACATTATCATAGAAAAGCGTTTGAATACATCTCAAAGGCGCTAAAAATAGATGAAGAAGATGCAGGTTATCCATCATTTAGTTTCAGTACCTCAAATTATAAAACGGCGGAAAAATAATAATCATAAGTCTCCCTGCACTGAATACAGAAACCATTGCTTTTAGATCTTATCTCTTGCATGATAACATGTATCATATAACACAAGCTTATTTAATCTAATTACCATTACAAATGGTTTGATAGATAGACTGTTACATTTATTTTGTTTGGTCTTTGATGTCATAATTGGTTTATCTTAGGCACCATGTATTGCTTGTGTAAGAAATATTCCATGTTAACAGTATTAAGTTTTCTTCATGTCTGGGTAACTTTTGTTTGTTTTATAGGGAGGAAGGATCAAGCAATTGAGATGTACAAGAAAGGCATTGATGCTCTCCAGAAAGGCATCGCTATAGAGGTTGCTAATGGCCAGGGTAATGATTTAACTTCTTTATCAATGACATCAAACCATTCTAGTGAACCAGGGCAACAATTCATACCTTCTCCAACTCCTCCGTTTCTTTAGTACTCTTTTTTTCACGATCCCACCTCTATGTATCTAAGCACTCATAAATTTATCATTGCACTTATTTTTCGTGCCCTGCCATGGATAGCATATAGTGTTTGTCATGTCTGTCTTCTGTCCTTATGTCCTTAAGTCTGTCCTTTCTTCACACTTTCTGTTTAGCTCAATTTCAAAGAAACTATTCAAGATATTTTTATCAAACTTCAAATGCTGAATTGCTGATACATATTGATGACAGCTATTCAGTATCATCAACACTTTTTGACCTTGACCTTTTTGAAAATTTGTGTTTAGCTCAGTTTCAAAGAAACTATTCAAGATGATTTTATCAAACTTCAGGTGCTGATACATGTTATATAGTGAAAACTATTTAACTTCATCAACTTTTTTTTGAGCTTGATTTTCCCTTTGACCTTGAACTCACTTTTCTTAAAGTTGTGTTTAGCTAAGTTTCAAAGAAACTATTCAAGATGTTTTTATCAAACTTGATTCATGTTGGTGAAATCTAATCAACTTCATCCACTTTTTGGACTTTGTCCTTTCCTTTGACTTTGACCTCACTTTTCTTAAATTAGTGTTTAGCTAATTTTCAAAGAAACTCTTCAAAATATTTTTATCAAACTTCATATGCTGATACATGTTGGTGAGAACTATTCAACTTCATCAACATTTTTTTTTACCTTGACCTTTCCCTGCAGCTTGACCTTACTTTTCTTAAATTTGTGTTTTCCTCAGTTTCAAAGAAACTATGGAAGATGTTTTAATCAAGCTTCATATGCTTATACATATTGATGAAAGCTATTCAATTTCATCAACATTTTAAACATTGACCTTTCATTTGACTTCATTTTTCTCAATTTTGTGTTTAGCTCAGTTTTAAAGAAACAAATCAAGATATTTTTATCTGATACATTTTGGTGAGTGCTATTGACCTATATCAACATTTATTTGACATAGGCCTTCCTCTTGACCTTGACCTCTTTTTCCTTAAATTTGCATGTAGCTTATCTTCAAAGAAACTATTCAAGATATTTTATGCACTGATACATTAATTGGTGAGAATTTATCAACTATGTTCAATTTTTTTTTACCTTGACCTTCACAATGATAATTTATTGTGTCTAAAACTCAGTTTTGAAGAAACTATTCAAAATATTTTCATCAAACTTCATGCGATCTATGTGAGCAGATCAAAGAATCTGATTTTAATCAGATTGACAGTAATACAAATTTTCATGTTCCATCACTAATGAACCCTAAGTGGGGCATTCTTGTCCTATGAACATATTTCTAGTTGTACATCAAATTGTCTTTTTACATTTATACATATTCTTTGTTTTAAAAGTAGACAATTCAGTCTCACTGACAATGTTAATTTGTTAGTTAAAATAAATGCTCAAATCAAAATTAAACTTTCTGAAACTCTGGAATCCCCCCCCCCCAAAAAAAATCTTAATCAAGGGAAGCATATTTACTCTTCATATTGCACGGCTTCTCTGTTTTCCTTGATCTTAATTAACTCAGTTATATCATGCCATTGAAAAAGACTGACATGAATGAATTTGATTGATTGAATAAGCCATCATTGGCAGGTGACTCCTGGGACAAGGCGAGGAGACTACAGGAGAAAATGATCACTAATCTAGTCATGGCCAGGGACAGACTCGAGGTGTTAGGTAAGAAATATTTCTGAAGAATATTTAAATTTTAAATCTGTTCTGTTACATTTTCCCTTCATTTTTAGGTTAATTAATCAAAGAGTAGAAGAGCTTATGCATTGCAGAAATTTTAATTTGTCTGTTGTCCATCTGTCTGTCTGTCCAAATCCATCATTTTTTTTTTGTTTGAAATGCTTATTCTCTTACTGTTTTATCTGATTTGAAAACAATTTCAAATACATGTAGGCTTGATTAAAATACACGTATCTGTTAAATTTTATCATACCTGTATTTTTTGAAGAAAGTTTGAATGTACTGTAACCTCTGTCTTTCTCACTTGTCATTGGAATTCCTCACTGTTTCTTGCACTGGGACTCTCTACATTTTGCTTTTGAAGAATTTCATTCTGTGTAGAAATAGTTGAGCTAAGTTTGCAGATTTCAGATGAAATGTGTTTTGGACAGCTGTACCAATAATTTTAAGAATTTATTGATCAATCTTCAAATCTGGATGAGTGGATTTAAGACAAGATTTTTTTAGTAGACTTTATCATGGGAAAGTGAGCATAAAAGACATCACTGCCAATATCTTATACTAGTAGCTGATTTAGCTAATGTTCAAAACATGCTCTTTGTACTGTATAAATGTAGACTATATTATGATTAATGATTTGGTCAATCAAATGAATTCCAGTGACTGGTGTGTTTTGCTTCAAAGCTTTTTATTTTGCCAATGCTGATAAATAAGTTTAAAATGCATATGTGTTAGATGTTTTATTTAGACTAAGTGTAGAATAGCATGCATTTCTCTTCTTTTTTAAAAGTCTTCTCTTTTTGGTTCAAATTTTGCTCTTATTTTCCTTACTTCTGTTACCTTACTGTGTTGTTTTTGTGTAGAAAAAGCATTACTCCTCTCTGTACAAGAGAATATTGTGTCCAATACTCCTGAAAGATTAGACCCCAACGCAAATATCCGTGAGCGGCGTCCAGTCCCCAGGGACACTGATGCCCAAAGTGATAGAGCAAAACCATCCTCCACATCCGGGGAGGTAACCAAGAGAAAGGTCTCTGACCGCAGGGAAGAGGCAGCAGGTACCTACTCACCAAAAATTACCCATTGACAGGGCCAAAGTTTTTTTTTTTGTATTTGTGTCGAATATTTAGATTGGCGTAATGTTTAGTGTTATTGAATAAAATATTTATACTCTCTCTTTAAAGCTGAACACGATTTATAAAAGGAATTGAGTTATCTTGTCCACCATATTAGTTTTCCTCAAGGCTGTCATTTTCCAACTGCTATATAAGCCTCAGCTTTGTTCACGGTTCAATGTATTTTGCTTCACGAATTCTACCTGAGCACACGTCTCCTTCATTATCATTGTGATATACTTGGGCACAACAAAAATGACTTCTGTATGCCTCTGCCATGTCAGGAAAAAGTTTTCAAAAGATATTCGATATCACTGTACAGGTCAGTGCATTACAGAGTGAAATAAACAGAAATATACCTTCAAAGAAATAAAACGTAAACAAAAAGGACAACTACATACCGCAGTGACCATGCAGCTAAAAGCAATCAGATGTAATGAATGCAAATGGTGTATATACCCCAGTGCTGATATAGGAGATGGGGAAACTAATATGGTGTATGCCTATTTATGAGTCATGTTCAGCTTTAATGTAGTGCTAACAATCCATGCACCTGTATTTGTATATTTAGTAAAACTATTTTTAAATACCACATTTGTTATCAATTTTCACAAATGTGCAAATAATGTAAATTCATTTTTTGTCAGGGTTCATGGAAAATAAGAAACAAAACATTATAAAAAATTTAATGCACCCTATAGTCTGATCACAGACAAAGTGATATTTTACATGTTATATTTGTTGCATCACTATGAGCTCTCATAACTTAAATATAGATATTATGAAAAGTACAATTTTTTTTTCTTTTGATGAAATCGTTAAGCAAAAGATTAAAACTTTTGGTTATACATGTACACATATAAAAATTATTTCTATGTAAGAATTTTACACAAACTTGCACTATGCTTGAAAATTAAAAAATAACGTTTTATTTTTCAGTGAACAGCAAATTTAACAAGCCAATAAGACAGAAACCTATGGCCATTCACAAAAGCAATTCCATTCCCAGAACAAACCCAGGAGGACAAAACAAAATAAACAGTCCGGCAGCAGCCAGAGAGTATTATAAACAGACACCACGACTCAATGTAAGTAATAGTCACAGCCAGAGAGTATTATAATAGACACCATGACTCAATGTAAGTAATAGTCACAGCCAGAGAGTATTATACACAGACACCACGACTCAATGTAAGTAATAGTCACAGCCAGAGAGTATTATTAACAGAAACCATGACTCAATGTAAGTAATAGTCACAGCCAGAGAGTATTATTAACAGACACCACGACTCAATGTAAGTAATAGTCACGGCCAGAGAGTATTATAAAGAGACCCCACAACTCAATGTAAGTAATAGTCACAGCCAGAGAGTGTTATAAACAGACACCATGACTCAATGTAAGTAATACATTGGCTCCCGTTTTATCCAGTAGTCAAGTTGTCAGTGTAATTTTATCAGAATAGCCGATTATTAGAATAGCCTATTGCTCCATACCGAGTCCAAAGATAGATGTATAGAGCTACATGAATTGATAATACATCGTAGCAAATTTCAAACCACGGCTCAATGAAAGTAATAGTCACAGCCAGAGAGTGTTATAAACAGACACCACGACTCAATGTAAGTAATAGTCACAGCCAGAGAGTGTTATAAACAGACACCACGACTCAATGTAAGTAATAGTCAGGGTCAGAGAGTATTATAAACAGACACCACTGCTCAATGTAAGTAATAGTCACAGCCAGAGAGTGTTATAAACAGACACCATGACTCAATGTAAGTAATAGTCAGGGTCAGAGAGTATTATAAACAGACACCACAACTCAATGTAAGTAATAGTCACAGCCAGAGAGTGTTATAAACAGACACCATGACTCAATGTAAGTAATAGTCAGGGTCAGAGAGTTTTATAAACAGACACCACGGCTCAATGTAAGTAATAGTCAGGGCCAGAGAGTATTATAAACAGACACCACAACTCAATGTAAGTAATAGTCACAGCCAGAGAGTTTTATAAACAGACACCATGACTCAATGTAAGTAATAGTCAGGGCCAGAGAGTATTATAAACAGACACCACAACTCAGTGTAAGTAATACTCACAGCCAGAGAGTGTTATAAACAGACACCATGACTCAATTTAATTTCAAGGCCAGAGAGTATTATTAACAGACACCCCAACTCAATGTAAGTTAGAGTCAAGGCCAGAGAGTATTATAAGTCAAGGCCAGAGAGTATTATAAACAGACACCATGACTCAATGTAAGTAACAGTCACAGCCAGAGAGTATTATACACAGACACCACGACTCAATGTAAGTAATAGTCACGGCCAGAGAGTATTATTAACAGACACCACAATTCAATGTAAGTTAGATTCAAGGCCAGAGAGTATTATAAACAGACAGATTATCATTTTCTTATTTTTATGATTTCATCTGAACTCAAATACACAAGACAGCTTATGATAATTATTCCTTTTTGTTCTTCTTGAACCAATCTTTCTCTGACCCAGTCTTGTTCACACTTGACACAGTCTGGTTCACACTTGAACCAGTCTTTCTCACACTTGACCCAGTCTTGTTCACACTTGACACAGTCTGGTTCACACTTGACCCAGTCTTGCTCACACTTGGCCCAGTCTTGTTCACACTTGACCTCACCTTGCTCACATTTCACTTATAGACAACATCTCTGGGTAACTTGAGCAAAATTCCAACTCAAATGTAAATGTCACAAGGTTTTTTGCTCTTGGCACTGTCTTTTTCTTCTTTTTTTGTTTTTAAATGAATACTGACCATTTATGTGTTAAGTAGTGAACTCTGAACTTATACGTTGTTTTCATGTTCTTCAGGCACCAGGAAATAAGAAAAGACCAGATTTGTCCAAGATTAAATTAAAGAATGTTGACAAAAACATAGCAGAGACAATTCTGAATGAGATTTTGGATACAGGACCTACTGTCACATTTAAAGATATTTGTAAGTAAGATGACAAGTGTCAAGGAATATTGTGTAACATGCCATAGAAAACCAAGAATGTATGACATAAAGGTGTAATTAAGAAAGCTGCCAAACAAAGGGTTGGTGGTGTAATTATAGCAAGATCATGTGACATTACAAGTTGTATCCTTATATAAGGCAGTGCATCTACAGAGTCTCTTTCCCACTAACTTCAGCTGAGGTTCCTCCTTTCTAGAACCTGTCTGATCAAGGAGGTGAATACACCTTGTAGAATGGAAATAGACAGTAGTCTAATTAGAAGAAAAAAGTTTTAGTTTTAGTCATGTTCAATTTTACAGCACAAGAACCTTGGTGTTAAAATGAAGTTCTACTTCAAAGCAATTTCAGAACAAAGGAATTATCTCTATTTCTGATTTTCATACTAAGTATTTACAATGGATGAATTTCTTTGACAGCTGGACAAGAGGCATCCAAAGAAGCCTTACAAGAGATAGTCATCCTACCGGCCTTAAGACCAGAGGTAACACTACATACCGGTACATTTTTATAGTAGATTGCTAGAGCACAGAATTTGTCCAGCAGTGAAAGAGAGATATCAAAAATGATTAAAATTTAAATTTGTTGACATTTTAACGTGTACTTTTTTTGTACCTCTTAACATTTTTATTACAGTTATTTACAGGACTTAGAGCTCCTGCTCGTGGCCTCCTGTTGTTTGGTCCACCAGGAAATGGTAAAACTATGCTGGTAGGTTGATGTCTTTTTGTAAATGTATTTCCCTCAAAGAATTACATATATACTTGGTAAGGTTTTGGGAAAAGAATTGTTTAAAAAAGATGCTTAAAATTAGTAAAGTAATTTCTGATATGATGGTTGGTATTATGTTGTGTTTAAAGTCATTTTGGCTTCTTTTTTCAGGCAAAGGCTGTTGCCAATGAATCCAATGCAACATTTTTCAATATTAGTGCCTCAAGCCTTACTTCAAAATGGGTAGGTATTGAGTTCACACAAAATGACTAGGACAGTAGGACTGCTTCTGTAGACTTTAATATCTCATCATGATCCAGTGGTTAACAATGATAGGATTTTTTCCATTTCCCTTGTCTTTATGATATCTGTAACCTACAAATCATTTAATTCAACAAATAATGAATGTTCATGACTTCTTTGTTTTAATTTTTGTAGGTTGGTGAAGGAGAAAAACTTGTCAGAGCAATGTTTGTAATTGCAAAAGAGCTTCAGCCTTCAGTTGTGTTCATGGGTAAGTGATCTCTAAAGCATGATATACATGTATATACAGTCAAGCCCCCCAAAAAAAGAGAGAGATATATGAGGATTCAGGATACATAGGTTAAAATACATAAAGAAAAGGTATTTGGGACTTCCACTTCATTTGACAAATCTTGGTATTCAAAATACATGTCTCCAAGTTTAAGATTCTGAAGTTCAGTTGTACTTTTGATCTGCTAAAAATTGTTATCTAGAAAATTCAGATTCTGTCTGAATTATATAATTCATCTTGCAATTATTTCTTTGACATTTTAGATGAGATTGATTCATTGTTGTGTGAAAGAAGAGAAGGTGAAAATGATGCTAGTCGCAGATTAAAGACAGAATTCCTTGTGCAGTTTGATGGGGTAAGAATTCAAAATCACTGAGAAAACTCATGGTGCATGATTAAGAGACTAGATGAAATAGCTGATTTTGTTCACTTATTTCCCAGGTGTCAGGGAGTGCTGATGACAAAGTACTTATTATGGGCGCAACTAATAGACCTCAAGAACTGGATAATGCTGTTTTAAGGTAAAGCTCTCGTGTAATTAAAAAACTATATTTAATAAATGTTAAGCATTTCTATATTCATAAAGCCTTTATAATAAATACTGTGGAAACATTAGATTTCAAGGTGACTCAATATTCATGGCATGTGTGGGTACCCCTTATCCACAAATTAACATCCTTCATGAACTAATAAACTAGGGTTTCAGGGTCATCTTTCCTTTTGTAGATCTGAGTGAATACACAAAATAACGTCCTCACGAACTTGTAAAATTTGAGCAATTCATAAAAATTGACACTCACGAATTCTAATGATTCCACAGTAAAAGCTACATGCTTTGCACAAATATTCATGTTTCCCATTTTATCTTAACAGGAGATTTGCTAAAAGAGTTTATGTAAAGATGCCTGAAAAAGAAACCAGAAAAGATATGTTGAGTCATCTTCTGTCCAAACATGGCAACCCCCTTTCTAGTCAGGAATTGGATAATATTGCACAGTCAGTTTTATCTCTCGCATATTAATCTTAAATAAAGAGTCAATTTTATTTATCTAGATATGTGTATTACAGTTTTCTAACAGGATTGATTTTCTTCAGATTGACAGAAGGCTATTCAGGCAGTGATCTTAATGCTTTGGCAAAAGATGCGGCACTTGGTCCAATAAGAGGTAAAATGACTATTGATTTGTGTAATCAAAAGAAACCATACACACTTTTCTGATGCTTGACATACCTTTGTAATGGAAGTAAAATTGTGCATGGTTTTTTCTTCTTCTTCAAGATTTATCAGCAAAAGAAGTGAAGACTGTGGATGCAAATCAAGTAAGTCTAAAGAAAAGATTCAGAGGAAATTGAATTCATTGTAGTTTGAAATTTTTGTTGCCTAATTCTGTTTTCTAAACGTATACATTAATGACAGAATTTAATTGAGGCAAGTGTTTTTTTTTTTGTTTTTTTTTCTCGATAAATAATATTTATATCTATGATACATTTATATAGCATTTAAATATTTGTTAGTAACTAAGGTAGATGTATTTTGAATGTCTGCACACAGGTACGACATATTACAGAAAATGACTTTTTTGAGGCCCTCAAAAGAATTCGAAGAAGTGTTGCACAGGAAAGTTTACAACAGTATGAGACCTGGAATTTTGAATATGGAGCCGTTGGTGTATAAAGCATGTATAAATTTAATTTAAAATTTACATTCCAGACATCAGAAACCTTTTTCTACATTTTCATTTGTATCATTGAAGTTGTAACTCAATAGGTACTAGCTAATAATTCAAGATTTTTTTAACAAGCCAATAATTTCCTATGCATATACATGTTATGCACTATGAAGTGCTTTAATATATGTACATCATGTTTATGACATCCTGTTTGTTAATTTTAATATTTGTAAAATACAGTTTGTCTTATAAGGGCATTAACCTTAATGGTGAAAGAATTGATTCAGACACTCAGTTGATAAGTGTACAAAGTACCAATAATTGGCTTCAGTGGCCCTTTTCACAAAAATCTTAAGATTTTGCATAAAAATGTCTTATACAGTAAATAAAAATCCTAAATGCTTTTCATGAATGCATTCATAATAGGTTGAACTTTTGAATTTTGTTTATGATAAACTTTTTTCTGTCAGAGATCACAATATGCTCTATAATCCTTTAAAAAAAGTGGGTGAGAGTGAAAATGAATCGAAAGTTTACAAATCTGGTAACAAAACAGATCATGGATCACAGGTATGGAATGCAGTCAGTGGAATCATCAAACGTGTAGGAAATCTGATGTCACAATTACAAAAATAGGGCATAAGGACAATTTAAGAGAAAATGTCAGTTTAAGAATTTTCCAGAATAATTTCATTTAATGTGAAATAATATATAAAATACCGTTAAAGTGTGCATAAAAAATTTCAATTACATGTACAGGTAAAGCAGGTATTTTGGTTTTTTTATCCATATATATGTATTTTACATCATATACAGCTCTAAAATAGATGTAGTTATGAGAGAGTTAGAGCTCTTGCAAAGTCACAACAAATTTTTACACATAAGAATCTCCCTAAGATTAAAGAATTTTATTTTTTTTAAAAAAAACCCAAATCTGATGTTGTCTCTTACAATGAGAATTAATCATAAGATTTTTGTGAAAAGAAGGCTACTTGTGGAAATGTTATTTTCTCATTTTTTAAAGTTCTGAATGTAACAGTGTACAATATGGAAGTAGAATACTTCCGAACATCTAGTTCTTTGATGTTGTCAATTTATCTCCATATGTAAAATCTTTGTAAAGAACTGCATGTATAAAAGTGATGCTTTGTAAAATGCATGACTGCTGATTATGGTAATTCTTTGAAAATTGTTTCATAGTCAAGAAAGTTTACTTGTTTCAGTTTGTTATGGTTTTGAAGCATTTACATATAGAATAAATTGTTATATGTTCTTCAAGATTTTTTTCTCATTTTGTTTTAGTAGCTTTATACATTGCATGTATTATCATTTCATTATTTAAAATGATGGCCACACTAAAACAATGTTATCTGTGATGAAGAGAGGAAACCAATTTCCCTCATAAATACTCACCAGTAAAATGATATCGTTATTATATCATTACAATAGATATTAACATACATTTTATGGTCTTGCTGATTTTGTTTTCAATTCAGTTTGAAGTTTAGAAAAGCAATAAAGTGATGCCTGTAAGGATTATCCCCCCCCCCCCCCCCCATTGAAAAAAAAAATGTATACCTGACTTACAGGTGTGGAATACAGTTGTACTGAAATAGCCACAGAGATAAAATAGAGGTACTACGAGCTAGCTCACAAAATTATATTCCCCGCTGCAATTTTAAAAAAGTGCCCACATAATTTTCTAAAAGTAACCTTTAACTTAAAATTACAATCTGGTCATAAGTAATCTTTACTTGAAGTATGGCCTAATGCTTCTCCATTGGAAAGTTGTGGACTGAACACAAATTTTACACTTTTTAACCTGTGTCAAGTATCAGCTTCCAATTTTTCTCCATTAGAGAGTCATGGTCCAAAAAATAAATGATACACTTGTTCTGCTAATGACCTTTAATTTACCCAATGAAGTTGGTCAAAGCCATGAAACACCCTCAGGCCATGAACAATGTCTATTTTATATATTGATTTTCAGTGTCTCTCCATTACAAGATATGGTCAGAGAGTTACAGGAAATTACACATTTTTCAACCTGAACCTGACGAAATAACCTTTTTTAAAGTCATGACATAAGCATTCTTTGTATGAGATGTGAATCCAATATTCCTACTTTAGAAAGTTATGGTTGGACACAAATTTTTAACTTTTTCTGCCAGTAACTTTGAACATGCTAAAATGACCTTGAGTCAAGATCATGACACCTTCAGGTCATAAGCACTCTTTGTGTCAAGAATGAGCTTTTGATGTTTCTCCATACAGAGTTGGGGTCTGAACACGATTGCACAGACAGATAGACAGACAAGGTGATTCCTATATATCCCCCCTACTTTGTTTGAGGGGGTATAATTTTTTTTAGAGTTGTATTATTTAAATTGGTTAACATGGATGCAAGTCACAGGCACTTGTTTCTGTAATAATTTTTTTTACACATAGTATAATTGCACTTGTGTCTGTAATAAATATTTTAACCCACAGTATAATTATATTGTGGGTTAAAAAATTATTACAGAAACAGGTGCCTGTGATGCAAGTACATGTATTTCAAAAGTAGTGTTAAACATTGAATATTCATGTTGTTCTTTTCTTGGCAAAATCAAGGTGATTTGGGTGAGTAATGTGGCTCATAGGTCTTTTGTTTAAAACAGTGTAGTCTAGTGGCCTTGATATGTCTGCAGTCATGATTATTTTATGAAAGGCAGCATTCTTATTTGTGTCTTGGTAGTTTAGATTTTTTATTGGCCTATTAATTGATCATTTTTCCTTACATGGTAAAACTTTGTTACAGGAAAGTCATGAGGACTTGTGAATTTACTTTGCTTTATCCATAATATATATTCAAAATACATATAGGAATTTGTTAAAGTGCACATGTATATTGCAGTACATGTATATGTTTTCCTTCTTATGACTACCAAATATGTTCATGAAAATGTAAAAAACAAGGCTTATATTTGGGAACTAAAGTTTTCAGCTGAATTAAATTTCAAATATAAATACATGTGTACTTATGAAAAATAATGTGAGTTCAATATTTTAATTTTTGTGGTCTTCATCATAAAAGATGCAAGTCTCATTATTTTTAACCTATATGGGGACACAAAATCAATTCAGTTTATCCATAAATTAGCTATATATCAGAGTTTGCTATAGCCATAAAATTTTACAAGGAATTGTTAAGAATTTTGCCAGGAACCACCAAAAATTACCCTATAGCTGTAAATTTGCTATATTTGTGTCCATACTAAATACTTTTAATTACTGTATTGGCATCCATATCATTATTTGATGAATTGGTCACACTAATAACTTACTTAAATTACATCAAAATATTTTTACTAACACTGTCTACCCAGATATCTATGAATTTACTTATATTTGGTGCCATTTCATTTGATTGTGCATGTTTAAATGCAACCTGGCACATGTACATGAATCTATTAAAACATACAACATAGTGAAAATATGTACCGGTATGCATAGTGCACTGAACATAATCTCACTTTATATTTAAAAAATGTATATGCTACATGTAGCAGAATTAATCATCATTTCCTATACTCTGGCATACTGTACTTTTTTCTGCATGGGATTAATTTTTTCTGTGTATGCGGACACAGATTTTCTGTGGAAAACTTATAATAGCATACTTATAAATTGCATTTAAGAAATGCAATAGCAAATTAAGAAAACCGCATAATTTACAGTCCACACATGGAACAGAAATTTGATTCCTCTGAATACTTTGTGGAAAAAAGTAGGTTTACAATATTTCTTACCCATTAATTCACATACACTAAGTCTACTTTGGTATCTCGAACACTGATATCTCGAATATAATACCATTGATAAGTCAACTGATTTGGAAGTCCCAACTACTTATTCTTTAAGTATTTTACCCTCAATATCTCAAATCATCAGATATCTTGAAGTTTTTGCTTGGTCCTGTTCGAGATAACGAGGTTTGACTCTAGTTACTGTATTAAATATATGTCAACCTTTTGTATTATACAATAAGTATTACATGTACATGTATTATAATTGTGATTTAATAAATAATACATTAACAACTTTGAATTTTAAGTTTTATTAGCTCTTCTGAGCCAAAGGCTCAAAGAGCAAATGCTATGGCCATTTTGTGCGGTGTGCGTAAACTTTTTAGAATATGGGCCATAACTCCAGAACCCCTTGGCCAATTATTGTCAAATTTGTCACAGGGTATCCTTGGCCCAAGGGCTCCCTTTTATACTAAAACTAGGGTTGTGACCCTTAAACAAGGGGAGATAATTAGGAAAATAGAAACAAAAGTACTGGTTACTAAAAAATCTTCTCAAGAACCACTGGGCAGATTATCACCAAACTTACACAAAAGGATAAGGATATGTTGTAGATTAAAATTTGCATGGGGATTTACCCTGGGGCAAAGGGCGTGGTCTCAAGATCACTTCAAAGTTGACCAAAAATTACATTTTATTAAAATGTTGATATTTTGCTTACTATCAGGACTAGGATCATCAAATCTTGTCAATTGATGCATCTAAGGACCTCATATCATGTTAACTCAAAAGTAGGTCATGGTGACCTACTTTTTAAATTTTGCGGCTATTCTTAGAGGCATATTTCGAACAATTTAAGGCCTATGATCATCAAACTTTGTCAGTTGATGTATCTTGGGTCATCGAAGTACGTCAACTAAAAAGTAAGTCACCTCAACCTACTTTTTGAACTTTATGGCTAATCTTTTTCAAAACAATTAAGGTCATTAATTCAAATACCGAGACGTTTAGAATCATTAAATCTTGTAAGATGATGCATCTTGGGGCCATAAAACATATTTATTAAAAAAGTAGGTCACAGTGACCTACTTTTTGAACTTTGTTGGCATTCCATTTCAAAGCGTTTTAGAGGCATAATTTGGACATTTTAAGGCCTATGATCATAAAACTTTGTAGTTGATGCATCATGGGTCCTCAAAAAAGGTCAACTGAAAAGTAGGTCACCTTGACCTACTTTTCAATTTATATGACTATTATTAAATATTTCAGGTACTAATTGGCTTAGAATCATCAAACTTTGTCAGTTGATGCATCTTGGGTCTTTGGAGTAGGTCGACTGCAAAGTAGGTCACGGTGACCTACTTTTGAAAATTTATGTCTTTAATTAAATCTTTGGAGAAGGTCAACTAAAAAGTAGGTCACTGTGACCTTCTTTTGAAAATTCATGGCTTTAATTAAATATTTCAGGTACTAATTGGCTTAGAATCATCAAACTTTGTCAGTTGATGCATCTTGGGTCTTTGGAGTAGGTGGACTGCAAAGTAGGTCATGGTGACCTACTTTTGAAAATTTATGTCTTTAATTAAATCTTTGGAGAAGGTCAACTAAAAAGTAGGTCACCGTGACCTTCTTTTGAAAATTTATGGCTTTAATTAAATATTTCAGGTACTAATTGGCTTAGAATCATCAAACTTTGTCAGTTGATGCATCTTGGGTCCTTGGAGTACAACAAATGACAAGTAGGTCACTTTGACCTACTTTTAAAATTTTATGGTTATAATTTTGAAAAATATTTTAGGTATTAATTGGCTTAGAGTCATCAAACTTAGTTGATGGGTCCTCAGAGAATGACAAGTGATAAGTAGGTCACCATGACCAACTCTCAGGTACTAATTGGCTTAGAATCATCTTGGGTTCTCAGAGTGTGAATTGGAATTTCAAGGGTTTAACTAAATATACAGGATACTTAGAGGCTTCAAATAGAAGTGATAGGTTGTACAGTTTATCAGAAGAGCGATTCAAGGTCCTTGGGCCTCTTGTTTTTCATTCCAGACACTTGGCTACAAAATTTCTAAGAGACTCCAAAATTATATAATGCAGTCACTGTATGTTAATTATGACCTTCAAATTTGTTTAAACTTCTTTTTCACTGTCAGTATAAAATGTATAGGAATAGGATTTGTAGCAAGCTTTTAGGGCTATTTAGTAAAATTTAAATGAGGTGGGTGGAATGTCAGTATTTTTTTTTCTGTTGATGGGTGGTTGTTCATTTCTCTTTTTCCTAGGGGATGTGTGCAGATGATTTATTTATTTGCTCTTAAGTCCATTCACCTTTGACCTAAACATTGAACAAACATAAAGTGAAACAAATTAAAGACTAATTGCAACATTGAATTTGATTTTGTTTCCTTTTATAAACATGCAAGAATTATCAATCCAGGAATAATTAAGGGCTTTCTTCAAGCAAATTGTATAGAGATTATTTTCTAGCCAAAACCTTTGCAATGGATGAGTTCATTGGCAGTAAAGGACTGAACCCTAAAATTATTTTCATTATTATTATTATTCTTTTTTATGATAAAGACCATGGATCAGCTGCATCATTCATTAGTGCTTAACAGACTCTGTATGGAACCAAAGAAAATTACAGCTGAAAAGACCATGTTATCCTAAAATAAATGTGATTCATGTGTCTGCAGTACATGATCATCTGATACCAACTAACAATTTATTCTCTCATATGACCAAAAAAAATTATAATCTTGGGAAATAATTATTTCACTTGCAAGAAGATTGTAACATTAAACTTGAATTAAAATACTTTCTAATAGAACTTTATCATTCTTTATAGGTGATGGGGAAGGGTAACACAGAATTGAATACTTTTGGGAGTGGGGTTCTTCTTTATTCTAGTGGGTAACAAGGGGGAGAGGTAAAACATACTAGTGACATTCAACCCAACTTGATAAATTATTAGTACTGGAATAGCCCTAAAAATAATTCAAAATTTCATTAAGCAAAGATTTTAATAAAGAATCCAGCACCAACTTGTATGAATTCACACAGAATTCAAAAGTCTGTTTGGATTACAATGTACTTGGTAACTATTCAGCTTTTTCATGTTCCAGCTTAATATCTTTGACAATAATATTAATCTAGTATGATCAGTATGATATAAAAAAAAATCTGACCTTTATTAAACTCACACAGTTTATTAAATAATTAGTACAGGTACTAATATATAGCATTTTTAAACTATCAAGACTTTCATTAAGCAAAAGAAAGAATCTAGCTTTGTATGAATTTATACAGAGTTGAAAAACTGCAACTTTTTAATTGGGTAATGTTCCAGCTTACTTAGTAGTTTTATCTCTCAACAGAAAATGAATGAATGCCAACAGTTTGCAATTTTTGTTATTTGTTTTGAAGTAGGAATGTGCAGTCTGCGGATGTTCTTGATTTTTATTTTATATTAACACATTTGATATTTTATCTACAAAAGTACACATTCATGACTTGAAAAGGCACAGTTAGTCTAATGAAAAAAAAATTCTATATGCCACAAGATTTAGCAAGGAAGTAGCTGCACCGATCATTTGTGGTATGGCTAAAGTCATATTGCAATAAGCAAAAGTTCTCCCTGGGCAAACATGCTAAGATAGTATCTTTCAACCTTTGAAATATATTTTGTTAAATACAAATATATTCTCTGTAAATCTCAAAGTAAATGAATGCTTTGCTTATTATACTATGTTCACCTTAGTCTAGCTGAAGAGAACAAGATTAATGTCCATATATGGCTAACTAGTGGAAAGTTGATTGCATATAAAAAAAAAAATTCAAAATATCTACTCTTGCTTAAGGTCAAGATCTAGTAAATGAGTTTAGACTTTCTTCTTGGTGCTAGATTCATTATGATGTCATAATTGAATTAAACTTAATTTTTCCCGTACTTTACAGCTTCAATAGAATTATGAAGAAAATAAAGCACTTTCATGGATTTCAATTTGAAATCATGTCAAATGTAACCCCGATACTCTTATTCCATTTAATATCATTTTAAAGTAGAGATCAAGAAGATATGAAAACCGTTTTCTGAGAGACTGTAGGCAATATTGATACATTTCCTTTGTCCGAGATGGAGAGAAGTCCCATTTTTATACCAGACTTTCTTCATTTTTCATTGAAAATGGGCAGTTTTTCCGATGAGTTTACCCTAAAATTATGTCCGGATACACCTAATTTTACCAAGCTATATTCGTAAAGGATCATTAAAAGAATGTGTATCTCAAATTTGAGAAATCTATGGGCACCTTTCATTCACTAGATCTTGACCTTAAAAATAAACACAAATTAAAAAAAATAATAAAAAGGCAATATCTATGAATTTATGTATAAATGAACTCTAGAGAGTAATGAATGGAAGAATGCTTAAGCGTAAAATGAGAATGCTCTGGAAAGTGGTTCCACACTGATTTTGTAAATACATGTATAAAAGATTATTGAAACATATAACATGAATATCTAAGACAACAATACACAAAGTATTTTTCATCTAGTCCATATTTCACAGATCAATCATGAATGGAATAAAATTCTTCCTAGCAAAATGACACTAATTTATAAATCCTTTCTATAAACAGATGTTACTGACAATAAAATGCAGGTATATATACATTGCACACATTAAACTATATTAAACAGTTTATCAAGGGATTAATATAGCATACAATTTATGTTACATGCATACTTTGACACCTGTGTTGGATAACAGTATCCAAATCCCTTCTAAAAAATGTGAGCAGAATAATAGAAATTACAAAATACATACACTATCATGTGTATAAGCATTACATTTCAACTGCACTAGTAAGAAATGCATTCCTACAAAATGTTTAAAATAGATTTTGGCAAAATGTTAGGGCACAAAGAAATAGCAAAATATATGAACTTCCACATGTGAATAAGCAAAAAAAAAATGGAATTCAAATTAAGTTAACATTGAATTGAACATCTATTATTTCTTCTAAGGAAACCTCCTTCAATTAAGGTGTTAATGTTTTTCTCAAATGCCATTTGTTCCAAAATGAACTATGATATGTAGGGAAAAATTCAATAAAAGTTTGTTTTTTTTGCATTTTAATTGTCAAATGATTTTTTTATTAATATGTAACATGGTTGCATACCATGTTTGGTGAATCAATAAATGGTATAAAATTGTGTTAAATATTCCCCATGATAAATCTCAGTGTTGCACATACACAGATCACTTCAATTTCAAACTCTGAGTCATCCTGATATAGCTTAGTCTCTGCTTCTTATGCTTCAGACTAGTAAAATACAATCTCTCACTCTCTTGAAGATCGAAGTACTGATGCAATTCCAGTCCATATGCATTCAGTCTTTTGAGTTCACTGAAGCGTTGCCGAATGTTCAAATGGCTGATTTCTTCCCAGAGGGATAAGTCAGAGATCATCTGGTCCACACCCTATTGAGAATATAAAATTTATAGAAATATTATGAAATCAAAGGATTAAATGCACTATTGGACATATTTTACCTCATGATGAATGTGAATTATTTTTTAAGAAAATATTCATTCAGGCTTGGGCTTTTAAAAAATATGTCATTTTAATTGTTATGATATTCCTTTGCCAGCTAGGCCACAATATTGTCACCATACAATGTATTCTCTTGAAAGAAAGCATTTATAAAACATTCAGGTGAAAATAACAGGCAAAAATGTCCCAAGTGAAGAGTATGTGTTTAAATATGCAAGTTAAGTCACATCCTGTCTAACTTTCTTCTCAGTAGATAATAGGAATTTTTATGCCCCCGGATCGAAAGATCCCGGGGGTATATTGTTTTTGTCCTGTCTGTCTGTTTGTCTGTTTATCTGTTTGTCTGTTTGTCTGTTTATCTGTTTGTCTGTTTGTCCGTTTGTCTGTTTGTCTGTCTGTCTGTTGTCAACTTTAACCTTGCCCATAACTTTTGATTGGTTGGAGCTATGACTTTCATATTTCACATGTGTATTCCTTGTGACAAGACCTTTCTTTGGGTACCATCATATTTGACCTTTTGACACTGACCTTGGAGTTTGACCTACTTTTGCAAAATTTTATGAGACTTTAACCTTGGCCATAACTTCTGAACAGTTGGTGCTTGGGGTTTCAAACTTCACATGTGTATTCTTTGTGACAAGGCCTTCCTTTGGATACCAACAACTTTGACCTTTTGACCTTGACCTTGGAGTTTGACCTACTTTTGAAAAACTTTAACCTTGGCCATAACTTTTGAATAGTTGGTGCTTAGGGTTTCAAACTTCACATGTGGTTTCCTTGTGACAAGACCTTCCCCTGGATATCAACCACTTTGACCCTTTGACCTTGACCTAGGAGTTTGACCTACTTTTGAAAAACTTTAACCTTGGCCATAACTTTTGAACAGTTGGTGCTTAGGGTTTCAAACTTCACATGTGTATTCCTTGTGACAAGACCTTCCCCTGAATATCAACCACTTTGACCCTTTGACCTTGACCTAGGAGTTTGACCTACTTTTGAAAAATTTTAACCTTGGCCATAACTTTTGAATGGTTAGAGCTAGGGCTTTCATACTTCACATATGTAATCCTTGCGACAAGACCTTCCTTTGGATATCAACCACCACTTTGACCTTATGACCTTGACCTAGGAGTTTGACCTACTTTTGAAAAACTTTAACCTTGGCCATAACTTTTGAATGGTTGATGCTAGGGCTTTCATACTTCACATATGTAATCCTTGTGACAAGACCTTCCTTTGGGTACCAACCACTTTGACCCTTTGACCTTGACCTAGGAGTTTGACCTACTTTTGAAAAACTTTAAACTTGGCCATAACTTTTAAATGGTTGGTGCTAGGGCTTTCATACTTCACAAATGTAATCCTTGTGACAAGATCTTCCTTTGGACACCAACCACTTTGACCTTGACGTTTGACTTTTATTTAAAAAACTTTAACCTTCGCCATAACTTTTGAACAGTTGTATCTAGGTCTTTCAAATTTCACAGGTGTATTCCTCGAGACAAGACCTTTCTTTGGGTATCAACATTTCTTATCTTTTGGCCTGGATTTTGAGTTGCATTTGAAGAAACTTTAACCTTTGCCATAAGCTGCCATACGGGGGCATCAGTGTTTCACAAACACATCTTGTTTTCCATTGTATTTTATAAAGTAGGTCTTGCACAAAAACAACAGAAAAATAACTGAAACATATTACAAAATCTGTTCAGAATGCATCTAATACAGCAAACATGGGAAGTCCTCTTGAAAATTTGTACATTTTGAAATGTACCAAAACAAAATTACAGTGGAAATACATGTATATACAGTCAAACCTTGTTACCAGTACCTCAATATTGATGGGACATAGAAAAGCTTAGAGATATCTAAGGATTCAAAAGATTGGGTTTAAAAATACATCAAGAAAAAGTTGTCAGGATTTCCAGCTCACTTCAACATATCCATTTCATTTGAGATATCAATATTTGAGAAAATGAGGTTTAACTGTACTTCTCATCTGAACCAATCCTCATTTAATCTTATGAATACAGAATAGTCTACCCCCCTTCCATCAATTTTCTGATAAGGTGTGAGCACATTACTTTGGTACTTAAGAGCATTCAAAATTACTCTGACATTTGGCCACAATTAAAATATTGTTGGTTTGGCGTTGCCAATTTAGTCTTTATACGTTTGGGTCGGTAGGTAGGGAAAATATTTTTTTATTTATTTCAGAAATGGTACATGTTGTTAGTATTCGAACATCATGGGTTTCTGATAGTTTAACAACAACCACAGTCCAAATTGATTCTCAGTTTTGTCATTGATTTTCAAACCCTATTAATTTTAAACCTTTAATATACATAGTATTAAAAATCACTGACATTAAATTAGTGTAAATTCGAATCATGTGCACGAATCCAAGCATGGCAGCTAGACTAGCAAATCGGACAGGACATTGTACCATGAAATTTCTATTTTGAACTGGTATATCTTATTCATCAGTTTACTTTTAAAACCACATTACCACAGAGAGTCATCCCATCAACTTCTGTTATACCGAGTTTACATTTTACCCCTTTCAACAGCCATGTTTGGATTCGTGATACGCATTTATTCAACATCACATAGATGCTTATAAATGAAAACTGTTTGATCAGTCAAGTGTTTACATGATTCTTTCCCATTCTGTATATATTACGCAGACGTACAAACACCTTAATCTGGATGAATATAACGAAATAAAAATTACGATCAGTATCTGTTGAAAAAATTCTTCGGACCGCAACGATTTATGCGAGTGGCCAGCAACGCCAAACAAAGCTAATTTTATTTTTGGCCTTAAAATAAAGTTTTACAATTCTTCAATTTACCTGAAGGACTGCAGTATCTAGAATGATTGACAGCAACTCCCAGAATTCCTTGTCAATGTCGGTGTACAGGAAGTTGTATGAATCAGCCTTCAGATATCTGAACATGGCCTCATTTAGTGAGAGAGTCTGTACATTAGTAACAAAGTTTCTGAAATACAAGCGAAACTTGGTATGACTGTTATGATTAAAAAAAAATTCAACACTGACAGTGCATCCATACTTCCATATCAGCAGTCTTGTTTAAAGTTGTCATTTTGTAAGTTCTGTGGTCGATACAATGACCTTGTCAGCAAATACAATTTATCGTAAAGTTAAATGCTGACTGACATTTTTCATACTAACTGTTAAGCCATTATTTACACACTGAATTGTCAACGGATATTTCCGTTATCACCCGATCATGACAAGGAGCACACGGCGGGTGTGACTGGTTGACAGGGGATGCTCACTCCTCCATGGCACCTGATCCCACCTCTGATGTTTTAGAGGTCTGTGTTTGCTCTGCTCCAAAATTTTTATTGTATAATGGACTTTTGAGCTTGAATACTGTTCGTTATCTCCATATACTTCATGGCAACAACAATACCAGTAAATCATTTTGGTTGTTCATGTAGTTCACAGATAATATCATCTCTGAAAAGACATCCCCCCAAAGCAGTTTTTGTCACTTACCCTCCATTATTGGTCCTGAAGACTGTAACGTCCCCTTCCATGCCCAGCTCTGACCCCTGTATCACGAACACATCACAAGAGACCTGGTCCTTAAACTGCACAGTAATGGGGGATCTTGACTCCCTGAAGAGGAATAGCTTCATATTCAGACATAGACTCATGACTTTATCAAAATGCTTTCAAGCAGTGCCCTTGAATTATATCAAGTTTAATTATACAAACAGTATCAAAATCAAATACTGATACAAAATACTGATTACTTATATCTAGATTTTATACTTTTATAGAAATACTTAATAGAAATCATTCTTTTCACCGTAGTTAAGCTTTTAATACATTACCTCTTTAATATACAGAAATGTTTATTCTTCTTTATTATATACAAATCTTAATTCTTATAGTTGTTGATGAAAATCCACTATTTGAGTTACATGTATTCTTACTTGATGATGACAAGTTTACAAGGTTTTCGCAGTTTCATGACATCCATACAGAGATCTAGAATGGTTTTGTCTGATATGCTAACATGATTGACCTCTTTGCATTGAGAATTTTTGTTGTCCAAATAACCTTCCAACCTTTTCATCTCATTTTCATAAGTACCTTGTAATTAAGAGAATTCAAGAATGCACATCTAAAGATATCATCATTTGCATCAGAAATAAGTGCGATTTCTGTCACAAGGAAAAAAATTTTCCACAATAATTATTGACAAATACTTTTAGATTTGAAAAGATGGCAACATTATCTATTAACTTTAATAGATCATATGCAAGTGATGTATTGTTTAAAGCTAACGAGACAAAACATATAAATATCTGACAGCCTTACCATCAACAGCGGGGGGATACATGATGAATGCCCTTGGACTTGGAGACTTGATCCAGGACATGTAGTACAGGCAGGACTCCATGAGAGTGACCTGGAGACAGAGTTGATTTGATGTAGCGGTGTGATACAACCTAAAGTTGGCCTTATGAAACAGATTGTAGAGAGTTCTGTACCAGGCATACAAGTAGTCGTCATCTATCTTATCTAAAAAAAAATTCAATCAACTGTGTTACAACTTACATTTATAGAATAATTACATTGAAAGATTTTTTCCATTAACTTCAAAAATGAAGTTGCTTTCCGTTCGGTGTCTTTCTCTTTAAAATATATAATATTGAATATTGTTGTTCTAAAGAGATCTTGAAATAACTAGAGATGGTAGATCCCTTCAATATGAAATAAAACTCTCCTACAGAATTCAGGTTTTTGCTGTAGTAATATTGGAGCTCTTAAATTTCTGTCCATTTCTCTATTCAATGGTTTTGTAAACTTCCTTCATTATAGTATACATTACAGATTAACAATATATTTGAAACTGTTAAAGTTACACATACATATGAGCTTTAAAATTCATGAAGCATGGAAAATCACAATGGATGCCCTAGCAACTATCAAGATTCTCTCATGTCCTCAAGTGATTTATATTTATATATTTTCTGAAATTCAGACTGGCAACATTCTTACCATGCTTACCTATTAAAACCGAGAAGTAGACCTGACTGACTTTCTTCATAATGCCATCTTTTATGAGATAATACAGCAAGTCATAGGAACGACTAGGGTCAAGGACATGCTCTATTTTTAGAATATCCACCGATTTATGCTTCAGGATGGCCAAAGCATTATTCAATGTCTGTGTTTCATATGAGTTGCGTGAAAAATCAGATGGATCATTTGGCACAATTGCAGATCGAATGAAGTGAGTGTAGTTCGATTTGGTCATGAAGAAATCTAGTGGAGGTTTTTCATGGGAGAAAATGTACACATTGCAGGAAATATTTCTTGCTATTGCCTCCTCAAAGTCATAATTTGAAGGCCTGAAAAAATTCACGTAATTGAGTATCATAAATCATAGTTGACATATTAAACTAGCATTTCACACAACTGAGCCTCAAGTCTTTTTTTAGTACTATATTAAACTTCAAACTCAATGCATATAAAATATTTCAAATTTTACATTTTTTATCAAAGAAAAATACACAAGTATATATTTTGGGAAAAGTATGGGTAAAGGGAGGCTTTTTGATTAAACTAGCAATTATTATAAAAAGAGTAAGGAGTGTTTATCTACCCTATGGAATATATAACTTTTGGCAATGATGTATCCATGTTGATTCCTCCATCTTGTTCAATACAGATAGGCCAACTAGTGGTGTTAGATAATGTCAAAGTATTGTTACACATGAAGTGGTATGCTGTAATGAAGCGCATCAGCCTCTTAGCTTCACTATGTGCATCTGCCAGGACCTGAAGAGGGCTGTAAACATCTTTCATGTACATCACCTGCACACCACAGTACACAATCACTGCTAGGCCTATCAAGTAGGCTAGTGTCTTCTTTCTGCGATTCATGGTCAACACCAAACCACACCTCTGCGAATTACTTCAGCCCATAGTTTGATCAGTAAAGGATTCTGAAATGAAATTGTTTGAATGAAAAAATTTATAAAAACTATATCAACCAAAAATGTCAAAACTTTCTGTAAAGAAAGAGAGCTGATTATTGATGTGATATGTAATTTCACATTATGCTAAATAAATAAAAAAAAAAACATAGTCTAATAACGAGTGCAGCGAGCTCAATAGACTAACATGTAAGAACAGAGGAAATTTTGAATGAAATCTGTACATTCTTCAGGCAAATTTTCTTGTGCAACATTCCCAGAATTCCTTCGCTACCAGGATTCCATGCGAAAGTATTACAAAACATACAAAAGACCAAGGATAATTGTTCCTTACCTAATCTCAGCGAGATTCGTTGAAACTAAAAATTTTGGACAGACGTTTTTTTTCTGTCTGTCCAAAATATTTAGTCTCGACAAACCTTGCTGAAATTATTCCTTATCAAGAGATGTGTTTACTTTTCTTTCTTTGCAAAGAGCTTGAAAGAAACAAAAATAACAGCATATACTCTATTACGCATTTCATTAAATATTGCACATTAAGACCTGTAGTCTCGTTCAACCAGACACTCAGCTGTCTCTGTAAATTCCGACGTCACAGTCTAGACTGTGTCTTGTGCAGTTTAAAGATCAACGTTACAAGTGTAAGCTGTGTATAGTTTTTTTTAAGGTACAACTGCGCTTGCCCCAACGGTCACACCGTAAAGCATATTAGATACATCTATAACACAATGTTACAACAAATGTATCGATGTTTTTGGATGGGAAAATTGTTTTTTTTTTTCATATCACTCACCCATTTTAGCGAGTAAACAGAGGGGTTCAGTACTTTACAGAGAGACTGCACACAAAACAATCAATAAGTTATTTGATTATAAAGACTGAAAATACCTGCCATTTCAAATAATTTCTTTTACTTGTAAGAAAAACCGGACTAATCCATTGTGCTAGGGAGTTGTGAAAGAGAACAAACGGTTGGGTTTTTTTTCTCTGAAAAGCTAATTTTTTCCAATTTATGCAAAACAGCTCTTTAGTATCGGAGATTCTAATGGT
This sequence comes from Saccostrea echinata, assembly GCF_033153115.1. Taxonomy (NCBI): domain Eukaryota; kingdom Metazoa; phylum Mollusca; class Bivalvia; order Ostreida; family Ostreidae; genus Saccostrea; species Saccostrea echinata. Next base: position 48,385,932 of record NW_026889758.1, read on the forward strand.
CGATGTAAAACTGAAAGTAAGAATTGTTGCACAAAACCAATCCTGACCCCTTTGATAATCCCGGATCTTCGTATTATATGGAAAATATTCAAAATTTCAATAACCTTCTGATTTCTAAACTGATTTCTGATTGTCTTTAAAAAAATAAAACACTAAAAAATGTGATGTTGGAAAATTAAGTTTTTTTCCATAAGGATTTTATAGGAAACAACATCCTCTGGAATCTTGCACAAATGCCTGGTAAAGTACCTCAATTTATTGCGAGTAAACATGTTAAAGTAGCAATACTTCAATAACAAAATCGGAAAATGAAAAAATCAAAAAATTTATTTCAAATGTTCATAAGTATACATTAGCATAAATTTCACACCCGGCTTTTATCAGAAATTTTTATTCCCATTATACATGGCCGTAGGAACCGGGGGGGGGGGGGCACGGGGGGTATGTCCCCAATAATTTTGCCAATAAAAGGTTACTATAGAAAACATAGCTACTATATGCTTGTGCTCCCTCAATGAAAAAGTCTGATGACCTTTTTTTTTTTTTTTGCTTGTCAAGGTAGTTGATTACGAAAGCCCATTGAGCTCATTTTCGTAGGTAAAAAAAATATTTTTCGCGTTATAACGCGAAACTTTCGCGAATAAACGCGTAACTGTCGAGTTATAACGCGAAACTTTCTCGAGTAAACGCGTAACTTTCCCTGTAAAACAGAGACATTTGCATAAGTCTACAGTTTGTTTTACTTTTTAATGATCTAGTTTATAAAAAAGTACCTTTGTGTGGAAAATTTATATGTGTCTTATGTAAATCAATTTAATGGGTAATGTTAGATATGTAAAAACATTCGTGGTGGTGGTGGTAGCGGGGGGGGGGGGGGGGGGGCGTACCCACTACGGTATATTTCCAACTTATATTATATACAGTAGTGCTCCCTCAATAAAGACGACTGTGACTTTTTTTTTATTCCTTGTCAAGGGAATTATGTTGGGTTGTCCCCCCCCCCCCCCTGCACGCACTGAAATTGCTTTTCCTTATCTGAGATCAACTGTTTTTACATAGAGTAAAAGGCCTTTATAATTTTTTTTTATTAAAATTTTTTATATAAATGCATATACCAACAAATATTACCCAAGATCCTACTAAAAGTCCCCCCCCCCCAATTTTTCTGACGTATATAAGCCTTAAATACAATACTAATTCCCACATTTCCTTGCAGCCAAATAATACAATAGATTTTTTGACGGGGGATATTAAAGGCTTATATACGTCAGAAAAATGGGGGGGGGGGCTTTTAGTAGGATCTTGGTATTAAAGAGAGAATACTCTTTAGTCCTATTTATTGCTTCCTTGCCTTCACTGTTTAAAAATTCCTGAATCCGCTAACTTTTGTTATCATTGTAATCTATCAAAGGGTTTATTCAATTAAGCATGTATATTAAAGATATTAAAGATAATAAAACAGGCAATATCATCTATGAGCAGTGGCAGTTGGCAGTAAGCAGTGAGCAGTTGGCAGTAAGCAGTTGGCTGTCGTATATGGAATTCCATACATATCAGATTTCAGGAGTGCAACAAAATTAGGTAAAATAGGTCACTTAAAAATCTAGTATTTTTTTGTACGAAAACTTTTATATCAAAATTCTTTTTTGGCTTAGATTTAAAGAATTGACTTAAATGGACAAAAAGTAGTGTTGGGAGGATTTATTGTTTCATATTCTTTCACATTAAAACTTTAAAACCAGAAGTGAAGAAAAATTGTAAAATAACAATCAAAAATTCAATTTCTTTCACATGTACACGAGAAGAAACTCAATCAATGTTTAGATCTAATTATTTATATCCCTGACGCCATTTTGAAGCAAACAAAAAAAAATCTGTAATTTCTTTTGATTATGTATTTTAGAAAGTCTTTTTACGATGTTGTAATATTTTCTTTTTTCAATTAAAGTTTTAAATTGAATTTCTGAAACTTTTTTTTTTTTTTGCAATTGTCTATTCTATTGCCACTTTAGGAATTTTAACTAGAATGCATGTACAATATGATGATATAAGTGAAAAATATGTTATGGTTAGTTGAATTTTTTCAACAAATCTCAGTTTGATGGTCATTATTTTTGAATTCACTCTTACATAGCCTTTAAACACACAAGTGACAACATTGATCTGGCAACTTCCTGGTAAGTGTTACATAAGGTAGTCAGGCCAACAAGTTAAGTTTTCCTTCTATAAGCTGCCTTGGTTGCTTGGGGTACAAGACCGAGCAAGCTGGTTCTTCTGAAATACATGTTGCCAGACTGTTCAAAAGGCATCATCCCTTGGTACCCTATGCTGCCGGGCCAGCAATATATATATTCTCCACTTCTCCATATATAATTTTTAGAGCCACAAACTGATCTGCTTTGTTATACTTTCACTATATGACAGTAATTTTATGATTACTTGCTTACTGTAACTACTGCTTCTTAACCTAGTCTGTTCATTGAAGTGTACAGCAGTTTGGTTTACCTTTATATTGCATGTGATGCTTATATTTCATTGTATGAACCATACCAGTAATTTAATTGTTAGTTGAGAACACTTGCAAGTGAGAATCAGGTCAATACTGCACCCAGTGCAGCCATTACTTGTTATAATCATGATTGTATTGTTTTAATTGTACATGCCCCTTGAGGGCCCTTGATTGGTGAATAAACATATTCTATAACAAGACTGTGGTGTGCAAATAAATAGATAATACCAACGTGTTTATCAACTCACAAACACCAGTAAATAAAGCCATTTTAATCACTAATTTAACTAATTAAACAAAAAATGCTTTTTTGTTTGTTTTAAATACTGGGATTCACGGTTGCGACATTGTTGAAACAATACAGAACCCGCGTAAATAGTTTTCGTATTTTTTCTTTCTGCAATAGTTGCAACTGTTAATGCAGACTCCGATCAGACGGGGCAGTAATGTATATTTTGTAAACAACTTTCAATTTCCACTTAAATCATCTTTTTTTCTTTTACATTGGGATATATTTTGCTAAAAAGTTGTTTATGGCATTTGGAAAAAAAAATTATCGTTTTCTTTGAAAAGTGCGGAAGTTCCTTATTAGATATTTACAATACTAAAATTGCATCAGAGGAGTTATTTTTCAAAGTGTTGCAAGTGTTAAAAAGTTTTTATTATTTTTTGCGTATTACATGTTTAAATATAGATTGTCTAAGACCGAAAAGATGGGCTGAAATTGTTCATCTTATTTTCATTTTTGTTCGTCCACATCTGTAACCTCAGTTGATGGTTTTTTCACTACACAAAAAAGTATTTTGTCAAGTTCAAGATAAAAACCTAATCCTAGGAAGGTCAAGGTAATGGATCAAAGTTTAAGGTCCAGAATCATGGAGAAGTAACTTTGGTTATGACATTTGAACTTGAAAGTATAAAAATTATATATATACTTACTTGGTCAAGATTATGACCAGGTCTTCATTCCATGTAAAAAGCTATGTCCCAACTCTAAAGGTCAGAAACTTGGTCACCAAAACTTAAATCTTATGAAATACTCAACTGGAGAGTATTTATTTGAGCAAAGAGAAAGGATCAAAGTCAGATAGCAATGAAAATCCGATCAAGGTCAAATGTGAAGGTCGAAATTCAAATTGTTGAGGCAGAAATATATGATTATATGGTTATTGTTTTGCTGAGCATGATCCATGATTATAATGACGAGTTACACATTGGATTTAAGTCTGACTGCCTGATTTTTAGCGATCATATGGATATACTACATGTATATTGTAAACTACACCAAAAATGTGTATTTTAGGAACTTTCCCCCATATCTTAAGGAGCCAAAAAAAAGTTGTCCTATAGTCGGAACCGTGGAAGTAATTTTACTTTCTTACCGGGGGTACAAACAATGCTAGTCTTAAGGGAGCCGACTAGGGTTTTATTGTGTGAAAACTACAATAGAAAAACTCTTTAATTTATTATTTCTCATTTATATAAATGATGTTGCTGAAAATATGATTTCAATGTGTAGATTGTTTGCGGATGATAATTCCCTTCAACAATCATCATACAATATATTAGATATGGAATACAAATTGAATCATGATTTACATAATTTGGAACTATGGTCAAACAAGTGGCTTCTTAAATTCAATCCATCCAAAACAAAGGTCGTTTATTTCAGTAAGAAAAACATTTCTGTTATGCCTAAGCTATTTTTTAAAGGCGATAGACTGGAGTGTGTTCCAGTCCATCGCCATTTGGGTTTACTATTGTCACAAAATCTTAGTTGGTCAGAATATATTGATGGTGTTGTAAACAGTGTTTATAAAAAAACTAGGCCTCTGAAAGAAATTGAAGTTCAAAATGGGTAGAAAAAACTTATCAAAATTGTATATTACGTTTATCAGACCTATGCTTGAATATGCTTCCATTGTTTCGGATGGCTGCTCTAAACAAGATTCTGAAAAGCTTGAAAAAGTACAATTAACCGCCGCTAGAATTGTAACAGAGAACTTTATTGACAAAACGGAGATGGCGATGGCGATGGATAGGGCATGTGTTAAGAAAGTCAGTCAACAACATCACCAAAGTAGCCCTTAGATGGACACCAGAAGGAAAGAGGAAACCTGGTCGACCAAAGAACACCTGGCGAAGGACTGTAGAAAAGGATATGAGAAAGCACAAACTAACTTGGGGAGAACTAAGATAGAGAGAAGTGGAAAAATCTAGTCCTTGCCCTATGTGCCCACGGGCATAACAAGGACTAGGTAGGTAGGTAGAATTGTAACAGGACTTCCTATTTTTGTGTCTAGAGAAGCACTATATTCTGAAACTGGTTGGGAAACTTTAAAAACCAGGCGATACATTGCAAAAATGACAACTATGTTCAAAATTCACACTGGAAGAGTACCTGAGTATTTGCATGATATTGTCCCCAATAAGCGTGAACATGTATCCCTATACAATACCTGTAATAAACAAGATTATATTGTTCCAAGGTGTAGATTAGAATTATTTAGAAACTCTTTCGTACCTGATGCTGCAAAACAATGGAATTTACTAAAAACAGAGGTCAGAGAAGCCATCTCAATCAAAACATTCCGAAAAAACTTGATAACAAAAATTAAAAATCCACCATCATACTTCTCTTTTGGTAAGCGATACACCAATATCATTCATACTAAGCTAAGACATTACTGTATACTAAATTATGATATATATAAACGAAACATTATAAATAGTCCTTTATGTTACTATTGATATAAATCTATTATTATGTGGTGATGTTAATTTGCCTTTACAGATAAATAACAGTATTTTTGCTGCTGTTCATAAATTTATTGACGAAACATGTAGATTCTCTAGTTGATATGCTATTTAATTGCTTTTTCACTTGTATTAATTGTATTACTTTTCTTCTAATTTGCATGACAAATTGTAATATATAAGAAGAGGAACTTTGTAAGTTGTAAAGAACTTGTTTCAAATCCTTTTGATGTATTGAATAAAATAGGTTCAAAACAAAAACAATACTGTTAATGCATTTCAATTTTTACAGAAAGTACATTGTCAAGAAAGCTAAACAAAATGATTTGTAAAAAAAAAAAGAAAAAAAAAAGCAAAACATTTTGGATACACTCAGTGAGAAATGCTGTTTTCAATAATAGATAAGTTCTTCAAACTAATCAAAAATAATATGGATGTTTATTGTGAATCGTTGATATATATTGAACTCTCTCTCTCTCTTCATTCTGGAAATTTTGCCTTGTATCAAAAAAATTAAATGATGTATGTGCCCAAATTAAAATAATTTGTTCTAAAATGAACATGACAAATCTCAAGTGATCTTTGAATGACGTACAATACCGCAGTTGAGTTTTGGCATTATTTACTTGGCTTTGGTTTGTGTCTAATGTAATCAAATATCTGGATTTAAAAATTATATATGCATAAAAAATGTTAATAAACTGTAAGCTTTTTGTTAAGATACTTCCCAATTTGTACAAATTTCACCCAATCCGAAACATCGAAAATAAATTCAGGAAATTAATTCATAATGGAATTGCATGGGGGGGGGGGGGGGGTGTCCTTTTCAATCTTGTAACTTGCAAGGCATTGCAATATATCTAATATTCATGCAAAATGCAATGACATTTACCTTTGAAAAATCATTTATCTACATACACATGTAAGTCTAAGGAGACAGTAAGAGCTCGCACGCTTTCCATTGATAGCGGTGAACGGTTACTGGTCATGTGATGACTAGAGTTCAGCTCACAAAACCGTTACTTTTCAAAGACTGCAACAATGATCTTAGATAAGCTTGTATTAAACTCTTTACAACAGAAAGAAATCGGGAACTTTTTTTTGGTTGTGTATAGTTTTTTAACTGCATTGAGTATGTGCAATTTTCCTCTCACACCTTTGCATTGGCAAACATTGTAAAGAATAAGTTTTCTTAAAACTATTTTGATGCTAGACAATTAACTCAGTCACAATTGTGATTTATACAGGTAACACTTTAGTTTGAAGAAAGGAAAATATCTTAAGATTTAAGTCAAAAGAATTTGCTCAATATGTAAAACTTAAAACGAGTAGGACTAATTTGATGAAGCACATTTGTTACACAGGTTACACTTGCAGTACTATGCATGTACGTGCAGGTACATGTAGCTGCATGTGCTTTATTGTCTGAAGGAAACAGCCGATTTCAGTTTGTAAATAACCTTGATACATAGTATCCCTCCACCACCCTCCAGAAATCTCGAATTTATACTATTCTCTCAAATGCTCAGCTGTTTTGTTGTGAAATTTGCATAAGGTAACTCTGGATGTACTCAAATGATCTCCCTTTGAACAACGTCAGTACAACGATCATTGGAATAAAGTTGATGTTATTAATGCAAGGGCCAAGTGACGAGATGACGAGAGTTCTTCTTGCAAAACAAATACAGTAAGACAGCAAAATTAACCTCATATTAAACCTTTCATAACAGGTAGAGATATGGTGCTTTATTTTTTATGAAAAAAAAAAATCAATTCTGTTAGAGATTTACTGTTAATGTATTTGAATTTTTACAGAAAGTACATTGTCAAGAAAGGTAAACAAAATGATTTGTAAGAAAAGCAAAACATTTTGGATACACTCATAAATAAATAAGTTCTTCAAACTAATCAAAAATAATATGGATGTTTATTGTGAATCGTTGATGTATATTGAATTCTCTCTCTCTGTCTCTCTCTCTTCATTCTGGAAATTTTGCCTTGTATCAAAAAAATTAAATGATGTATGTGCCCAAATTAAAACAATTTGTTCTAAAATATACATGACAAATCTCAAGTGATCTTTGAATGACGTACAATACCGCAGTTGAGTTTTGGCATTATTTACTTGGCTTTGGTTTGTGTCTAATGTAATCAAATATCTGGATTTAAAAATCATATATGCATAAAAAATTGTTAATAAATGAAATTGTAAGCTTTTTGTTGAGATACTCTCCAATTTGTACAAATTTCACTCAATCCGAAACATCGAAAATAAATTCAGGAAATTAATTCATAATAGAATTGCATGGGGGGGGGGGGTTCCATTTCAATCTTGTAACTTGCAAGGCATTGCAATATATCTAATATTCATGCAAAATGCACATGTAAGTCTACATACACATGTAAGTGTAAGGAGACAGTAAGAGCTCGCACGCTTTCCATTGATAGCGGTGAACGGTTACTGGTCACGTGATGACTAGAGTTCAGCTCACAAAACCGTTACTTTTCAAAGACTGCAACAATGATCTTAGATAAGCTTGTATTAAACTCTTTACAACAGAAAGAAATCGGGAACTTTTTTGTTTATAGTTTTTTTAACTGCATTGAGTATGTGCAATTTTCCTCTCACACCTTTGCATTGGCAAACATTGTAAAGAATAAGTTTTCTTAAAACTATTTTGATGCTAGACAATTAACTCAATCACAATTGTGATTTATACAGGTAACACTTTAGTTTGAAGAAAGGAAAATATCTTAAGATTTAAGTCAAAAGAATTTGCTCAATATGTGAAACTTAAAACGAGTAGGACTAATTTGATGAAGCACATTTGCTACAAAGGTTACACTTGCAGTACTATGCATGCACGTGCTGGTACATGTAGTTGCATGTGCTTTATTGGCTGAAGGAAACAGCCGATTTCAGTTTGTAAATAACCTTGATACATAGTATCCCTCCACCACCCTCCAGAAATCTCGAATTTATACTATTCTCTCAAATGCTCAGCTGTTTTGTTGTGAAATTTGCATAAGGTAACTCTGGATGTACTCAAATGATCTCCCTTTGAACAACGTCAGTACAACGATCATTGGAATAAAGGTGATGTTATTAATGCAAGGGCCAAGTGACGAGATGACGAGAGTTCTTCTTGCAAAACAAATACAGTAAGACAGCAAAATTAACCTCATATTAAACCTTTTATAACAGGTAGAGATATGGTGCTTTATTTTTTATGAAAAAAAATGAATTCTGTTAGAGATTTACTGTTAATGTATTTGAATTTTTACAGAAAGTACATTGAAAGGTAAACAAAATGATTTGTAAGAAAAGCAAAACATTTTGGATACACTCAGTGAGAAATGTTGTTTTTAATAATAAATAAGTTCTTCAAACTAATCAAAAATAGTATGGATGTTTATTGTGAATCGTTGATGTATATTGAATTCTCTCTCTCTCTTCATTCTGGAAATTTTGCCTTGTATCAAAAAAATTAAATGATGTATGTGCCCAAATTAAAACAATTTGTTCTAAAATATACATGACAAATCTCAAGTGATCTTTGAATGACGTACAATACCGCAGTTGAGTTTTGGCATTATTTACTTGGCTTTGGTTTGTGTCTAATGTAATCAAATATCTGGATTTAAAAATCATATATGCATAAAAAATTGTTAATAAATGAAATTGTAAGCTTTTTGTTAAGATACTCTCCAATTTGTACAAATTTCACTCAATCCGAAACATCGAAAATAAATTCAGGAAATTAATTCATAATAGAATTGCATGGGGGTGGGGTGGGGTCCTTTTCAATCTTGTAACTTGCAAGGCATTGCAATTGCAATATATCTAATATTCATGCAAAATGCACATGTAAGTCTACATACACATGTAAGTGTAAGGAGACAGTAAGAGCTCGCACGCTTTCCATTGATAGCGGTGAACGGTTACTGGTCACGTGATGACTAGAGTTCAGCTCACAAAACCGTTACTTTTCAAAGACTGCAACAATGATCTTAGATAAGCTTGTATTAAACTCTTTACAACAGAAAGAAATCGGGAACTTTTTTGTTGTGTATAGTTTTTTTTAACTGCATTGAGTATGTGCAATTTTCCTCTCACACCTTTGCATTGGCAAACATTGTAAAGAATAAGTTTTCTTAAAACTATTTTGATGCTAGACAATTAACTCAATCACAATTGTGATTTATACAGGTAACACTTTAGTTTGAAGAAAGGAAAATATCTTAAGATTTAAGTCAAAAGAATTTGCTCAATATGTGAAACTTAAAACGAGTAGGACTAATTTGATGAAGCACATTTGCTACAAAGGTTACACTTGCAGTACTATGCATGCACGTGCAAGTACATGTAGTTGCATGTGCTTTATTGTCTGAAGGAAACAGCCGATTTCAGTTTGTAAATAACCTTGATACATAGTATCCCTCCACCACCCTCCAGAAATCTCGAATTTATACTATTCTCTCAAATGCTCAGCTGTTTTGTTGTGAAATTTGCATAAGGTAACTCTGGATGTACTCAAATGATCTCCCTTTGAACAACGTCAGTACAACGATCATTAGAATAAAGGTGATGTTATTAATGCAAGGGCCAAGTGACGAGATGACGAGAGTTCTTCTTGCAAAACAAATACAGTAAGACAGCAAAATTAACCTCATATTAAACCTTTCATAACAGGTAGAGATATGGTGCTTTATTTTTTATGAAAAAAAATCAATTCTGTTAGAGATTTACTGTTAATGTATTTGAATTTTTACAGAAAGTACATTGTCAAGAAAGGTAAACAAAATGATTTGTAAGAAAAGCAAAACATTTTGGATACACTCATAAATAAATAAGTTCTTCAAACTAATCAAAAATAATATGGATGTTTATTGTGAATCGTTGATGTATATTGAATTCTCTCTCTGTGTCTCTCTCTCTCTTCATTCTGGAAATTTTGCCTTGTATCAAAAAAATTAAATGATGTATGTGCCCAAATTAAAACAATTTGTTCTAAAATATACATGACAAATCTCAAGTGATCTTTGAATGACGTACAATACCGCAGTTGAGTTTTGGCATTATTTACTTGGCTTTGGTTTGTGTCTAATGTAATCAAATATCTGGATTTAAAAATCATATATGCATAAAAAATTGTTAATAAATGAAATTGTAAGCTTTTTGTTAAGATACTCTCCAATTTGTACAAATTTCACTCAATCCGAAACATCGAAAATAAATTCAGGAAATTAATTCATAATAGAATTGCATGGGGGGGGGGGTTCCATTTCAATCTTGTAACTTGCAAGGCATTGCAATATATCTAATATTCATGCAAAATGCACATGTAAGTCTACATACACATGTAAGTGTAAGGAGACAGTAAGAGCTCGCACGCTTTCCATTGATAGCGGTGAACGGTTACTGGTCACGTGATGACTAGAGTTCAGCTCACAAAACCGTTACTTTTCAAAGACTGCAACAATGATCTTAGATAAGCTTGTGTTAAATTCTTTACAACAGAAAGAAATCGGGAACTTTTTTGTTGTGTATAGTTTTTTTTTAACTGCATTGAGTATGTGCAATTTTCCTCTCACACCTTTGCATTGGCAAACATTGTAAAGAATAAGTTTTCTTAAAACTATTTTGATGCTAGACAATTAACTCAGTCACAATTGTGATTTATACAGGTAACACTTTAGTTTGAAGAAAGGAAAATATCTTAAGATTTAAGTCAAAAGAATTTGCTCAATATGTGAAACTTAAAACGAGTAGGACTAATTTGATGAAGCACATTTGCTACAAAGGTTACACTTGCAGTACTATATATGCATGCACGTGCAGGTACATGTAGCTGCATGTGCTTTATTTTCTGAAGGAAACAGCCGATTTCAGTTTGTAAATAACCTTGATACATAGTATCCCTCCACCACCCTCCAGAAATCTCGAATTTATACTATTCTCTCAAATGCTCAGCTGTTTTGTTGTGAAATTTGCATAAGGTAACTCTGGATGTACTCAAATGATCTCCCTTTGAACAACGTCAGTACAACGATCATTAGAATAAAGGTGATGTTATTAATGCAAGGGCTAAGTGACGAGATGACGAGAGTTCTTCTTGCAAAACAAATACAGTAAGACAGCAAAATTAACCTCATATTAAACCTTTTATAACAGGTAGAGATACATGTATGGTGCTTTATTTTTTATGAAAAAAAATATCAATTCTGTTAGAGTTTTACTGTTAATTTTCTTGATTTTATAGAGAACCACAAAGTATGAGAGATACTACTGATTTATTTTTTAAAAATATCGGAAAATAATTTTGAGATTTTCAAATTCCTGTGTTTTAAATTTCAAGAGAGTATATATTATACTTTTTTTTCTTTTAAAACATTTTTATGACCCCTCTTAAAGAACTTCATTTTATCATAACGTCACAAACACACTATTAAGACGTCCTTTTACCTATCAGTTGAAAAATTGTTAAAAAGTCTTCTTTTTTTTTTTAAATTGGAATTAGATTGTTCAACCTGTAATTTTTTGAATTTTGTTTAACTTGATAAATTATGTGAAAACAGTTTTTTTGAAAGTGTAAATAAGTTTGATTTTACTATGTTGCGCGAAGTATTGCGCAATGAAAACCCCATTCGGCCCCATTAACTCGACTCGTTTAAACAATACAACCAAATTAAAGAATGCATTGGCCTACAATGAAAGAGTGAAAATTGTCACTTTAGTGCAGAATGTCAAAAAAAATTAGTATATTCCTTCACTTTGACGGAGCACAAACCTAGAAGTGTTTATTTGTATTCACATTTTGTGTCATCTATCTGTAACATTAAAATCTAAAGAGATTTTTTCCCCTACTATCTTGTTTTTTGACCAAGTGTTAAATTATTCTAAAGTACCAATCCTTTTATGAACAGTAAAATTCCTGAAATTTTTGTGGCATAATTTGACTCTAACCCTGAAAAAAAAAAAAAAAATTAATATTCTTTTTAAAAAAATGCATAGAAGTTTTAATGATCAATTTATGATATAAAACTTTATAAGCTGGAAATCGACGCATGTGCTTTTTTTTTTCGTTAAATCCATTTTTGTATCAATTATTCATGTACAATTTTATATCTATTTCATACTAACAATTCAAAAAGACCTTGTATAATTGTACTTCTTGTAAAACGTTAAGAGAATTAAAAGATATATGTACAAACATAATTTATTTCATATTTCCCTGCAAGAAATGAGATAAATCTTAATACGTACAAAAAGACCAACTAAAACACAAGAGTTTAATACGAAAGCAAAACCGAGGCACCAGCTTAAGAATTATACAGCTATTTACATAAATTTGTCCGACTCCTATCATATACCCATCCATGCATATCTAAGTCATATAACTCTCCTCTTAGAACCGATTCCCCATTTCCGCTAGCGGAATGCTCCCAGCTTTTATTTTGAAATATACCTAGCAGTTATTGTCAAGAAGCAAATATGGACCTTTAATTTACATAATTCAGCGATCAAATGGGTATGTCGACACTGCTTTGGCGCCGAACGTAATAAGGTCCGGCAAGATTCTGAAATTCTGCTTCGGGTTCTTCACCTTTTGCAACTGAAACAGAAAATGCAGACCGTTACAATTGTTAATTGCATGGAATTGGAAGACATCACAATTTCAAACATTTTAGAACTTTGGTCGATTTTCAAAACAGGAGGGTCTCTCTCTCTCTCTCTCTTATTCCGTGGAACGTTTTTAGCGTTTAGTTTGGGTTGAAGAAATCTCTAAAATTCGGTTGGTAATCATTGAAGTTCTACATTAAACACAAAGCGCCTTTTTGTGTTCTACCAGTAACTTGATCTACAGTTTAAGATGTATGGGATTTAGAGAACGCACGCCTCTGCCAAACCCTCCATTTTGACGACTCTCCTAGAACTCCTGATTTAAAAAAAAAAAAAAAGATTTATTGTTTTAGGATTTCCGAGGCACAAACCCTTGACACAAAGATGAAATGCTTTGTGAAACATATGTATGTGTGAAGAGCGTTCCCAAAATCTAAAGATTTCATTGTATTGAGAGTCCAAATATCCTTGTCATTTGAGCACTGTTGCTTTAACTTATTTCTTCTTTGAAATATAAGTAAAACTGAACTCATTTCCATTTCTTTTCCTTATAAATGAATAAAAAGAGGGACCCAGAAACTGATGACGAATTTTGCGTTTGAGTAACCTTGTGAATAAATTCCTACTTTCAGAATGTCAATCTTATTTCGTATACATACTTCACCAAAAACATCAAACTACATGTAGTACAATTTTGAATTAAATCTTAGAAAAGATGCATATGTACATTGGGAAAAGATTATTTTTCAAAGCATGTGTGCCACAGTATGCAGATGAAGGACTTTGTATTTCCAGAAAACTTCCCTGTCTCAAAGTTTAAGGAAAAGAATAACATTGAAATTTTAGCTTTTAGGATGAAAATGGTTTTCATGTTTTATTCTAGATAGGCGAAAACACTTTCTGTAATTAAAATTACATTAAAACTTGTCCTCCACATTCCCCAGGTGGTCTTTATCAGTGTGGCACATTCCCAGAGCAAACATATCAATGCCAAGTGCTACAACACAATCAATTTTCTGGCACCGATCGCTTCCGCATTATGAATACATGCGCATATATTTCTTCCCAACACCAGTATCCTTTGATGTATGAAGAATGGATAAAGTAATCTACTCTTCATTTATAAACTTAAGTATTATTTCATTATTGCTTCTCGAGACCTCTTCATGATGGAAAACAACAAGAGAAAGTTTAAAGTATTTTCTTATTTCAAACATGTTACATGCTTGTGCTCGAGCTAAAAATTCGGCTGATTTCGTGCTCAGAATTATATTTTCTATATAAAAAGAAAAGATTCAAATTGCATTCAAGTGAGCATGGTATTGTATGTTTAGAAACTTAGTTCTTAAAAATGTTGTGTTCGAATTGTTTTTTTTTTCTTTTCAAAATTTAACACTGAATAAAAATGAAGAAATAATAGTTCACAATATATAGTGAGCTCTGAATTCAAACGAATTAAACAATTTGTAAGCGCGTTGCCCTTGAATTGTAACATAATTCTACATATAAAAGGACCCCAAAACTATTTGTGAAAGAGGCAAAATCATTTGCATTGCAGATTTAATCTCAAAATTCGGTTAAACGGACAATATTACTTTATTATTTATTTCTTTTAAAGCAAACGGTTATTTTAGTTCGCAACCCCTTAACAAACACGATAATACGGACTTAACATTTCTTATTTTTAATTTACCATAATGTTAAACCAAAATACCATTAACTGCAAATGTTTATATTCTACATCAAGGCTAGAAACCAGTAGAAAGAGATTTGAAGGTAGGTCTTATCCTTTTGCTTTAACTTCCTTTGCCAAATTACATGGTTCGTACACTACTCAAGAATCAAAACTACATATACTTAGTATGAGTTCATAATTCGAGGTAAAAAATAAGTCTTCAACAGTGCTAGAAGTATAGGAAAATGTACACTGTCGATACTTACTAGCTAGCTGTACAAAATTCATTCCCCATAAAATACTCCAAATCCAGCCCACAATGACTATGAATGTCACCATCTGTAAAAAGGCCGCTAGGAGGTTCAGGAGAAATGCATTCATACGCTTCTCTATTTTTGTAGGACAACCACAGAATACGGTGAACGCTGAAATGAGGGTTCCTAAAAAACAAGAAAATAAATCAGCAAGTTTGAAATTTTTTTTGTTTGAATATTTTTTTTTTAATCATTAAAGTGTATGAGTCAATGAAATTAAAGCATATCTTGAAAAATTTGACTAGTGCCAAAAGCACCAGTACATGTTTTTGGACGACTTGTATCATCAGTAAATCACGGGAAATTCCAAGTTAAACTTCAATATTTTTATTTCATAAAGTTCAACAAATCCTGGAAATAGCATAAACTAGGGGATTTATTTTTACAATTTTGTACCAATCTTGAGCTACTCATGTAGGTAGAGAGATCTAGATAGAAACAGGAAATCTCACATTTGTTGTACAAGACGTCTATAAGTGCATTTTTTCCCCTTGCATTATAAAAAAATCAAACTAATGACGAAAGAAAATTCAATCATCTGCTCGTAAATTTTGAACTTGGAAAAACAAAGATGGCGCCACCAACCAAAAATACTAAAAAAAGGATATCCACAAGTACAATACTTTGCTTGTTCAAGTGTTGCCAGATATTATTTTCTTGCAACATATTGCACATCTTCTTCATAACAACACGACTGCATTAGCCATGTTAAAGAGCATGGTTCCTGACAATGATATGCACCTGAGGAACAAGTTCCTTTGTACACGCGACCTTGTTCCGCCGCTGAGTAAAGCCTACGTTTCCTTCATCTCTACATTCTTTTCTGAAGCACTCTCTAGACAAATCTGTAGAGTAAGTGCCAAACAATGGGTTAAAGTTTCAGGCAGAGGAGAAAAAACAACCTAAACTCCAAAAGATCAATTGACGAAAGCAAAAGAAGACGATTAAAAAGAGGAATTGGTGTTATGTACCTTC
This sequence comes from Saccostrea echinata, assembly GCF_033153115.1. Taxonomy (NCBI): domain Eukaryota; kingdom Metazoa; phylum Mollusca; class Bivalvia; order Ostreida; family Ostreidae; genus Saccostrea; species Saccostrea echinata. The sequence goes on from NW_026889758.1 coordinate 48,401,786, forward strand.
AGTGCATTTGTTGTTGATGAATTGTTGACTTGTTAATTAATGAAATAAATAACAGTTAATTATATAACAGACATTTATCATAAAATAACTGACAACTAATCAAATAATTCATAGTTAATCATGAAATAATAATAAATCTTAGGTACTCTCTACTGTCATTAAACAGAGGATTCCGAGAATGCCAATACGTGTTGAGCTTTAGAGAACAACAGATGCTGGCATTGAATTTTTTTAGTGTGTCGGTTAATGAATGCTTGTTAATTGTTACACTAACGCTCCAAGGTGATATACCTGCTCATCTTATGACCTGTATATGATGCATCTTCCTTCAAAAACTAATCTTCTAATCATAATCATTTTTCATCGGTGTTGCAAAATGTTCCAAAAGGTCAATTGCATTGATCCAAAAAGGTTCAATGAGGAGGCAATACTGCATAAACATATCTTTCAGTTAGGCTCTTAAAAATTTAACATTTATCTACAAAATTATATCAAATCAAAGTTGATGGCAACACCAGCTTCGTCTTCGACGCTTCATATGTAAAATACTGGCATCTGTAACATTCTTGAGTGAATAAAAAAACTGATCCAGTCAAATTTAATTTTGTTTATTATGTTGCCTAGCAGAGAGATTCTGGAATAGCATGTTTAAATTCATTAATTTTTGTGAATTGCTTAAACTCTTAAATTATTGCACATTTAGGAATCCTTACACTTTTCACAGCAAGCTCTCTGATTAAAATGGGAAAAAACTTCGACAAGAGTATAACATTTAACCAAACTATATGCCCTATATATAGTAAAACAAGTATAGCTGATTTTTCTTTCAAAAAGAAAAAAGGGAAGAAAAACTCATCAGACATAGGATATGTTTTAGGTTTCCTGTTTACGTATTGTTGCTGTATGATGGATGTAAGTTTTGGTCTGGTAGATTGATGAACAGATTAATGCGGATCCATGATACATACGATTCCATTTTTTTCGTCAATGAAAACTGAAGATAATGATTTTTTAAAGTCCATCCTCTGTATATAAATGCATTTAGGAAGCGTGGAATGTGGCTCTAATTACCAAGAAACATCTATTTCATCACGAGTTTTCAATTTTGTATATCAGAGCAAGGGATAAAGGCTTCCCAAAGCTATTTATTAAAGGGGAAGTAAACAGATGCGTTGAGTGACATGAAGGAGCCCCCAGAATGGCAGACGGCACTCGTGTCTGAGCCTCTGGGCTTGTTTACTTTTATTTCATTTGAAGAATATTTTAGTAGCCGATTTTTTGTACATCCACCTTTCCCTGGCGCTCGGATCAGAAAACCATGGAACTCTCACTTAGCATAGATCGTTAATTTTGACACACCACACGCGTTCTGTATTATGGCGTTCCTCAACTCAAAGAGTTTAATGAATGGAAGGCGATATAAACGGACTCTTGGTTTATTCTCTCGTTAACGATATTCGTTGAATTCTCAGATACTTTGTTCCTTTCAATGTGATGCGAATATATCTATGTTCAAGAGATAAAATCATTTTGAAGAAATATATGTATAAAGGCACTTTCAAGCGCTATTGCTATTGTACCCGTGTAAAGTTGTGAAAAGCGTCCCACATATAATTTAAGAACAAGAAATTTAGCATTATGTTTTAGTTGTTTACTTTCAAACCCTAATGAAGAAGACCATAATTAAAAACAATATAAAACAACTCGGAAAGGACATTCAAACTTGCAAGTCGAGATCCAAGAATAACGTGGTATCCACTTTTTAACCTTCCTCTGAGACTGAAGATGGCTCTCTGTTTTTCTTTATAAATCGAGGCAATATATGAAGAGTGTGGCTCCATGGTCAAGAAATACAGCTTCAATATTCTACGATAGGGAAACAACTGCAAAAATATACCTTTTCTTCAGGATGTCAGATTTCTGATAATCTTTAATCTCAATGAAAGAAATACGGTAATGGCTATATGGATGGTTGGTAAAATGTTCAATCTGTCACGCAATAAGAGTGCAGATTGATTGCAAAGGCGCAAAAGTCTTAGGCTCAAAACGCAGTCTGACCCAGAATATTTCGACATAACATACATATACGAGGGGTTATCAAAAAGTTCGTGGACTAGCGTCATAAAATTAAAACCGCTTTAGGTACATCAATGAATTTTTACACATTTAGTTAGCATCATCTTTTCTATCTATAGAATAAACCATAAATCATAATTTTTATTTTTTAATAAAATGTTAGTGTTTTTGTAAGCAAAAGTATGTCCAGGCGGCGCAACCTCTAATATGACGTTTTTTTCTACCTGAGTGTAACTGAGAAAACCTCTTTAGATATGAGTATTTGTCATCAAAAATCTCGTTAATTCAGGCATGTGGTACGACACATTTGTTCAGTAAAATTTGCAATTTTTACCCCATTCTGTAATTTCTATGAAATTTTATCGTAAATTTTATATGGAGTGTCCAAACAATTATGGGCTTGAAAATAACGTCAAAAGGGGGATGGGTTTCTTTTTCAAACACTCTATAGAGTTTCGGTCCTGGAAAAACTGGTATTGACCTAAGGAATGTTTAAACTGGCTACAGAAAAATAAAATGCATCCAGAGTACTTGTTTTTTAATGCCCAAAAAGATTCAGAGAGATGAAATATGCACAGTAAGTGTCGATTTGTAGTCAGGGTGTCAAAAATCAGTCACGTCGAAAAGTGACGTTGATCATGTGTGGTAGAAATTGAACTCCAACAAGCTTAAGTATTCTGGCATAATCAGGTGAGGATCTTTCCCCATATAAAGATCTATTTACAATATTATATGCATTGAAAACAGCTGCTCATGACATTGTAAATTCATATAAATAAGACGGGTTTAAGTCCTTACTTAACTCCAGGTAATCTCATCAAGATAAGTGTATGAGGTAGAGAGAGAGGACATTAAGAAACAATGACGTTAAGCGGATGTCATGACACTAAACGGCGACAGCGCCGGGTGATCACATAAAGTCTTTTTAATTTTAGAATAATTTGGCAAATTATCAACTTATTAAGCTAAAATTTTCAACATTTCTTAAACTTTTGTTGTTTTATGTTCCGCATAAATTTTGTAAGCAAAGACTACATATTATTAATTTTATCGCGTCAGTCCACGAACTTTTTGATAACCCCTCGTATACATTGATATATCTATTTTCTTCGTGTAAATTGTCACTCAAAGCCCCTGCTTCTTCTCTGATCTCTGGTTAAAGAATATAGGTTAAAACTCTCTTGGTATGCCAAAATTGACTTTTGTCACCACAAAGTCGTTTTAAGAGTAACTAGCAATTTTCCGAAGAATTCAGATTTTGAATAACAGAAAAAAGGTAGTGTAGTATATTGTTTTGATTAATGCCAAAATCACGTGAAAAGGAGACAGGAATAGTAAATCACCGACATTTTACAACTCTGACATTAAGGTACCTATATTTTGCTTTTATACCCAATAATTCGTATTAAATCTTACAAGTTAATAGTAAACTTTGTTCCAGTACATACTACTTAACAAGATATATTTGTTTTTATTATTTTTTCCTTTTCCTGGTAGACCTAGTTACACGTGTTAGCTGTCATTCCTTATTTCTTATTAATTTCCATTCTAATGAAAACCTAGTTGTTTTAATTACTGGCAGATAAAATGATTTTTTTTTTAATTATTGTTTGTATTTGATGACAATGATAAAGGATTCGCAGATCAAAGACTGTTTTGATTAAATTAGACGCTTACAAAATAATATTTTGGATGGAAACATCACTGACAAAATTTGATTTTACAATAAAGAGAATTCATAAAACTTCATACAAGAGGATTTGTTTTGCAGTTGTATTGGGCTTTGATTTAGTTGACAGCGAGCTCACTCAGAAAGATTGATAAGTTCTCAAGAATCAATTTAGATCTAAATACGCGGAATTCCCGCAACCTTTTGATACACAATATTTATGCTGCCCAGATGTACATACAACTTCACTTTGTTGAACATTTCCTACTTGATAAATTCTGACGGTTAACTTTGTCGAAAGAGAAAAAATTACGGCGAATTTGCTGATGGGATGCTGATATTGGAGAAAAGATTAAGTTTTATCACGAAGACATTTCAGTTGTATTCGAAGCCACACCTTCCCACATAGCACGCACCTCAGGGGTTTGCTGATATATAAATAAATTTTGCTGATTAAATACCTTCATCGCTTCTTTTATCGCCAATTCTAACATTGATAAGGGACGTGAATTCTTAAAAAAAAAATGAATATCATTGCGATTTGCGACAATCATTAACGAGAAATTAACTAGTAATGTTTATGTACCGGTACATCACCCTCGCACTCAGTCCTCGGGTAGCAAACTCGATCACTGGTCGGGTAGCTGAATATATATCAATCGATAAAGAGTGTCTATTAGTTTATACATTAGAAAAAAAAAAAACTCTGGGATTGTTATCTTTGTATTTGAGAAAACTGATCTATACCTTCTTAATACAGTTCTAGTCTTTCCAAAGTAATTGCATATTTTGTGTCGCAGTGGAACTCAGAAGAGCGTTTATCTGCTTCTTGCTGTCATTGTGCATAATCGTTAGATCATCCAACTCACAGAACGCACGAGACACGTACACATACATATAGCTCCCACTCACAGCTGATTACCATATTCTTATTCTCTTTTTCGTATTTCTTGGTAGAAACCAAAAAACAAAAACATAACAAAACAAAACAAAAAAAAAAACAAACAAACAAACAAACAAAAAAAAAAAAAAAAAAAAACAAATAAAATTCTTCAATGGGGGAATCTTTTCTCCAAGAAAATAACTGAAAAGCGGTTTGAAACCATGTGTAGTCCATCTGCTCTCAGTGCAGAATTGTATTTTCTTTAAAATCTAACGCAAGATAAAAAAAAGTTGATGCATATGCAACTTCCAATCAATTGTGTGTTTCGGAAGCATGTTTACCAGGTTCATGAAAAACTAGGATATTCTAAGTAGAAATCTTGATTAATGTAGTTATTGACGATCGCATTCCAGAAAAAAAACAACAAACATACCAGTAACTCAATATCACGAATCTTTGCGAGGACAAGAAGGTTTGTTTTTGAAATGTAATCGAGATCAGCGGTTATGATACATTACAAGCAGTTCATAGATATTTATCATTATTTAGCCTCCCAAACATATCAAACAGTTGTTGCAATATACAATGCATAAGATCTTTTACTTTCTGAAATCTACTCACCCATGCCCGGAATGGCAATATTTACGAGGCAAAGAATGACTGCAGCACATAAATGCATCTTGGGTATGGCATTAAAAAGAGGTCCATGTTTCTCACTCACTTCAACCGTCCCCCCTCTGTCGTCGTTGATTTTCACCTTCTTTTTCTCTCCGTTTTTCGACTCACCCATTGTTAATTTTTTTTTACAGCAAACCTCCCAAAACTAGAATTAAACTATTTCTCTCCACACTCAAATCTCACTAAGCACCGATTTCCACAGTTTTCATAGCATGTTGAGTTTTACCCAAATCCAACTCATTATTGTGAGAAGTTCGGTAAATTCTTAGTTAAAATAATAATAATGCGGGTTTTAAAGCACGTAAAATGTTCAAGAAATCTTGGCAGCGGTAAATGAGGTATAGGCTCTTTTCCTCAAGGGTTTATGATATATTTATCAATCACGGTATGAGCTGCGCTCTGCGCTCCAGCAATGAGAGAGAGGAGAATATACCGCTTCTCTTACTACACCTTGCAAGCTATCATAAGTATACTTAGTATTCCGCTAGATGTTCACAAGAAAACAAATCGCGGAGACATACAATTCCTATGGCTTCGGTACAACAGAAAGAGGAAACAGTTATATGGGGTGTTAAGTCGAGTGAAAACCAAAGTAAAACGTGACAGTTTAATTTTGATCACAGCGCTCATTCGCATAGAACAAATTTTTAATATAACCAGCGTCAGTTGCATTTCTTATACGTGATAAAAATGTAAATGCGACTGACCCCTTTTATGTGCAGAGCAGCAAGAGTTAATTGAGGTAATAACAAAACAAAAGAGTTCTGGCACGAGAAATTACCACTCAGACATTAAGTGCGTCTGAAATATGTAGACATTATTTTAGCGTATATATGTGTTTTATAAACTTAATTCTTTCGGGTGAAAAGGCTAACTTTGATGGAGGGGGAAGGAACAATAGATAGAGCAGTTTTACAATACATTTTAGGTTTGTTGGACTGCTATTTCCACTGTCCACTCCCAAGACTTGTCTAATATTTCTTAATAAACTGTGGATATGTCTCTGATTTGATTTTAATGAATTTTTTCTGTCTCATGAAAAAAGTATATATAGGAATGATTTATAAATAAATCAAGATCGAGACTCATGGAACACTACACTCTCTCACAGGCACCTGACGAATGGTTGATATAAACCCCCACCCCCTCCTTTTGAGAATTTATTTAGAAACGATAACTTAGCAAATATACATGAATTCCTAGTCCGTCAGACCAGTACTTCGATATTTGATATCATTTACCGTTTTTTGTAATGTTTTAGAGATTGTCCCTTTAAAAATACTACCGTAAAGGGGCAATCTCTTAAACATGAAAAACGGTATATGATATCAAATGTCGAAGTATTGGTATGATAGAATGGGAATTCATGTATATTTGCTAAGCAATCGTGTCTAAACAATTCTCAGATGAAAGGGGGAGGGGGGTTACATCAACCATTCGTCAGGTGCCTTTGCGCTCTCCTACGTTGCAGGCGAATTCATATGCACGAAAACCATTATTGTAGCCATAAGAAAATCCCTGATATCAAATTTATTTTTTATTAACGGTATTTTTAGACTTGGGGTCAAGCTATACTTTAAAAATTAATTTTAATAAATTGATCAAACTTGAATCCATACTCAGTAAATAATTAATTTTTTATAAATCACTGCACTGCATGGTTTTATATGACTCTAAAAGATTTTCAATGATTATTGAAAATTACTTCCCTTTGAAAGAGGAATCAATTAGCCAAGAATGCTTTCGGGCAGATTTGATTGACAGCGGTTCAGGAGAAGTTGCAAATGTAAAAAGTTCAAGTTCAAGTTCAATTTATTCAGTCAAACCAATTAATGGTACATGAGGTTCTATGTACAATATATACAAAAACAATATACAAGATACACGTGAAATGGCGGAAATACATTCAAATTATAAAGTAACCAAAAAAAAAAAAAAAATAATAATAATAATAATAATAATTATGGAGGACAGACTTGTTCATATACCCTATCTATGTAGCTGCATAGTTTGATTAATACCTTGGAGTCAGCACACACATTGGTTATCAATACTAATGAGTCATTATTAATAATGACAAATAATTATACGTATTTTTATTAAAACTGCAATTTGACACAGTTGATTAGTTTCGGAACATGTTAATATCATCCATGCAATATTAACTACAATTTCCTTTAATTTTGGATATTCGTACAGTATTGTATTGCATCTTAGATCTATATTGAAATTGTATACGTAGAAGATATATGTCATATTGTAAATTTTAAATTTATGGGGTGGCAGTGAAATCGACAATGTGACAACAACTCGTTATCTTGAAAATTCAGAAATTGGTGCCTTTCAACTTTTTAAATAATGTATCAATTGTGCTCAATAATACTAGGAAGGGAACAGTATCCACCTTATCTTCAAATCCCTCCCTTCCCTCTTGACCAATTCCTGCCTATGGGGAGAAAATGTAAAACATCAGAAACATCATGTCTCGACTTTTAGCAAATTACAGAAATATTAGACCCTTGCAAATATTTCTCACTCTTTTCCCATTTATAAAAAGCATTCTATCAACCTCGGGAACTGTTTTTTTTTAAATCTATAAATCATTTCTGAAGTACTGCATACATTTAATAAGATCGCTTGTGGTTATCGGGGGTATTTTAAAATTATTGCTGTTTTTTAATGTCAGTACGATGATTCAGTTACCCGAGGAGTACAATATTCACCGAACCCGAAGGTGGAGATGAATACTGTACTTCGAAGGTGCTAGGTCATCGTATTGACTAAAAAAAAAATAATTGTTTTATTATATGATTTAATGACTGTCATCTTAATTTCATGCTTGCTTACCTTTGTTGAGAGAAGCGGGATTAAAATTAATATATCCAGTTGTATAAATCTGAATTTATTGATTTATTTTTGGTTTGATGCAGAAAAAAAAAATAAATGTAATGTTCACTTGGAATTCGGGTGCATATGAAATAACTTTTCATAACCAATTTTATTATATGATTGAATAATGCCCATCTCTCTGATTGGCTGAGATCCAACAATGTTAGAAAAATACTACGTTATATTGATCTGCACGTGACCTTCCAGGTCAATATAAGGAATCATTTATTCTACATTGGACCAAAAATAGATAGGGAAATTCCAAATTGATGCAAATAGTTTTGGAAAGTTATTTCACTTGCACCTGACTTCCACTCATATGAACATAACATTAAGGCACATAGATTCTTGGTGAAGGGTTGGGTGGGGGTGGGGGGTTGCAGGAGGCCTGCCCCTCGCCCCATATTTTGAGAATGTAAAGTTTTAATTTAAATTTTAAGAATAAAAAATTTCAATGAAAGCCCCCTCCACTCGTTTATGGACCTTTACATCCCATCAAATAAAATTTTGAGTTGGGAGAATTTTTTTCCTTGGGGGGGGGGGGGGGGGAGGTAGTCAAAAATTTGTTTTCAGGTAAGTTGTCATTTTTTTTCCTTTTAATGCCCTCTTTTTCAAAATCAATCATATATATTTGACTGACATTTATTTTTTCTACATTGCACCTAAATTAGAATTAAAAATTCCAAAATAATACAACTGTATTTTTTAACCTCGTTTCTCTCATTATTTTCGGTTAGTACTTCAGTAGATGTTAACAAGTAAGATGGCATGGATTGCTTAACGAGTGTGTGTCATTTAATCATTGAATCATATAATAAAACAATTATTGCCCGAAGGGCGAGGTGAATATTGTACTCCTCAGGTGTCTAAATCATCGTATTGACCTCAAAACCCAGCAATAATTGTATAATATTGCCAGGTTGTAAATTTTGAATTTGCCGGGTGACTGTAAATACAAAATTTACATGTTATAATTTTTATATTAACTGCCACCCGGTAAATTCAAAATTTCAACGTGACCTTATTACTTTAGTAGAAGTTTTGTCCATGGTAGAAAAAAATGTGATGTTCACCTGGAAGGTCTGGTTCAGGTTAACATAATTTAATATGATTTCTACAATGTTGGATCTCAGTCAGAGAACTAGGAATTATTCAACCATATAATAAAATACGTTTTATTTAATATTAGAAGATAGGAAGCAAAGTTAAAAAAATGTTTTGCAGATACGTGTAGGTTAAATTTGGCTGTAGGAAAGCAATTTCTTTTGCTGGTTTCATAAAAATGGACTGTTATTCCAGGACAAAACATTTCCATGAGTTTTATTGTTGTCGTTAATATAAGAAGATAAAGTATATAAGTTTTAAAATATTTTCAATAAAGGCGCTAATGATGCATCAGTAGTTCGAAATATAAAAATTTTAACCTTCTTAGAAATTCATTTCATTGAGACCTATATATAACCAGAAGTCTCTAACGAGGCTGTAGCTCTACTGGTTTGTATTGATACCAAAGGAAGAGTGAAGTAGCACTTTAACTTGAAGTTATGATAATAACAATAGATAGATTAATGACTTTGTTTAGTCTCTTTCTGTGGCAAATTTTATTGAAATTGGATTAAAACTGTTGGAGGAGTAGCATTTTGAAAAAAAAGTCACCCACAGAATTTTTTATTTTTAGTACCCATGGCAACAATATTTGTCAAAATCAAAAACCGATACATAGTTATGTATCTTATTCTGTAGTCTACTTGTGTTTCAAGTTTAATTTGAAATCAGACCAACATTTGTAGGAGGAGTAGCATTTTGACTGAATTTCGTGTAATTTTCTATTTTTAGTAACCATGAAAACACTGTTCATCGAAATCAAATACCGATGCTCAGAATCATATATCTTAGTGTAGTCTACTTGTGTAGAAAGTTTTACTGACATCAAAACTGTTGGAGAAGTAGCATTTTGAAAGAATTTCACAGAAATTTCTATTTTTGACAACACTGTTTATCGAAAGAAAAAAAAAGGTATTAAGAATTATAAGTTGATATGTATCTACTTGTGTACCAAGTTGTATTGAAAATGGACCAAAACTGACGCAGGAGATTGTTTACAGACAAACAGACAGACGACTATCGCATAAGCTCTTCTGGTCTCTGACCAGTAGAGCTAAAAACTACCCCTCAGCTTATTTTAAGAAAAGTAAGTTGGATTGACCCAGTGTTTGGGTTGAAATTTCAAGCAGTCTGTCTGCTAGTGACAATTTCCTGATTGCAATTGGATTGATAAATAGACAAATTCTTACAAGTAATGTCATTCTCAGTAGGTGAGGCGTCATGTCCCTGTAAATTGAAATGTGGGATCGATTTCTTCTAAGGTCATACAGTGCAGAAACTTTAATTCACATATTCTATATAACTGTGAAATAATTGAATTTTATCAAAGATTTTGATTGAAATTAAAATATAAAATAGTCACTGGAGTCACCCTGGACCTATCAATATTTTAAGAGAAATCTTTTTTCCTTTTTATTCCTATGAAAAAAATATTGCCTCCGTATCGTGGCACCAACCCAGCATCAAGGGTTTATAAATTAACCAAATTTGAATATTCACACAACATTGGGATACTTTAAAATCAATATGACTAAAATTGCCCTGCATTTAAGGTTTTCTTCTTTGAGAAGATTTTCTTTCTTTTTTTTTCTGTGAACATACATAATGTAAAATAAGATCTCCAGTTTTAGCCTCTATTTAATCCCAGCGTCCGTAATTTTGAAAAGGGTCAACACAACTTAAAAATGTTGGCATATATGATTACATGTACGAGGGCTGTTCGAAAATTATTGAGACAATTTCTTTTACTCCACAAAGGACAGAGATAAATTCATGAAAATTCGTCAACATTTTATAAAGAACAAATAAAAGAATTGTGCAAAATTTCTTATTTATAGGATAATTAAATAAGTTCCGGTGAAATTATAAATAAGTATATGTCTATTGACCTGGAGCAGCATCACTACGTCATTTAACGTCAGGTCAGTCGATATTTTCTCATTGTGAAATGATTGGGAAGCGTTCAATCTACTTTCTCTGTCATTGCATATAATATTCAAAAATTCAAACTGTCTCTTATAATTCTTAAACGATTCTTTAAAAAATTAAAATAAAACGTGTGCTGTTGCTACCCCAGTGTAAAATATACACGAAGTGTCATATACAGGTAGACTTAGTATCATGCAGTACCGAGTTATGCAACGCGGGTCAACGTTATTTAGTCCGTAATAATTGATGGTCGGCCGGAGCCTTTGTTTTTACTTTGGTTGAATTATTTGTAAGAAAAAAATATACCAATGAAAAAATAAACCCTTAGACATGTTTTATTGCATTGTTATTGTTTTAGCAGGTCGTTTAGTCTGGACAAGAGTTCTCAATACCGCTACACAAAATTTTAGGTATGCTCGCTGCTCCGCCTTGACGTCAAAATCCGTTTTGTCGTCGTTATCAGATTGCTATACCGCGCCTAAATTTTTTTTATGATCTCCGTATTTCTGATCGAAATTCAAGCAAACTTGCCCGAAATGAAGTCAAAATAAAAATGAAATATTATATACATAATTTGAATTATTTTCTCTCTTTCTATGGGTCCACTGGGAGTTTTAACTTTGGTGTTACATATTTTCAATATCTGATTTTGTGACTGCGCCGGGTACCCCTACCATTGACGCATTTATATACCATTGAAAAGAAGAAATAAAATCTTTTTAAAATATTTCTTGCTTTTATTAATTCTTAGTGTTTGTCCAACGTTTATGCAAATTTTCACCGAAAAACGTTCATTAGAAATAAGAATATACACAATGTCTCAATAATTTCCGAACAGCCCTCGTAAGTGTGGCCCTGCGACTTTTGAAAAGGTTTGTTCCTATACATCCTATTGACGCCCCATCCTAACGCTCCGGAGCTATCATTTGATCAAACTTCAATCTACATTTCCCCAGGAAATGCTTGTTAATAAGACTTATCATTGCCCTCTTTATCTAAAGGTTTTTCCTATATACATATATTGATTATATTCACATGTAAAACCTTTAATTGATCTCCTATAGTGTCCCCCACGTCATGATGTATGTATACAAGTAAATGTATTTGAAACATGACTGATCCGATTGCCTTGCTGACCTTGAAAAGATATTAAAAAATCCCCCCCCCCCCCCCACCCCACACCCATATTCCCATGTTAAAGTTTGATCTCATACTGTGAACAAAATTGAACACATCTTTTAAGAAACTATTACATTTCTTTTCTTTTTTCGGGACCAATGCGTAAGACACTCTACGTATTTTTGCCTTTTCTTGGTTATTTCAAGGGAGGGTCGCCCTTCATCTGAATAAAATTTAACCCTCTTTACCCATGGATAATTCATGCCGAAATTGGTCCAGTGGTTCTGAAAAAGTCAAAATGTAAAGAATTAAAACAGACAGACGGACGATGGACAAACTTAGATTTGAGCCTTTGGCAAAATGATGGACTAAAAAGTAGTAAGCTTACTTGCCTTCAGCAGATCCCAAGTCCTGATAAAAAGTGATTACTATTTTAGCGGAAATTGATGACATGCAATGGCATGACCAGAAAATGTCATCTTGGTGTAAGCGGATTAAGAGACACCATCTTGGCTGAGCGAACTGTTGCCTGTAAAGAGGTGGATTTACACTTTAACATTTTTATGCCCTCCTTGAATAAAGCTCTAATATTGGTTTACAGCTGTCGGTCGGTATAACGGTCGGTAAACTTAATGTTGCCCGATCAATATGTTGAGAACCCTTTGCTTGACAGACATCAAACTTGGTACAATGGTACCTCATGAGGAGTACATGACCTTGTTGATTTTGAGGTCACAGCTTAAAAGGCAATAGTCAAATAACTTCAATGTCAAGTCAATATCTTGAGAATCATTTGTTTGACAGACATCAACTTGGTACATTGATTTTGAGGTCACAAATGTCAAGGTCAGACTGGGCATGTTAAGATATTGACTACTCAAAAACTTAAGAACCCTTTGCTTTACGGACATCAAATATGGTACGCTGGTTTCCCAAAAGTGGTAAATGCCCCCTATTTATTCTTGGTCAAAAGTCAAAGGTCAAGGGTAAAAGTACTCTTTATGCGCTCAATATTTTGATACTGCAGTAACCCTTTGTTTGACAGACATCAAACTTGGTACATTGGTTCCCCTTAAGGATTAGATGACTCCTATTGTCTTTGAGGTCAAGGATCAAATTGGGAATAGGATATATTGACCGCTCAATATCTTGAGAATCCTTTGCTTGGCACACATCAAACTTGGTACCTAAGGTCCCGGGGGTAGCTTAAACCTATATAAATAGTATGGATTGCAGGGGGGGGGGGTGTCCAGAAACTTGGTTGGTAAGAGGGGAGCTTGATTTTTTTTTTACCAGAAGCAGGGGGTCTGGGGTCCTAAAGGACTCCAATGGATCCTGGGCGAAGCCCTGGTTGAGGCCGGGGGGGGGGGGGGAAGCCCCAGGAAACTCATGAATTTTAGTGATTTAAGAATAAAATTTAACTTTATAATTAGCCTTCATTGGTGTAGTGATACCCTCTCCTACAAACACAAACACACCCATCACCACCACCGCCACTTTTCGTCGCCTGTGATGACACCACTTACCTCAATTTATGTCTTTTAGTTTTTTGTAATAATAAATAGATTTTCTAATGAATATAGGAAATATTATAGCCAAAAACAAAATGCATGATTTCCGAATCAGAATGACATTTCTGTGGAAATGACGAAGACAGGGGGGGGGGGGATGCTGTAACGTAAATTATGTTTTCAGTATATATATTTAAATTTCATAAAACTATTTAACCTGTCGTATAAAAAAGTTAGAATAATAATAAGCATCATCTTAGTCGGATATTTAATATTTATTTATATCTTAATTGTTATATCTTAGAAAATGTCTTTTTTATGCAGAAAAAAATTCAGACTGTTTTCTGATATATGTAGCTGCAAAACTGGACGGAAAAAATAGCTACACATGCAATAGGTGCGCGACTTTGGGACTTTATTTCCTAAAACAGCCTATCTCAAAATATTTTATGCCAAAAATTCCTAAGACATTCCACATTTTAAGTACTTCTGATAGAAGCTGGTGGATCTTGTCACTATTTTTTTTTTAAGAAAAGAAATTATTGAATTAAATTGCCTTGGATCTTGTCACTATTTTTTTTAAAGAAAAGTAATTATCAAATTAAATTGCCTTCATCACCCAAGGAAGAAAAAGTGCATTTAATTTAGACTTGCCGATCCACGATTGCCTTTTTTACCTGTAAACAAAATTCTTCTTCTCTTTCCGAGGTTAAGCGAACGACCTTTTGATTCGGGGTTGGGTGGGGTAAATCTTTTTGAGTTTAGATTATTCATTTTCATTACAGTCAAGGACAAATTATTTATTTCATACGAAAGCCCATTGAGCTCATTTTTATAGGTAAAAAAAATATTTTTTCGCGTTATAACGCGAAACTTTAGCGAATAAACGCGTAACTTTCGCGTTATAACGCGAAACTTTCCCTGTAAAACAGAGACATTTGCATAAGTCTACAGTTTGTTTTACTTTTTAATGATCTAGTTTATTCATTACGATGAAAAAAGAAAGACTATTTTGAACTTGGATCATCACAAGCTGAAATTTTATGTTTTCTCGCCATTGAATGTGTCTCTCCTCTTTCTAAATCTTTTTTGCCGTCACATTTTGTCTTTCTCAATGCTGTTCAATACAAGTGTTGAAGCGTATAGTAGAGGAACGAAAATACAAGTCTAATTTTAATTAGATTGAACACTCTCCATAGAATTTGAAATAAAAAATCTCAGGAAAATGTCAACAATGAGGTAAATATCTATATTTCACGGAACATTGTGTCACATCACATTATTAACCTAATGTGAAAATTGGATGACAAATATTCGTATCAAATGATTCTCCGATAGACTCACTGTAGAAATAAAACATTGTATTTAAGGTTGCACCACTTGGTCATACCATTACTTACGAAAACATTGACAATTTATTTAAAGAAAGCAACGAGTGGAGATCTTCCTGAGAAAAAAATTAGTCTAAAGAATTTCTTGGATTCAACAAGTGAAAAACAAGAAAATCTTTAAAGGAATATTCATTTAATTAATCAGTAGGGTTTTGAGATTAAATGCAAAATCAACACTAATCTATCCATTTCTCGCATCAATTCTCTTTTACATCTCCTGAAGAAATATCATTTATAAATTCATAGAAGTCCCCCTCTGCGTTCATGTTTTTTATCTGTCAGTCAAGATCACAGGTTCCCGAGTAACATGACTATATATGTATAATTCCGCGTTTATTCGCGAAAGTTTCGCGTTATAACGCGAAAAATATATATTTTTTCACCTACGAAAATGAGCTCAATGGGCTTTCGTAATTTTTATATGGTCAGGGACAGATTATTCATTTTCTTCTTCACGTAAAAAGTTTGACAAAAAAAGGGGGGGGGGTAAATGCCAATACCCCAAAACTCTATTTGGACAGATTATCTATTTCCAAAATCTGACACCCTCCCCCTGAACAAAAAAAATAATCAAATGGTCGTCCCCTAACTAGTGATAAAGTGGAAGAAAAAACTGGTTGGAGGTCTTTATTTTGAAAGTTGACGATTTATGTCTCCTGTGATATTGAAAGAGTGACAAATCTTTATTGCATAATCTTTTCTATTTCAACGTATTTGATATGCTTATTCTGATATATGAATCAGTTTTCCCTTTACATTGACACACATTGTACCTAATTTTAAAAAAATTAAGGGGGGGGGGGGCTCACACCCTCTCTAGTAAATCCGCTATTTGATCTAGTTCTGTTTATATATAACCTGTGTGGGGAGGAAATACTTTCATAGAAAACAAAGGATTTGATCAATTTGTTAAAAAAAAACAACAACAAACGTAAAGGTCTATGGAATTAATTACGCTTTTCCTGAGGATGAGGCCATATATAGGCGCTTGGTTTCAGGATGGTGCATTTTGTGTATTATGTGTTTTTTGTGTCTAAATAACCTCATTACAATAAAAATAAAAAAATCGCTGAAATTAGCACGTTTTAAAATTATCATATTACTGTAGTATAGTAGTGTTTATTATCGTGACATGTGTTAAACGACATGAACGACCGTACAAAAATATTAGAATACAAACACCGGCCCGTTGGACCTATATGTCACCTTATAAGAAATACAGTACATAATCCAGCTCTAATATACATCTCGTGATCTTAACATACGGAATAAATACCTGGTTTATTTTATCCAGATAGACGGTTTTCAGATATATGAATTCTTCACTGTTATTCATAGTAATTACCATTTGAAATAAAGTTTCTGCAATGAGTACAGTCAATATAAGTCGTTGTTGATTTGAGAAAATCCAGTGGATTTCATTCATTACTGCAATGTATATAAACTCTTTTTATACAAATACAAATATTTATTGGCACAAACACAATTACAATAATTGGCAAAGGCCCATTGAACATCATTAGATGATGCTTACATAATTTTCATGTAGTATTAATTAATTGATTTCTATGTTCAAAACAGTCTCTATAATAAATTTCACAGTAACTTTATGTATATCACTGTTTATACATATAATTGTAACTTGTATCTTTCATTGTAAAGATTAATATTTTTCTTTGTTATTTCATAAATATGTGTATTTCTTGAAAGGTATTTGTTTCTTAGCTTAGAATAAGATTTACAGTGAAAAAGAAAATGAATTTCATCCTCAATCACATCAGTATTGCAAGCATTACAACATCTTTCATTTCTTGGTGTGGAAATATATCTACCACTTTCCAGTGGCGTATAATCCTTTCTGTTAATGTGTAGGCTAATGTGAAGTCGAATACTTCAGCAGGCGCGAAGTATCAGTATAAGAAAGAGTTCACTGCTCGTGGGGGGGGGGGGGGGGTCCCACGGAATACGGAAAAAAGACCAGAATGGTGCAATTTGATGTAATGAAAATGAAAAAAAGGTTTTATTTTGGTTTGCTATTTATATTACGTTTTTACACATGTATTCTGGTCTAAGTAATTGTTTGCCGTAGAAATTTTCTGTGAAGTTGGAAGACATCCATGATTGTCATTTGACCAGTCAATATAGTAATTCATTATACCCATATACCATATATAATAATCACTAGTAAAATAGAATCTGATTGGCCGAGACAGTCACGTGACCGTCGTGCACGTGTTTGCTCTGCAATAAAACTTCGTGTTTCACGATTATGACGTCACATGCGGCGAATAGAATTATCATGACCACGTGCACTTAACAATATTAAGAAATTTTAATCCTAGACAATTCACCCCTTTCAGGCCCGTAGGAAGCAATTTCACTTTTGGGGGGCACCACACCAAAGTAATTTACGACAAAAAAGTGATATTGACAAAACCATTAGTAAAAGATAATTGCATAAGTATGTGCATGCATTGAGGTGCACGACATGTACATCAATCTCATTAGTTTCCCAGAAAACCCCTCACCTTTAATTTTAAGTTTTGTTTTGCTTTTTTTTTTTGGGGGGGGGGGGTTAAGGATTATTTTTCACCTTTTCTTGTTTATTTCTTTATCATTTTGTTATCAATCATTATCATTTCTGAGTCATGAGGTACTTAGTATTCGGTAAACTTTCCAAATATCGCCAGTCTGTGTTCACTTTCACTTACGAACTCCTCAACTATTTTTTCGGGATCCAGTTCATCTGTCTCATTTTTATGAACATGCAATAAAAGCAAATTGTTTGTTCGTATTTGGCTCATTGTTGATCTCAGTGATGTTTTCTATCTTTTCAAGGCGCTGAATGAGCGCTCACTGGTAGCGTTAGTTGCAGGAAGTACCAAAATTAGTTTGAGAATTTTGAGGATCTCGGCAAACAGACTTTTTTCATTTGAATGTCTGAAAAATTCAACCAAACTTGGTATATCTGGCATTATGTCTTTTGGTAAAGCAGTCTTCAGCATTAAAAGCTGGCAGTGAAGATCCTTTGGCTTCAAATCTGTATCATATAGGGTCGTGACAAAATTGAATTCTTCTTCAAACGTTTGACCTTTGCAAGCCTTAATTACGAGGTTTTCAAGATTTACATAAGCTTTGTAACCTGGTTGGTCAAATCTAGACTTTACGCCAGCTAAAAGCAGATCTAATGCCTCGTAGAAATCTTTCCTATACATATCTGCACACGACGAAAAATTATGTGCTGCTGTCCCATCATCAAGTTTACGAGGAATTTTGCGTTTTCTAGGAAGAACCGGATCACCGATGTTCATCTGTTTTGCTTTTTCAACAACTTCCTCGTAAAACTGAGTGAAGACTGTCTCATCTCGAAGACTTTGCAAAGCACTCATTGTCGTTGATGCCATTTTTTGACCATCACTCGCTGAGAGATTTGGAGCCTGCAGAGCCCTTGCCAAATTATCACTATAACGTAAAAGTTTTTCACTCAGTAAACACCCAAAGAAGAAATCAAACCTGCGCATATAAGCAGCCACTCCCCTAATTCTGTTTCTCATTTCTACCTCACGCACGTATTGGAGGCTTTCATCCCAAACATTTCTTAAAATTTCATAGTTTGAAAAAATGCTCAAAAATGTGTCGGCCTTTATTGTCCATCTTGTGGGACACAAAACCCTTATTCCCGCTGACGTTTTCTCTAGATTTTGGGCATTTTTTAATGTATTGAAAATCATCTCCCTTCTTGGAGATTCTTTAATCAACTTTGTTATATCCTTCGCAATGTCCAGGGTGTCTCGAAGCAACTTACATCCCTTAATAGAATCACTGCAAGCTAGGTTAAGAGCATGACCATAACAGTGTATGTAAAGGGCTCTGGGTTCAAGTGCATGAATTTGTGTTGCAACACCTGTCTTTGAACCAGCCATAGAAGCAGCCATGTCATAACACTGGCCTCGTACTTTGCTGATAGGCAGATCGAACCTCAAGAGGGCATCTTTAATTGCTAGGGTTATTGAATTAGCCCCAATGTCAGGAAGACAGTACATCCCTAATAAATCTTCATGAGCGGTGAAATTTTGATCTACCCATCGAATGCATAAAACAAGTTGCTCTTTGTTCGAAATGTCTCGTGTTTCGTCTGCCATGATTGAAAAGAATTCAGACGATTTGATGAAGGCAACAATTTGTCGTAAAACCTGCAACCCCATGACCTGCAATATTTCATTTTGTATATCTGGAGCAACGTACTTATTTGTCTTGCGTTGAAGCCATTCCTGAAGCTGGGGATCGCGTTTAGCCTCAAGCATGAGAAGTTGATTAAAGTTTGAGTTTTTCTCGTCTTTGTCACCCCGAAGAGCAATTCCTTGTCGAGCAAGAAACTTCAAAATGTTTGTGATTTTTAGCAAATTCTCTCTGTTAGACTTCTTCTCGACTTCGTGTGTCTTTGAAAGAGATTCTCCAACATCTTTAACCTCCTTCTTTATCGTAAACTCCCTTTCCATTGCCTCTTTATGACAATCACTTTTCTCATGTGCGGCGAATTTTGTGGTTGCTTTTTTCCAGTTTTTAAAACCTCTATATATGAAAGCTTTTTCTTTCTTGTGACAACTGAGAGTCTTCTTCTGAAATGATTTTATGCAAGAAAAACAGAATACAACATCTTTGTTAACTACATAATGTAACCAAGACCACCGATCAAACCAGGAGGCATTGAAAGATCTCATCTTTTTACCAAACCTTTTTGCTGGAAAGAAAATATTCCGTGGCTGATTTGGGGTACTACCAATCTCGGGTGTATGCCATTTTTCATGTACAACCTGGGTCTTTTGAACTGGTATTTCTGACATATCATCTTCTGATGAAGAAGAATCGAAAAAGGAAGCAACCTCAACATGTTTGTCCGTTTCTTTCTTTGCAGTTTCCCCCAATTTACCTGTTTCAATAGACTCCTCATTTGTGTTAGACTCAAAGAATGGGGAAGGACTATTTTGTGATTGTTTTGGTTCAAATGAGCGATGAGGTTCAGAATCCTCAAAGAATAACCTAGAACGCTTTGAAAGAGGTTCCTTATACTTGTGAATACAGGCAACAAAATGATTAGGTGTCCAACCATCTATTTTTGTAGCAATTGTGTGAGTCCACATGATGTGGATAGCATCCTGATTTTCTTCAGCATCAGCACGGTCAAGAGGAACAATAAGCTGATTATGATCTTTTCTGTTTACACCAGGGTTTTGCACCTCGGGGAATATTGACATGATTGGTTTCTGCAAAACGTTAGAAGCGACGAATATATGTAAAAGGCTTGAATAGTAACCGTTCTGGGTTGTTTTTATTGTTTCCTTTTGTAATGAAGCAACCAAATCACCAGTAATTAAGCAATCTTCTGACAGGGAACTTTCAAAGATATATTGAATTGAACTTTTGTTTGTGGACATGGTCACAAAAGTGTTTTCATTTGTGTAGCGCTTCAGGTTTGAAACAAGTTCAAACACAATTCGTACCCTCATTTCCTTAAAATTGTCCTCATGTCCAAACACAAAAAGAGAGAGAGTTCTGAATAAACAATTCCCATCACCATATACCTGAATCGGGACAAGCTCAGAAGGAGCATCATTTGGATAAATCTCTGAGGAAACAACATCTTTTCGAATATTCGAAGTTGGGATATTAGGTATGGTTGTTGGAAGGGGACATTTCTTAAAACTTTGCCCTTTGAGTCTAACAACAAAATTTAGTGCTCCCCATCCCTTTTTTCCCGCATTCCTTGCTTCTTCGTGCACTTTTTCGAAAAATGCCTTTCTTTCATCCGTATGGGCATACATTGTGAAATATGATCAAAGTTGAAACTGTGCGGAAGGTTGATCTTACACTGATATGATAGTGTCTACTCTTGGACCAAGAATGAAACAGATCTAGACAGCCTGAGACTTTACAAGCTTTGAAAAAGTTGTTACAAGTCATGACCTACGTCACTGGGGGTGTGTTACGTCACTGATAGATCATACTTCACACATTGTCGGTTTACCTTTACCATAAAAACAGTGAGGATAAAAAAGTCAACAATTCATCATATTAGCTTTACAAAAAGATTTTAAATATATACAAACGTTGAACTGGTATTAGGGCAGTTGGGTATAGACATTTTTGTATCAAGACGAAGTTTCTACGAACAAGCTATGTAATGAATTATTAGACCTTGCAATTTGGTCAAGGTCACACATATAAGATACCTTTTGATTAACAACTTAAGGTCATATCCGAAATATCCTTGACTTTCACTCATAGTGCCGGGTACTAAGCTTGACAAACGAACAGTCACTACATATGTAATACCTTTTATGTTTGACACCAGACGCGGTGCTGGGAAAGAGAATCGAACTATGACCTCATGATTACGACCTTTTGGATGATGCCCTAAGAAATGTTAAGGCACTAAGTGCTTTTCATAATAATTTTTTAATTTAAGCTAAAGGACAGTCACGCTGACTGCCTCTCAGTCTCATTGATTTAAATGAACTTTCTGCTTAAAAATAATTATACATTACACTATATGTTAATTTTACTATGTGATTTTTTTATGAAAAAATATTGGGGGGGGGGCACGGCCCCCCCCCGTGCCCCCCCCGGTTCCTACGACCATGCCTTTATAGTGCTTATATACTGTGGAATCGTCCTTTTTGAATACTTTGTTTTATACCTTTCCTAATAAAACAGAAATTATATCCCGTAAAGAATTTTTGTATCATTGTTGAATAAGTAAAATGCAATTTGCTGAGAACATTTTTTTCGCATTTAACATCAAACAAAATAATTGTTTCGCGTTCTGGTCATTTTCCCCTTAACCGTACTGCAGTATAAATATTTAATTTTAAAAAAATTGGGTAAAATGATGTGTAGGCTACAGCCTTTTTTCCTATATGGAATATACGCCACTGCTTTCTATTGCAAGTTTATTTTCACTTAACCTAATTCTACTAAGAGAGGATCTCTCGGATCTTATTTTTAAAACGTGCTAATTTCAGCGATCTTTTATTTTTATTGTAATGAGGGTATTCACATAATTTACCACCCTGAAACCAAGCGCCTATGGATGAGGCCTAATGTCATGTCACGGCCAATTTTACATAGACTTCCAAGTCAAAATGGGACACGTCAATTTGTACGCGTAATTTCTGTCAATACATCGGAAAATCAAGTCTAAAATTAGACGATGAAAACAGAGGTCATATCTAAATTTATCCACAATACGTCACACTTCCGTGTTTATATGTTGTGGTGCAATATACCCGGATCGACAAGAGTATCAAATACATTATATATATATATACGAAAATCTTTAGTCTAAACTCAGTCTGACCAGACAGAGGGAATAGAAAACATGGCTTCAAGCATTCAGTATCAGAAAGGAGAAAGACCGGAGCTGGCAAAACATGACAGCTCTGTCCTGGACCTGGCGTTCGCTATGGACTGTACAGGTAGTCTTTTATAGTTTTATTTGCTTTCAGGGTTTATTTGCTTGCTGGGTTATTCGGAGTCCGTATATTATTATTTGTATAAGAACATGTTCGTAAAAATAGGATGTTAAAAATTCTTTGAAAATAGAAATAAAAAAAGTTTATAAATATTTTGTATTCCAAGAAAACACTAAATTGATTCACATAAACTGTGATGTCATTCACATATTACACAGCTGTTACATGCGGACAGTGAATACAACTCAACCTTCTCTCTCTCTCATACACCGATTTTTCTGTATTTATTAATTACATGACAAAGTCACACAGGTCAGTTTATAGATTTTTTTCTAGAGTGTATGTGTGAATTGCAGGAGAAATGATAGTGCTTGGAATACTGCAAGACAGAGGCATGAACATGACAAGATCTGTTTTATCATAATGCTAGTAATATTATCATTTTTGACGTATCAGTGATATAAAAATTGTACATATATAACTTGATTTACCAGAAACACAACACATTATATATTACCTTTACTTGATATAATAACAGCAATGTGAAAATCTATTTAATTCACATTGTACCAGTCATACTAGTTAATTGTTATGTAATTTTATTATTCAAATACACATTCATTGTATTTTATATAATTTATCTTAATTTGCTGTATTTCCCACTTATTATTTTTTACCTCATTTTTCTCATAAAACCGGTAATAATTTACAACATTTTTCCCCCCACTTTTTTTCTGCTTAATTTCCAATCACTTTTGTTATATGAACCTGTAACTTTATGATGTAGTATTATGTATAATTTAAATGAACCATGTTCAAATCAAACCAGTCATACTAGTTAGCATTCCAGTCTGTTGAAGGAATATCGGTATATATATATATATATAAATGTTTATGTGGTTTATTTAAAATCATCACAATTATACATGTAGACGCATCTTGTTGGACGACAGTAATGAGGAAGGTAGAACATATTTTTTTGTATAGCTCACCTGATCTGAAAGTTCAAGTGAGCTTTTCTGATCACCCATTGTCCTGCGTCCGTCCGTTCTTCTGTAAACTTTTCACATTTTCGACTTCTTCCCAAGAACCACTGGGCCAATTTCAACCAAAGTTGGCATAAAACATCTTTAGGTAGAGGGGATTCTAAATTTTTCAGATGAAGGACCAAACCCCCTTCCAAGTGGAGATAATAAAGAAAAGGCAAAAATTGGATGAAGTCATTAAAAAATCTTCTTTTCAAGAACCACTGGACCAGAAAAGATGAAACTTAGTTGTAAGCTTTTTGAGGTGGTGTTGTTTAAATTATGACAACCCCCGGTTAGGATGGGACCACAACAGGAAATCAAAGTTTTACACTGTCAAAATATATCTGAAAGATCTTTAAAAATATTCTTCTCAAGAACCACTGGGCCAAAAAGATGAAATTTACGTGAAAGCTTCCTGAGGTAATATTAAGGTAAAATCTTTAAAAAATTTCTAAAGAATCACTGTACCAGAAACAATGAAACGTAAGTCAGTCATTCTTCAAAAACACGACAGAATTTGTTATGTCGCTTACAAATTTATCATTGTAATATCTTTACTATAAATTTAAAGAACGATTTTAACTCTAAGACTTAACATACACACATGCATGGTTTTGTAAATATTTATCGATATATATGCAGTTAAAGTTTTGATATAACATACCGGTAATGTAATGTTGAAACACGTATTCACTGCAAATCTTACTGTCGCTTCATTTATTTACAAGTTTCATTATGAAATTTTCAGCCGTAAATGCGTTCCGAATAGATTGCAATGGATGTTTAAAAAAGTTTTTTATCCTATATAAAAAGAAATCAAACCACTTCTCGCAAAGAAATGCATGGATCTTCATTGTAAAAATGACTCATTTCGGGGATTATTTCCCTTAAGAAAAATGTGCCCACAGCCGTCGCCCACTTAAATTTTTGGATATGTTTTGTAGAATCCTTTAAAAAAAATCACATTTATCAAAATCTTTGTGGGCGATGCATGTGCTCTATATTATTTTATAGAAAATTCTACTGAAAATTGATGTCTTCTGCTACTTTTTAAGAAAATACGGGAAAATGTACAAGTTGCTAAAAATCGATTAACTTCCGAAACGATTTTGTTTTAAATTTTAAACACAGAATGTAGATTTCAAAAAGAACTGAAACTTATCTGGAAGTGACCACAGAACCTAATATCATCGATTCGGTTGCTATAGTCAGCTATTTTAGACTATTACATTTTCGACATAACAAAATGAATTAGACAAAAACAGTTGTCTCTCTTAAAAATTTTAACTTCCGTAACGGTAATTCAGGAAAGTTTTTGCATTAAAGGTATAAAAAATTCTATTATTTTTGGAGCCAAATGCTTCACACTTTTGTTAAATATTCTAAAACAAACTTTGATTTTAACTATTGCCGAGAATTTTAACTTTTATTGCTGTGAATTAACTTCCGTAACGATTAACTTCCGTAACGATATTTTCCCGAAATTTTACCTTTATTTCGGATTCATGCGAGACTTCATAAATCACACTTTAGCGTTCTATACTGACCATCAGAAACGAAAAGTTGGTCAATTTCAGCTTTATTTAGAAAATAATAAGACTTGATTAAGCACTAACTTCCGTAACATTACCTTAAAATCAGTGGTATATTGAAATTGTTGTAAAAAGTAAAAGATATCAAGTTCACTGATATGTTTTTTTGAGAATTATGATATTTATTTTGCTATTTGAAACAATTATTTTTTTTTTCATGTTTTATACCCTGTATTGGTCCATTTATCTTAGAATGACTGAAGTGAGAGCACCCTTATAGGTAGTGCAGATTCTGCATTATCATGGCCCCGGTGGGGCCACAAT
Organism: Saccostrea echinata; assembly: GCF_033153115.1. Taxonomy (NCBI): domain Eukaryota; kingdom Metazoa; phylum Mollusca; class Bivalvia; order Ostreida; family Ostreidae; genus Saccostrea; species Saccostrea echinata. The sequence continues at coordinate 48,427,391 of NW_026889758.1, forward strand.
AGGGGATAAAGTTTTACATTGGAATACTAGTATGTACATTAAGAAAAGAAAAAAAATCTATTCATGAATTACAATAGAACCATTATTTTGCAAACATTCCCAAGTTGTGTTGATTCATTTATTTTTTTTTTTTTCAAAATTATGGACCCCGGGATTATAGTTGGCTAAAATCAGGATCAAATTTTACATTGCATGCATGTACACAAGAAAAGAATTTTCTTATCAATCAAGTCAATAGCTCCAAGGCCATGTTAGTCATATTGATACTGAGGCATTCCCATGTTGTGTAAATTCAGAGATTCCTTACAGTTAGGGTGGGTAGATTTAGGATGGGGCATAATATGGGTCACAATTTTTCATTGGAATGTAAAAATCTTGAAAAATCTGCTGAAGAACAGCAGAGCTAAAGTTACTCAGGTGAGTGTTGTGGCCCATGGGCCTCTTGCTTTTTCATTGTTCGATTTTAAAGAAAGTGAAATTAATTTTCGAAAGATACATGATAATTTTAAGTGCTAGCTTTTCTCTCCAGTCTGTTGAGAATAGTAACAAGGTGATGTTTGAATGAAGAAATAAAACTTCATGTACGAGTTACATTTATATTTGTACGGAATTAACTACTCCAGTCAGAACGCCTGCAAAATGAAAATTCATTTTTAATCGGTCACCAGATCTTACAATTCACTGGCTCTGAAATTGTTTTTTTTCTTTAAAAAAAGCAAGAAAACAAACCAAACCAAAACAAAACAAAAACAAACAAATAAACAAAACAAAACAATCGAAGATTGATTAAGGTTCATGCATGTCCCATAGCTGTAGTCACGGCTAAAACGATTTGCGAACGTATAGTTTACGTATGATATAGTGATACTCTTAGGATCATTTTTCTTATAAGAACAAACACAAGTTAGAACATTAAAAAGTTCTTCACTAATAAATATTTTCTGATTATTTATTTCCGACAGGTAGCATGTCTTCTTACATAAACAGTGCCAGAGACAACATTAGGAAGATAGTGGAGGAAATCGTAGCAGGCGAGAAGAGTGATGTTCGTCTGGCTTTGGTGGAATACCGTGATCATCCTCCACAAGACACTTCATTTGTAACGCGAGTCCATGATTTCACTCCATCTGTATCGACAATGAAGAAATGGCTGGACGCTTGTAGCGCCAGCGGTGGCGGTGATACTCCGGAAGCTGTGGCAGACGCTTTGCATGATGTACTCAAACTCAGTTGGCGGGAAAATGCCACAAAAATATGTGTGTTAATATCTGATGCCCCGCCCCATGGTTTGAATCCAAGTGGGGACCACTTTCCGGAAGGATGCCCAGCAGGGCTTGATCCTATGGTTACAGTGCGGGAACTTGCGGAAAAGGGTGTTACTCTGTACTCCGTAGGCTGTGAGCCAGCGATAAATCAATATAGAGATTTCTTTATGGCGCTGGTTTACATTACAGGTGGACAATACGTTCCTCTGGCCGGAAGCAAAATGCTCGCACAGGTTATCGTTGGTGGCGCGAAAGAAGAAATGTCCCTCGAAAAATGGATGGAAGATGTGAATGAGGAGATTAAGAAAGAAATGGACGCTGGTAGAGAGATTGATGACGAAGAGATGTCTCGTGTGGTTCATGCAAAATTGGCATCTAAAGGAGCTGTTGCTCATCAGTTAATGCAAAATAAAGCGTCATTGAAACACGAAAGTGAGGAGGTCAGAAAATACTCAGAAATCACCAATATGGCAGACATACGCAAAAACTATAAAATGGCCGCATATGCTCCGTCAATGGCTCGAAGCGAAGATGTATACGAATGTGAAGAAAGTGGACATACTATAGCACAAGCGAAGAGGATGGTACAAAAATCGAAAGCCCGGATGATGAAAAAATTTTGAAGAAAACCCTGCCATAAATGTAGAACTTTGTATCTTTGTTAGAAATGAAGCTCGGTGATATTAATCATGTATATGACGATTAAAATACATGTACATGCATTTTGTAACCCTTGCACTTGCATTTAATGCCAATATACATGTATGCATTCCTATATCTGTAGCTGATAACAGCTTTTTTTTAATTGATATTGTACTTTTCATTCAATTTTTTTTTAGAATGTCATATTTTGAAAACTGTGTACATATACATGCATGAGAATGAAGAACGAAAATATATACTACATGTATATGTTGAGACGGTTTTTTGGCCAAACAACAAAAATTCCTCGCTTTTTCATACGAATCCCAGTTTTGGTTCAGACATTGTAATACTAGTGTTCAAAGTACTTGTACATTTCTTGCATTATCAAACAATATTAAAAAAAAAAGGCATATCAATCATTTAAATACTGTTGTGACAATAAAAACAAAACGTCCATCCTTTGTTGGTTCTTACGGCTGTCCCATTCGCATGGCTGATCCAAGTTGGATCTGAACTAAAACAATGATTGCACACTCTAAATTTCCTTTTCCTTGCCAAGATAATTTTGGGTCCCAAATACAATAGAGTCTTATAGCTCACCTGAGCCAAGTGAGCTTTTCTGATCAAAATGTGTTCATTTCACATTTTCATTGCCACTGCCACCACTTGTCAGATAACTTTGTCTGCTTGTCAGATCATTATGTCAACTTGCTAGATAATTATGTTTACTTGTCAGATCTCTTTCTCGACTTGTCATTTATTCACGTGTTTTAAAATTCAACGTGAAAATTTGCCCATGCCCAGTTTGTGCCTTCCATTAGACATATTTTTTGACAAGATCTGAGAAGTCATAATTATCTGACAAGTCGACATAAATGTACCACAAGTCAAAATATTTATCTGACAAGTTGACAAAACATCTGACAAGTTGACATCATTATCTGACAAGTCGACTTAACATCTGACAAGTCAATTTGTCTGAAAATTGTCGACTTGTCAGATAATTATGTTGACTTGTCAGAAAATTATATCCACTTGTCAGATATTACGATGTCAAGTAGATTTAAGTTAGTGGCATTAACAAGCTTTAATATCAAGATACCGAGTTCCTAGTCATGACAATTATTTTCTGATAAGTCAACATAAATATCTGACAAGTTGACATAAGACCTGACAAGTCGACATAACATCTGACAAGTGGTGGCAGAAATATGCCACCATAATATGTGGAATTAATCTTTAAAAATCTTCCCAAGAAGAGCAAATCCATGATTAGTCATATTAATATGGAAGCATTCTCAGGTAGTGTAGATTCAAGTTTGTTCAAATCATGGCCCCCTCCCCCTCCCCGGATTTATCTAGAAATGCAAACTTTGAGACTTGCTTCGGATACAGAATCTTACATTTTCCGGATGATTAAACAGTAAAAGTATTTGGAGCAAGTTTCTTCCCAAGTAACTAAAAATCCTACTCAGACCAAACTAGCATAAATGTTGCATCGAGGGATGCACGCTACCAGAACGTTCGTTTGGTGTGAGACCTTGCCTTAAATACTAACTATAGACGACAAAGGCCAACTAATTGCTAAATTGTATGACAAACGAGATGATTTCAGTTTTTCCATTGTCAACTTTCCTTATTTATATAGTAATATCCTGCTATCACTTGCGTGTCTGAGTACGATCAATTTTTAAACCGAGATAGGCTACTGATAGATAAGTTGATGTTACAGGAATTTCAACAACCTCGTTTAAAGTCAACATTTCGTAAATTCTATGGTCTTTATAATGACCGTGTTAACAAATATAACTTATCATCGGGTCGTTTTTGGCTGACGTGTTTCATACCAATAGTTAGGTCTTTGGTTTCCAAAATATTTTTAACTTGCTTATAGGCTGTACATTTGTCAGGGTGGAATGATACTTAGTCTTTTAACTTTTCTAGCGTTAAACTTCAAAACCTTCTCACAAGTTTTATCAATTGGAAAGGGAAGTAACTCCTGGAATTTATGCTTTCAGACAGATTTGATTAAAATTGGCCATAATAATTTTCTTTCTTTTTCTACTCTCTGTAAAAGCTTAATAATTGTGTGTATAATGATTTATGGATGACTACAAACAAGCAAGTATGGATAATCCAGGTATATAATAAGGTAAATTATTAGGTCACCTGAATCTGCTACCTGTTTTTTTTTTCCTTCGTGACCATCTATTAACTTAAGAACATTTTCAGCTTCTTTTCAGGAAAGACTGTGAATCAATTTTGGTATATAGCATCTAATGATCTATTAGCATTGGGTAAGGAGAAAAAAATTGTGAATTTATGGTCTCTGTCCCCCTGGGGTTTGAGGAAATACATGTAGGCCAAAAACCATCAATGCTTACCTCAAAAATCATATGCCTGAACATATTATAATATTGATGGTTAATATAGTGTATGTTTTCTTTACACTTGAGCTTCAAAGAGAACAGCAACATGAACTCCATAATGATTATAAAGTCTTCACAAAACTATGGAGCTAACGTATTCATAGCCTGAGAAACTTATGATACTCATGTGACAGTCAAAGACGATGGACCTCATGTTAAAAGTATTCCTCTTATTTACTACATTTATTTTTTCACACAATTTCGTATATACATGTATATAATAATATAAATTAATTTTTTTAATGTAAAACACTATTTAATATGATAATAACTTTAAGACCAGCTACAAGTATTTCAGAAAGTTACACAAAATACATGTACCAATTATATTAAAAACCACAATCTGTCATAAAATTAACACGCATCAGTTCTATTTTCTCTGTTCTTATTTAGTACATGGACCATGGATTCATTGCAAAATGTTACATTTTCATGGTGATAGAAAGGTTCAGCATCTTTGTACCATTTTATGGCATCAAATTCTGGAAAAAAGAACTTGATTTCTTGCAATGCATTGTCCGGTGAATCTGAGCCATGACAAACGTTTCTTGTGTCTGTCAGTCCAAACAATCCTCTAATTGAATGAGGGTCTGAATGAATAGTCCTGAACACTTTTGTGGGGCCCATAAGTTTTCTCCAGTGGGCAATAGCATTTTCACGGGCCAAGATATGAGCCCATATGTGCCCACTTGACATGAAATTCACCAAGCGGTTATGGAAAAATTTGCCATGGTGTTCCTTGTAGAATTCTTCAGCATCAGTTCGAGTCAAATGTAAATGTTTAGAAGCTACAAAGAAGAATCCATTTTCTTTGATTATTTCATGAATATCCTCAACAATATGAGGACGGGAGGTTACGTCAGGCTTGAGAATCGCTAGAGTTAACTCGAGCTTTGGTCGTTTTGTTGTATAGCATCTTTGCACACATCTCAAATTGGGTCTGGCAGCAATATGTAATATTTTAGCTACATATTTTGCAAATATGCCTGTCATCCTTTTCTGAGGAGTGGGTCTGAAAAAGAGAGAAATATTTTTATGCCATATTCTAGATTACAAAAGAAAAATATACAATAACATGTTCAAATCCTTTAATCATATTTGTTTTCGAATCTAGAAATATTAAAATCTGGTAAATAAAATGACAAATGCTTCTATTAACAATGATTAAACGCTAGACTTGGATGATTCAACGTACCAATACAGATTAACAGCTGTCTTGCAGATCTTGATCAGTTGATAATACTGCTCACTGCTAAAGTTGCAAAGAATATCTCTAACTCTGTAGATCTATACCAAGACGCATACGTGTCATGTTAATAACTGCCGGAGTGTTTATAACATTATATTAGAAAACCTTAAAAAGGAACTCCTGCTGTTTAGAATTTCAATCATCCTCCTCAATGTCGCACATGTCAGACGAATCGAAAGTAGACATCCCAAAATGGTGAAGGTCAACTCGAACATAAATATATTCGTATTTGCGGGGATTGGAGGGGGGTAGTGGTGGTACCGTTTTATGTTCTCAAAACTCAGTTTTGAAAATTACTGTTACATATATTACACTACTTTTTTGTTTTTCCCCAGTTACTTTTTTTTAGTCCGCGTGTGTTCTCTATCTGTAGCTTAGTCCGAAATATCTGACGTTTTCCAGGCTTTTTTCACGATTTTGATATTTTACGTGCCAGGAAAACGTCAGAACCGGCACCATTACAAAAACTGGAAATTCGCCGCCTCCAACTGGAGGCGGCATTCTCGGGTTGATTTTCGATACTTGCGAACCGAATTAAATGCTGAATTCACAACTTATATATCAATAGTACAATGCCTTTAGTACTCACCAACATCGTTTATATGGATTTGTTTGTGAAATATACAATCAGGTGAAAACATTTTATCAGAGGGTCGAGTTTTCTTTTCATTTCGTGCATTTTAAATTCTTGCAAGACCAAATCGAAATGTGGAGTGATATTTTCTTTTCATCGATATTGGTGAGTACAAGAAGCATTGTGGTACTGATAAAGACTAAATAGTAAGTTCGGCATTTAATTCAGTTCGCAAGTATCGAAAATCAGCTCCGGTAGGAAACGGTAAAATTTCCATTTTTCGTAATGGCGCCGGTTCTGTACGAAAGCCCATTGAGCTCATTTTCGTAGATAAAAAAAATATATTTTTCGCGTTATAACGCGAAACTTTCGCGAATAAACGCGAAACTTTCGCGAATAAACGCGTTACTTTTGCGTTATAACGCGAAACTTTCGCGAATAAACGCGTAACTTTCGCGTTATAACGCGAAACTTTCCCTGTAAAACAGAGACATTTGCATAAGTCTACAGTTTGTTTTACTTTTTAATGATCTAGTTTATTCATTACAGTGAAAAACGAAACACTATTTTGAACTTGGATTATCACGAGCTGAAATTTTATGTTTTCTCGTCATTGAATGTGCCTTTCCTCTTTCTAAATCTTTTTTGCCGTCACATTTTGTCTTTCTCAATGCTGTTCAATACAAGTGTTGAAGCGTATAGTAGAGGAGCGAAAATACAAGTCTAATTTTAATTAGATTGAACACTCTATATAGAATTTGAAATAAAAGATCTCAGAAAATTGACAACAATGAGGTAAATTTGTATTTCACGGAACAATTGTGTCACATCACATGAGTAACCTAATGTGAAAATTGGATGACAAATATTCGTATCAAATATTTCATCTCCGATAGACTCACTGAAGAAATACAACATTGTATTTTAAGGTTGCACCATTTGGTCATACCATTACTTACGAAAACATTGACAATTTATTCAAAGAAAGCAACGAGTTGAGATCTTCCTTAGAAAAAAAAATTAGTCTACAGAATTTCTTGGATTCAACAAGGAAAAAACAAGAAAATCTTTAAAGGAATATTCATTTAATTAATTAGTAGGGTTTTGAGATTAAATGCAAAATCAACACTAATCTATCCATTTCTCGCATCAATTCTCTTTTACATCTTCTGAAGAAATGTCATTTATAAATTCATAGAAGTCCCCCTCTGCGTTCATGTTTTTTATCTGTCAGTCAAGATCACAGGTTCCTGAGTAACATGACTATATATGTATAATTATAACGCGAAAGTTACGCGTTTATTAGCGAAAGTTACGCGTTATAACGGGAAAAATATATTTTTGTTACCTACAAAAATGAGCTCAATGGGCTTTCGTAGTTCTGACGTTTTCCTGGCACGCAAAATCTCAAAATCGTGAAAAAAGCCTGGAAAACGTCAGATATTTTGGACTATAGCTGTATAGCTAAGTAACCTTTTTTTTAGGGATGTCAAAACAACTAAATCAAGTATGTGATGCGAACATTAATGAACCTAATGTCAAAATTTTATGAGACATTCATAAACTTTTTTTAGATAGTTAATATGGTTTGATTTCCAACCCAACTTGCTGACGTCATTATGATTTTCAATATTACTTCTTGTTCAGAAAAATATTTACCTAGGCGATCTGAACACACTTTTAATGGCGATATCACTAAATGGTAATAAATCTAAACTGCGCCTACAACTGAACAGAACCACATACTAACCAGGAATTCGAATAAAAGTGCAAACATCAGGGACGTAGCATTGTTTTTGAAAGGGGGGGGCAGCCAGAGAGAAAAATTTCAGCTTACCTGAAAGAACTTGACAAGCAAAAAAAAAAAAAAAAAAAGAAAGAAAGAAAATTTGTCTTAACTCAAAGGAGAGGGGGGGGGGTTATCTTCTTTCAGTACCAAATTTTATCCATTTCATACACCGCCACATTACCTTTATTTGACTATACTGCACAAAAAGTGGGGGGGACGACCTTTCGATGAACATTTTCAATAATAAGAAAATTATGTTTGAAAAAAAGGGGCAGCCCCCCCCCCCTCTCCCCGATGCTACGTGCCTGATCATTTGATGAAGCAAAATTTGAGAGGGGGATAGGGAATGTAGGTAATTCTCATCATTCATGCAACACGGAACCAATGCCGTAATTTTTAATCTTCACATATCCTAGAGGGGGGGGGGGGGTGTTGTTGTGTGACAGGAGAGGAGACAAATGCGACGGACCAGACCGGGATTCGAACCCTGGCCCCCTATTTCTCCAGTCAGGTGCTCTACCAGTTGAGCTATCTGGCCACCGGCGATCAAACCCGTCTTCCTCATTCCACATTTCTCCCTCCTTAATGGTCTTCGCCCCCGAAGACACCAACCCAGGCTCTTCCCTGGCAGGTCTTTCACCTGTCACTTCCAGGGCATGGCGCGGCACCAAATGTAACCGTGTCATGCCCTGGAAACAGGAGAGAAGAAAAATGCGACGGTCACCAGACCGGGATTCGATTCGAATCCGGGCCCCCTGAATCTCCAGTCAGGTTGCTCTACCAACTGAGTAGTCCGAAATATCTGACGTTTTACAGGCATTTTTCTTGATTTTGAAATTTGAAGTGCCAGGAAAAATTCTCGATTTTAATATTTGACGTGTCAGGAAAATATCAGAATCACGAAAAAAAATGCCTGGAAAACGTCAGATATTGCATACTACCAACTGAGCTATCTGGCCACCGGCGATCGAACCTGTCTGACTGCCACAGCTGTACAGACGTATGGTCGATGGTATCTAACAAATATAAAACCGAATACTAATTTTCCACCATACTAAAATGATGTTAAACGAGTCATAAAACATACGTCTAGAAGCATTTCTGCAATAGCTGCAGAACTGTATATCTCCGAAAAAAAAATGGACGGACCCTTTTATTCGGAAAGCTACAGTTCTGCAGCTACAAATTCTGTAAATGAAATTTACACTTATTGCCTGACGCCACGTGCGTCAGGCAGTATAAGGATTAATATTTCAGGGATCCGAAACTAAGCGATCATTCTTAATGAACTAGATTTTGTGCAAGCTGATTTACATCGGAATTTGTTACCTGCATTTAAACAAATACAGTGAGCAGAAGAAAGAATCACATAACTTGTGCAAAATGATGATGTGTTTAATTCCTTCAATTTTTTTGCATGCACATGTTTATTCTTTGCGATTCTTTGTACAGACATGTCCGTGTAACATTTTTTCTGCGTTTCTAAACTACTGGATCAGTCCATTTGGCTTCTATGAAAGGGGTGACACAATTATTTCGTACCAAATGTCACATGTAAATTATCTTCGCGCCTTTTTCTTGGGTCGTTCTATTGAATGGGTGTGATAACTTCTATGGAAATAAATAAAGTTTATTCTTTTAACATGATTCTTAAGCTCCAGATTTTTTTTATTAACAGTAAATTTTATCTCATTTTTTTTGAGAACACATTGTATATGGACAGGCAACACTAAAACAATGGATTTGCTGATTATTCTTACTATTTACCCAATAAGTGGACTAGTCTAATCATAAACAAACTCCGGCCCTCCACCTAGTAAATGGGACATCCCTCTTTGATTCAGTCTGTTTTCCACCTAGCCTTTTTTTCAACATTACATATATCAATAATGTACGTTACAAGGTTAGGTTTTTAAAAATGCTTAGAAAGTCATGACGCGAGTAGCATCTTATTTCATGCTTTGTGATGAACAAGGGTTTCCTTTTAATACAGTGACAATAGTGTAGTCAGTAGCCGTAGCGGAATGGGCTTCACTCCCGTAAGGTTCTAAGTAAAGAATCGGCAAAATAAAGAAGACATAATGATCTGTACTGGTTTTCATTTCATAAAAAAGCACGTTATTATATAAATATGAGAAAGGTCCTGAAATCGATTGAAAAGAAAAACTAAACAATTTCAAAACTGTATATAAAGATGTATTTTAAACTCATTTATAATACATGTATATAGTAAGACCATCATCGTGTGAGTTTTGTCCAGGGGGGGGGGGTATTAGTATTTTGTTTTGCGCTAGTTATAAAGTGTACAGGTCATTTACTTGGATTTCTAGAGCAGCATTGAAGCATTTTTGTCTCAAACACTTCAAGACAACTTTCTCAGTTAAAAGTGTTCATAATTTACTTCGTCGTCGAGAACGACGGAAAACAGACCAGTCTATAAATAGAGGCCGTCATCACTGACCAGGGAGTGTGCATGAAGAAGCGCGCCCTCTAGTAAGAGAGTACATGTAATATGAATTTCTTTAAAAAGAATCATCTAACTATTTTTTCCTCAGAATTATCAGTGGCGGATCCAGGAATTTCATAACGGGAGGGCGCAGTAGAAGGCAGGGGGTCTGGGGGGCTGTGGGTCTAGGGCAAAGCCCTGATGGGGGTTCGGGGGCGAAGCCCCCGGAAGCTGTCGAATTCTTACAAATAAGAGGTGTTTTTTCCTTGATTTTAGGATAATGAACATGTAAGTTCTGCATACAAAAAATTCAAACGGGGGGGGGGGGGGCACGCCCGGCGCGCCGATGCTGGATCTGCCTTTGATTATAATCTACGCTAGCGCACTTGCAGTTTCATGCCAAGGTAACTAGTCAGCCCGTGGGCTAACTAATAAATGACCAAAATAGTGGCATATCTTAGATATTCGTTAATCTGTAGTATTTGGTTATGACATTTAAGAAAGTCAATTGTACATCTTGTGTAATGAAGTATCGCAACTATGTCGCTCCTTGATGACGGAAACATTTAGCACCTCTCTTGCATATACGTTCCATAGATATTGATTGATTAGTCAGGCAAGCTTTTTGAAAAGCTATTACTTGTCAATATTACGTTCACCTTACAGCAAGTGTCACTGTGGACTCTGAACATGTTACAATAACCTTGACCATTGAAATATTGATAGAGGTCGTTATGCTCAGTCTGTGTAAGTACAATCAAAGAAGCGGACAGGATAAATGCGAGAAAGGAGAAGAAAGGGCCAATAAAGGGGGTACATAAATTAAAGATAAAATGGAGATAACTAAGGAGAGAAAAAAGAACCTTAAGAGGAGGAAAGCGGGAGGGGGTAAGATAGGAGAAGGGAGTTACATTTTATGTCCAATTCACTCCATTCAAAAGGAGGGCGTTCCAAAACTCAGTTACGGTCATCTCAATGATGGTATAATCCTAAATACATGTAAATAAAAATAAATAAGCAAAAGTAAATAAGTGCAAATACTAAACATTATTTCATGCCTTTTTGCCAAACATGAGCTCCGACTGCTTTTGAACTCGAATATTTACTGAACAAATTCTGCGACTTTAACTAATTCAAGCTGTCAAATATAATTGATTCCACCTCAGAATGCATTATCTACTCATACATGGACGTAGGAACGGGGGGGGGCAAGGGGATGGGGGCGTGCTTCTTGTGCCCCCTCAATAATATCGTCTGATGAACTTTTTTTGCCTGTCAAGGAATTTTTGCTTGGTAGTGTCCTCAAACTGAAAATGTTTGGTTGCCCCCCCCCCCTTTGAAATTGTTTCCTACGGGCCTGTCATACTGTTTAATAGGTACTCCAATATTTATGAGGTTAAAGTTGTAGGCATAGAGACAGACAGACCCAAAACAAAATAAGTACACTAAAACAATCTTTGATGCATAAAAAATGAATCTTGACAAGGTCTAATCTGTTCCAGGCTTAATTCAAATCAAACGCAAATTATAGTACAATGTATTTTGAACACACTATTTCACATCAACAACATTATTTGATTTAAAACAATACAATCTATTACGTTTTACTGAGATTTTTAGGGTCATAGCTCCATGATTAATATACAGGTAACTCTTGATGGCTCGAACTTCGATCTCTCGAAGTTCTTGATCGCTCGAAGTGAGTCTCCGGTCCCGAATTTTTCCACTATATAACTAAGCAAATTTACTCTTGATTTCTCGAACTCTTGATCTCTCGAAACCCTTGATCCCTCGAAGTCAAAATGCAGTTCCGCTATGCATATTCTATTAGAATTTACCCTCGATACCTCGAAGTGGCTATGTGTATACAAGATTATATACGCAGTACAGTTAAGGCAACATTTTCTATAAAAAGGCACCAAAAACGAGACACTTAAAGTTCAACCGTCTTATTTTTTAGCATGAAACTCTATCTGAAATATCTTAATGGCTTTATGAAGAGTTTGTCCATCGCTTTTCACATCGGTATTTTTTGTCATCATGTGACCCTCTAAAGTCACGTGAGCTCCGATTTTAGGTCAAAATATGAAATGTCAAATTTAACCAAAAAGTGCAAGGGCAAGGCAAACAATATTTGAACTGCACAAGGTTTCATTGTGTCCCTTGGTATCTATCCTATCGAAAAACTGATGCTCATTCAGTCAGATTTCTGAGATATTTAAGTTATCCATTAAAAACAAACACCAGTATTCAAAAATAGGGTATTTTTCATCATTTAATCGGAAATTTTAAATTGCCTAATGAATTACAAAGAAATGAGTATCACTTTTTAAAAACTATACAGTAAAATAAAGAATTTAAAATAAAAACCTACCTCTTGGGTTGTCGCCTTGCCCTTGCACTTTTTGCTTAAAAATTGAAATCTTAACACATTCATTCTAAATATAGTTTTCAAACGCATCACTGACCCAACATGGGAGATAACTCTGTGGTACTTAGTAGAGTTTGTGTACCTCGCAAATTTTAAACAAATACCTACGGACTGCGCTGGGCTTTATTTCACTAAATCAAAACGGTATGCATAAAAAATCTTTGACTTAATTTTGTTTTGTATATCTTCGTTCTTTTATACGCTACACAAGACGTATTTGACACCTACCGCATTTCCTCCGTTCGCCTAAAATTTGCCGCAACATCCATCATGCAAATAAATTGGAAAATGCCCGTGGTTAAAAATATTGAAAGATTCAGTCATTTGTAATAAAAATAAAAAATAGACAGCCCCTATTTATCATTAAACATTCATTCTTCCTCAGTAGACACACAGAAAAAAATATCTCCAACAGAACTTAGTAGTTTTTTTTTTTTTTTTTTTTTTTTTTTTTTTTTTTTTTTTCATATGTGATTATTTTAGTTATCAAACCTTCAACTGTTTATGGATTCTACACTACGTTAAAAGTTTTAAGAACAGAAGGAAGGGATTGGGGTGCTTACTCCTGTATTTAATAACCTGTTTTCCTTTCTACAGATCTAAACCCCCCCCCCCCCCCCTCACCAGTTTGCCTCTGGCTCCTTTGATACCATATACTTACTGGCATGTTAAAAATAAATTATTAAACAGTGTTTACATCAGGTTTTACTTATTTGGGTATTGTAGCACAAATCATATCAGCGTAGGGGGGGGGGGGGCTTTAGTCTCATGTTTTTGAGTAATTATCAGTCAATGCGCAAACAAGATAATCATATAAAAACTTTGTAATACAGAACAAGTGAACACAATATACATGCTGAAATTTAGATCTTGTTGTACCCCAAAACACAGACAGGCGCATACCAGAATGGAAGTGAAATGTACGCAGAGAACGGCTGGGGTCCGCTTTGAGACCCCCAGTGGGTCCAGATGAGGGCCCAGGGGCGAAGTCCCTGGAAGCTCATGGTTTTTACCAAATATTTCTTTCAAAATCATGCCATTTCGATTTTCTTTAGAAAATACAAGACATAGTAATATTGTGTTTAACACAAAGTTAAATACTTCCGTGCAAATTTATTGAATATTTTTTTAAAAGATATATTGGTATCATCTTTCGGCAGCAAATATAATTAATAATTTCAATTTTTAATAAAAATAATATTTCAAATCATATTCTAGTGGATCACTGCATTCAACGGTTGATATTTTCTCAAAGATCTTAAAATAAATTATCAATGTGTTGTAGAAGAATTACAAATTAATGAATGTTTTATTTGGTTTGGCAATGATTTAATAAAACATTACAATTTTTTTTTATTTTTATAAAGACATAGTAATATAGAATTTGAATTTGAATCGAAACAGTATGAGATAAAATAATTTGAAACAGAAATATTTGCTGGATGGTATTGATATTTTTTCTCTTCTCACAAATCTCTCCCTCCCCCCTCCCCCCCCCCCATTTTTTTAAATTTGTAAACGATGTGCACGCACCTGCATATTTGCGTATAAGCAGCTACGCGCCTGTCAGAATACATGCAAGTAAAGATACTCAAATCTTAACAGCCTTCAAACTTTCACTCCATTGTACTGTTAAAAATTCAATGTATTAGTTATCTAGAAAATTTATTTAATTAAAAACAGCCTTTCAAATTCAAAGACAAGCTGTAAAGGGATTTCTGAGCAGGTGCAAATATTTCAAATAGTCCACAATTCAAACAGTCCTTCTGGATGAAATCCATTCTGAAAACAAAATGAAATACCATTATGGAAGGTTCATTGGTGTTTTAAAAAAGTGATACTCAAAACAATGCATTGAGTAACATGGAAAGCATATACATGACTCTACTGTTTTTATTATCAAAACATTTCAATAATCTTGCTAGGAATATGTATGGTTTAGAGCTTATACATGTATGGAGCATACTACCCTTTTATTTTATTGGTGGAAACACTTGCTGCCTGAATGAATTGTTCAAATTGTTTGGGAGTAGCTACAACACAATATATATGTAATGAGTGAAAAACATAATAATTACTTTTGTAGAATGAAATGACATTGCATTGTACAAAACAAACCATGCTATACTATATTTTCTGAAATTCATAAAATAAATGGAAACAAATTAAACTTTTGATACAAAACTTTTCTGGGAAATTGAAACCTATGACAATTGCAAAAGTAGAATTGGTAGCTATACTTAATTTAAGTAAAAAAAAATCAATATACTAGAGATAACATTTAATTCTTTCACCTATACAACATTTTAAAAAAAATATTTAACACTGGCATACTATAAAATTAATGTGAAATGCTTTAGTGTGATCATACCCAGTGGAGAAATTGATGCATCTATTTTGATAGTTCTAGCTGATGTAAATGTTAGTTTTAACCAGTTCTGTGATAGCTACAATGACAAAAGAATTATACATATAAACAGTACATAAATACATGTATATACATATCAGACTGACTTAATGTACATGTAGTCAGACAAATGAAAATTCAAACATTTTATCTTCATTAATGTAGAAATTCTACAAATTTACAGCCTAGTGATATAGATAGTAAAAGTTCTATGATGAATTTAAAATATGAAGCACTGGTAAAAACTGAAATCTTAAAATTCACATATTTTTGATTGCCAGAGGTAAAAATTAAAATTTATAGGGTCTTATACTCTTGTATGTACAGTGCACATACATTGTACACTGTGCAGTTTGACTTCACAAATACACTGTAAGTGTGACTGCATCTAAATTATACTATTTGATATCATGACGTGCTGTGCTTATATTATGTTACATGTTTGTACATGTACATGTATGTACAAAGGACAACATCATTGCATATTTAAAAGTGTGCAACTTTCATAATGTGTGTGTTTTTGTGTATGTGTGTGCTTGGGGGTGGGGTGGGGGTACACACAGGACACTGCATTGCAGTTTGTGACGGACTGTAACAATACATCTTATTGTACATGTTCAAGGTTATTTTACATCGATGTAAAGAATAGTATGTCTACATGTTAATACCTATGCACATACACACCTTAATGAACAGAAAGGGACCTAGGGAGATAGTGCGGATCGTCTCAGTTTTCCATGATTTCCCGAAATAACGTCATCATCTTCTCATCAAAAAGATAAACAAGGCCCAGGTCTCTTATTTTATCCCTATTCTCTTTAAAGATTGCCTGATTGTTGCATTTATCCACTGCATATCTCAGCTGCTGTCGCCAGGTTTTTAGATGTAAACAACATTCCGTGTCACCGAGTGCAAGCGCTTGGCTGAAGCCGAATGCAGCCAAACGACACAACAAAAAGAGAATTATTTCGAAGACGTGTTGTTACTATATAAGAGAAAATCACTAATGTTTATTTATTTAAACCTGAAAATACAGACATTCATTATAAATTCTCGCAATCATCATTAAATAGCTTTTTTGAGCTCTATTTCCTTATATGGATCTATCAAGGCGGAGCAACTGTCATGACGTCAAACCTCATTATGACCTCATTACCATATTATCTTCATGTGTAGCCTTAACTGTACTGCGTAATTAGCACCTTTACCTGGACATTTAAATGGCCCCAGGCAGAAGACGCGGGTCTCGAGGAACAGGATGTTTATTCAGGTGACACTTATGCTGCAAGGTGATAATTGATTTATAATGAATCATGTTTTGCCTATATGCTATTAAAATAATTATCATCGACTGTCTTACGATAATTTAGAGACGCAGTGTCATTGAAAAGTAGTAATTTATTAAAAGACAAAACACTAACTTAATTTTTATTTCGAGTCAGTGTCAAAGTTAAACGAAATATGAAAAAAGCAGAAACAGCCTCAACTTCGTTCAGTGATCATGTTTGGAATAGTCAATGCTATGTACGACGCTGTAGAATGTCGTTTTCATGTAACGAATGCGTAGTATGATGTCCGTATTACAAAGAATAAATAAATATACATGATATGACGATATACATTTTTTGCTTTACTCAGTTTAATGAAATATTCATCTGAATTACGAAAATATATCGTTGTTTTATAAAAACCACGTGTAAAAGGTTAGCACTGCATGAAAATCATTACATCCGGTAAGACTAATTTTAAAACCTGTCAACAAACCCGGAAAATTCCGGACTCTTGAAAACTCGAACTCTTGATTTCTCGAAGTTTTTCCTCGGTCCCGCGGACTTCGAGGTTTCGAGAGTTACCTGTAAAATATTTCACCACTTCAAAAGGTGATAACACGGTTTTGCGATGAAATCATTTTTCCTTCTATAAATATCATTTATAACAATGAGAACTCTCAGACTTGCAGCAATGGAGTAAATTATTAATTACTTATCAGGAACAACTCATTTTACTTTTCTTGTAAATACATTTGTACAATTTTTTTCCAAGTTCAGTTGAACTTTGATATCTCCAACATCGTTATCTTGAATACCATACATGTATATACATGTATATCGAAGTGAGTTGAGAGTCCCTACCAGTTTTTCTTTTTGTATTTTAACTTCAATATCTCGAAATCATGTATATCTCAAAAGTATTTTTCTTGGTGCCATCCAGTTTGTGATACATGTAACGAGGTTTGGCTGTAGTTCTAAACACATCTATGAAGATGGAAGGCAGTATTAGATAGAAACTGTGTTCAACAACAGTTGAAGTTAAATGTATCTCTCTTTACAATGCTTATTTAATGAATAATGTCCAAAGGCATAACTCCGTAAACATCATAATTGCTTGCACACAAACAATTAGAAACAGATAATCCCAATGCACAACATTACAACAAATAAAGCTATACACATAAGACTTCACATCATAAGAACAGACAGAAAAAGAAACACGAACACAGGGTTCTTAACTGTGGCGCAAGACTTACTTAATGTGCTAATATTCGCGGTCATTACACGACCGAATTTGTAAAGAAACTACGAAATAAATTAAAAACACACTGCGCCTATGAATCAAGTTAAATACACAAATTAATTAAAGGCATTAACTAATTGGAAAAATGACTGATAAATTAGATAATAAAGACAATTAATCAATAAAACACAGTGTAAAACAAAAATTAGGATGTTTCCGAAATATATGTATACTGTAACAAAAGACCCCCCCCCCTCCAAACGCATACATACTTATAAATAAACAAATAGTAGCTTATAGAATCTGAAAATATATGTAATAGTACCAATAATTACAACTTTCTAGCATTTAACCCTAATTAAAAAAAATCATATTGTTCATTAAAGGACAGACGAAATTCTGGTAGGTCACCAGTCATGTTTACATCTAGTCTATATATTTTCAATTATTAGTCTAAACTATATATCTTAACTATCTTATGTTTATTTCGGTGGATGTATTCATTATTTGTTAATTTTTCAACATTACAAAAATACATGAATATCGATACACGTACGATGATGTTTTGACTCGTAGTGCCAATGCAATTTTAGAAACTTACATGTAGTTTCATTCATGTGTCTAGCGAGGTCTGGAAGATAATTTTGTAAAAGCCAAACAGTGGATCCTAATTAGAGCACATTAACAGTTTAGCATTAGAAACTGAAACACAAATTAAAGACACATAACTGAGAGTTTTAATTAAGTTTATTTGATTAATAAATTTATATATTTATCTTACTGACGACGACGATCTTGCTGTGGCGCTAATATTTTAACTGTGGCAGAACTGTGGCGCTAGAGAATTTAACAGTGGCAGGGCAGCCACGTTAAACGGCCCACGGAGAACCCTGAAACATGAACTTTTTAAGTTGGTAAAGTAATAAATACAAGTTTTAGGCTTTCATTCATTTTTATTTCTGTGTTAAATTGCTGCTTAAAAAACCAAACAGACAGCATACAAATTCGTTAGTTCTAACATCACTTTTTACAATGAACATTTTCATTACTAATCACAGTTTTTTCTTTAGAAAAAAGAAAAGAAATATAGTTTATAGACGATATCTGGCACCCTCTAGCTTTTTAAGTTCTTCTTCCTTTTCCTTGACCATATCCCAGCTTAATGGATGATGCCATTCTGCAGCTAAAATTCAATATATAAGAATATGTAGTTGTACTGAATATTCAAAGTCTGTGAGAAACAAAGTTTTATTAGATTGGTTATGGATTTTCGTCACTCGTGTTATATAAAATTAAAACAGAGCTCTCTTTAAACACTTACTTTTGACAGGCAATTCAGAAACCTTCATTTCTGAAAATAAAGTTTTACAGTTTCATTCATCTCACTTCTAAAATAACACTTTATATTTTGTATTATACTGATACTGCATAAGTGCATAGCATTTCTATTTACTCATAAAAATTTCCACATAGATATATAAAATGTGTATATTAATCCCTTGTTTTGATGTTTAATTTCTCTCATTTTTCAACCACTACCATAAATCAGCTTTCGATTCTCTGACTTTTCTGTTTATCTTTCTCTCATTTCCCCTCACAACTGTCCTTTGATTCTCTCACCCTGATTCATACTTTCTCATTTTATCAAAATTTCACCAAATTATAATTAAGAACCCTCTATACCCTGCACACTGTAGAGTTCTAATTTCATGGTACTTTAATGCAGTAAGAGTGATCTGCCCTTTGATTAAAAATTAAATAAACTGAAATTGAATTATTGTTAATCTATGCTGTAATAAACAGTTTGTAGTCAATTCAAATATTCTAACATCACATTAGTCAAAGATGAAGTAACTGAATACTTCATTTGCATGTGTTTTCCCCATTTAAAAAAGCAAAAGTTTTTTTTTTTTTGTTTATCAATACTCTGTTGTCTTTGGAACATTTTAAGGGGCCAGAATGGACGGTAGCCTATGTTAAAATGAAATAGATGAACTCAATATTTTCACCATTATACAATATAATATTTTTAAAGTTTAAAAAACATTTTTCACTTGTGTATAAGTAGCTAACTCTCCCTTTGATACTTACTTTCTCTTAGTGATACTAAAGGTGCCCAACTGAAGAGAAGGAATACCCACACAAACCAATATGATGCAAAGCGGAAAAAGAATGTGTTGTTCACACCAAAGACAAGATCTTTGACAGGGGTTCTTCGTAACGTGGAAGAGAGGGTTGGCATGCCCTTCACAGGAGTAAGCCTTTTAGGTCTCCATAAATAATAATCTGGTGTTTGTAATGTTTTCCTGAAAAAAAGAAATAACTTTGATTAGTTATCTGCAGAAGATGTGGAGGAGTGAATAAAGGCGTATCTTGTGACTGGTGGGTCTACACTAAATTGTCATTTTGACTGCCTGCAATATTATCACAGAAATCTTCACACACACTGAAGCAGATGTGTGATTAACCCATGTCAAATAAAAATTTAATTTGACTTTTAACTAAAACTACTTCACAAATTTTGGGAAAAAAATACATGTATAAAATGGAATACTTTTACCAAGTCACTAAATTGAAAAATGTAGATCAAATGCTAGACACAAAACATGGCTGTCAGAAGGTCTGTGTCCTAATATCATCCATGCAAGTTTGTTAATATGAATCCATGCTCAAAATACTTAAACCTGATCTCTCACATGGAAAGTGCAAGTCAAGTGCAGTATCTTAGGCATGAAAGTGAGGTGCATCCAAAAAAATGCAGAATGTATGCATTTGGTCTATACAATCTTACAATTATTTAGGAAACAATTTACTAAAAATAATTGTATGCCAAGATGGGTATAACTCACTTGCTGTATTATGTAAAATATTACAAAATCAAATGAATAAAATAAAGTCAAGTATTCTTTAAAAAAAATGAAAAAATTATGATCTCTATGACATGTCAGTATTCAGGTAGACTTTTGGGGATTTTTAATAATTGATATCTCTTCTAGCTGGCAATTAAGAAGATTTTTTGAGTAAAAACAAGACATTCCAGTGACGATGGGGTTTACAGCAGTTTCAAATCAAACATACCTACAAAAGTGAGGACAGAACATATATAGCTTTTTACTGTCTTATTTCAACACCACCATACTTACTTCAGAACCATAAATTGTCGGCCTTTGGCATCAGTGAAGATCTTGGGTTTTCCAGCAGCAGCCAGGACACCACTTGCCTTTGTTGCTACCTGCTTTGTAGCCATGGCTGTTAATTTATTAGAAACCCTAAATTATCAAACATAATGCATTACAAATAATACACTGTACATATTAATAAAATTTATATCATTATGAAACTGACTGATAATATTCTGATTAAAGCTAAAGGAATTAAAGTTAGTTCCATTGCATTTATACTAAAAACTTACACAGTGTAGAAAAGATTAAAGACATACATAATTTTTCATAATAACACTGATAATTAGAAGTCTCAGGTTCAGGAATAACACAGGCTGACAGAGGAAATTCTGCCTATGACAAATATTTGTCCTTTTCGATAAGATTTACTCTATCATGTTAGAAATACATTGTGCCACTATCACTAAATTAAATACAATATTGCTTACGTCAAATACACACCTCTTAAGCAAAAACAAACTATTTATTAGTTTAATTTTAAGGGAAAATACTCGGCTTGACCTTACCTTTCTCCAGAGGGGTGTTCGAGTATAAATAACTCGTTGCAAATATCATTCGAAAAATATTTCAATTAATAAATAAATTACAAATTTAAATTTTTAATAAATATACTATAAAAACACTTAAATCTGAAAACTATAGAATATATCTGACTATTAAGCATTTTGAAAGAGATTAGATATGGATAAGCGAATTTTATTTCTATAACTTAATGAAGTTGCTGAAGTGAAAGTACAAATTTGATGGAGAAGTAAACATGACATTTCCGAATTCCTCGTCTCGATATATTTCAAACGGAGGAAAATGATAATGGAATAATCTTCACAAGTCGATCTCTAAGGAATGGCCGAAATTTTTCATGGCTTTGAGTTGCTGCTGCTGAAGAAATTCGACAACCACCCAGAACAATGGCGAGAGTTGAAGCAAAAATTGGCAAACAAGGACAACGACGACCAGGAATCTTATACTTATATAGATCTACTCATGATGGGGGTAAATCTTCATAGTTTTAAACTGGGATTTAGAAGATCTTAAGACAACTTCCATTTCTCCTACATCTTAATATTTCACTATCTTTCATGCCTATTAAATATTTTCAATATTCTTATTTTTAACAAATGATATAATGAAATATTTTATATACCAGCTTTTTTTCCAAGTAAAAACAATAAAAGAAAAAATCATAAATATTCTAATGAACAACTTTGTAAAGTTATGCTGTAAACATACTTCCTATCTATTCTAGACACCCGTATGTTTTCTCTGGCATCAACTCTTAATCTGAATGACTCATAATCATGGCAACTCATTGGCAAAACATCAAATGGTATCCAGCAGTTGCAAGTGTTTTTTGTTACCTGAAATCTGCTTATGACTTGAATTTTAAAGTTGGAAAGCCATTCTTTTCTGTATTTTAGGAAGTGGTATATAAAATATGTACTTACAGTTTTCTCACATACCTGGTAAATCTATAAAAACACTGGACAGACACTTAGTGACTGGGGGCACTTTGCATGAAAATTCATCTGAAAATTATTTCTTATCAAAGAAGCAAAATATTAAGTCATAATTTGGCTTTTGAAATGATGTGTTCCTTGTAAACTACTAAATTTTGACCTACTCCATGACCCTACATGTATGTTTGCAGGTTTGAATTTTAAATATTTTTTGGCAAATATATCATGAAATTTTTGATGCAAATCATTCAAATTTATTGTTAAAAGATATCTACCAAAATTTTTTTCCCCATTTTTGCACCATTTTATAGATATGCAACAACAGATATTATTTCTCTTTAGAGACTTCTGGTTTACCATAAAAAAAATGGACCAAGTGACTTTAAAGATAGTTTTTTTTTTAAAGTAAGATCTTCTAATGTTATATGTTTACTCTATTTCCAGAACATTCCTCAGAGTATGTGGTTTTTGTCGGTTGCTCTCCACAACAGACCTAAGTACCTCCTGCAACTCATACTGCAGGATTTAGATAGAGAGAAGTTAGGAAACGTCAGAAGACCTGGAGGTATGTAAATGAGATAAGTTGAGTTCTGATAGGGAGAAGTTAGGAAACATCAGAAGACCTGGAGGTATGTAAATGAGATAAGTTGATTTCTTATAGTGAGAAGTTAGGAAACATCAGAAGACCAGGAGGTATGTAAATGAGATAAGTTGATTTCTTATAGTGAGAAGTTAGGAAACATTAGAAGACCTGGAGGTACCGGTATGTAAATGAGATAAGTTGAGTTCTTATAGGGAGAAGTTAGGAAACATCAGAAGACCTGGAGGTATGTAAATGAGATAAGTTGAGTTCTTATAGTGAGAAGTTAGGAAACATCAGAAGACCTGGAGGTATGTAAATGAGATCAGTTGATTTCTGATAGGGAGAAGTTAGGAAACATCAGAAGACCGGGAGGTATGTAAATGAGATAAGATTAGTTCTTATAGGGAGAAGTTAGGAAACATCAGAAGACCGGGAGGTATGTAAATGAGATAAGATGAGTTCTTATAGGGAGAAGTTAGGAAACATCAGAAGACCGGGAGGTATGTAAATGAGATAAGATGAGTTCTTATAGAGAGAAGTTAAGAAACACCAGAAAACCTGAAGGAACTGTAGATCACAATATTTTTGCGAGATTTTATTTTCGTGAGATAGGTAATTGAACATTTTCCTGAATTCTGGTTATTGCTGTATTTAATCTATACTAATAAAAAATAAAAATAAATATAATCTATACTAATAAAAACATATGTGAGAACAAAATTTTCACAAGCAGATGATCTGACATAATTACGCGAAAAATTATCAGGAATAAAAAGTGATTTACAGTATGTAAATAAGATAAGTTGAGTTCTTCCAGACCCAGACCCAAAAGAGTTTATGCTATCTCCATGGTGTGTCTTATTGCATATTTGACCCTTTATCATTCTAAATCTGTTTCATCGTCAATATTCACAAAAGGTTTCACAAGGTATCATTTCCTAAGGGCTGTCACACTGAAGTAGAAATTAAACATTTAATACAAGGAATGATAATGTAATAGAGCATAAGATGAAAGTGCAATTGATTGAAAATACTTTTCTGAAAAATAAAAAGTTTGATTTTGACCAAACTTGTACATTAGTATCATTTATATTCAATGATCAAAATTTTCTCAAGTTATTACATGCAAGCAAAAGGATGTGATTTCAAGGTCATGTCAGAATTCACCACATATTGATTGTGAATGATATTTGTATTTTAAAGAGAATTTTGTAGTGCCTTTTTTACTGTAAAAACCTTTATTTTGTATAATCATATAATCCAATGTACCTTTTGTATTTCAGAAACTTTGCTGAAGACCTACTTGAATACATACAACTTCACAGAGTTTCATTTAGATAGTATTTTTAAGTATGGTGAAGACAACACTTTGCCTAAAGAGGTAAAATTTTACGTGCGAGAAATACATTTTTTCTGTGATTAAAGTGTTCTGTAAAGTGTAATTAGGCCAATTCAACTTAATTAGTAGATTATCATGCAGGGTCAACAACAAATATGGGGCGGGAGGGAGAATTTTATTTTTTATTTATAACAAAAGTGCTTGACAGTAATTCTCGCCATCTGAATGTCAGGTTGGGGTGGCCTGTTTCAGTATTTCCGCTCACGAAATCATTGTAAAAATCTATGATTGTTTTTTCATCACTAAAATTTGTAGCATACCAACCCCTTCTTTCGTTCACGCCTGTCACAACACGAGAAATAATAAAAACCATTTCTCTTTCTTGACGTGCGGTTCTTGATGTTTCTAAACCGGAAATACTTTTTGAAATATAAATACCGGAATCGAACACGAAAAATTTCCGGAAAACATCATTCTTGCAAAAATAGAAAAAAATGGGGCGGCCAATTTCTGAGGGGTGGGCGGTGATGATAATCTATCAATTAATTTGAATTGGCCTTATATCTCTGCATACTTTCACATTTCAAAAGGAACATTCAGTGATGAGGATATACAAATCTGTAATCATTTCACAGGTTTTATGATATATCTTGCAATTAAAGCTGTATAGATTCACTTATTCAAATTGATCTGAAACATTTTGAATTATCTTAAATATTACCTGTCCTAATTACCAGTTAAGGAAATCACATGTATATATCATTCCAATTTAGTTGTTATACATGCATATATATATATATATATATATATATATATATATATATATATAATCTGATTTTTATTTTTGCAAAGAATGCCAGTCATTAATAACACAAATGACCTTGATGATATTTAGGGACAATGTCACATCCTTTTATATTAATTAACACAATTTGAAATTCGTACAGAATCCTTGAAAAAGGGAACTTCTAAAGCTGTTATTTCAATTTGACAAGCATGGGTGGATGCCTCCCATAGATATAATTATAGTTCATACAACTTTTTTTTACTTGTAAATTGAATGAGATTTATGATTGTTATGATAGTTAAAATTAAAAGATGGTAGGTGAAATGTGATGAAATGAGATGGCTAAAGAACTTATATAATTTTTTTTTTAGATTTTCAAGTGTCCCAATGTGAAACTGTTGTCCCTCAAGTACAACTGTCTGGATAAAATCCCTGTGGACATAGGCAGAATGAAGAACTTAAGATTTCTGGCCTTAACAAACAACAAATTACAAGTGCAATCAATTCCCTACTCTCTGACTTTCTGTCGTAAATTGAAAACTCTTATGCTGGACAATAACCTACTAGATGCATTGCCAGGTTTCTTGTTGAAAATGCCAGCCATAAGGACTGTCCATCGTCATGGCAACCACAATTATTTTAAATCCACTTTCATGTGGTACCACACAGACGTGGGGTACCGCATCATCCCCTCTGAAGGTGCTCACCGTGACTCTGATAGAAATCCTAAGCCCCTCCAGTTCTGGGCGGCTAAAACTGTGATTGGAATGAAGATGGATTTTTTTGAGGATCCCAGCATTTCTGTGATATTACAGGATTACTTGTCAGAAATCTATCACCAGTTCAAGGTGTGCCATTATTGCAATGGTGCCTCCTTTCATTATCAACCAGGTAAATTAAATGTTTTGGTATTCATTGTTGCACGATTTACATAATTGCAAATTTCTAGGTCATATTGCTTATTTTGCAAGAGCACTACACAACATTTACAAGCAGGTCAGGCACATGTAGCACTTTCATACTGTACATCATCAAATTTTTGAGACACCCTTTTTTCGCAAGAAAGTTATTTAAGGGTAAGATTCAAGGATATATCAATGCTATTTTAACTACCAGTAAAGTGTATCTTTCCCCTTTTGTGATGAAAAATTTCCTGATTATCATATATGCAACATTTAAAATATATTTATTTATGATACTTCAAGAAATGATCCTCAGATAAGCTTTTTGTAATTTTTTTTTTTTAATTTCCAGGGGCGGTGGGCATGCCCCCAGACTCTCATAGTATATTCAGTCCTCCAGTGCTAATGTTCAGCAATTGTTCTAACATTTTCCCCTTTATGTGAAAAGGATAGATAATTAAAATAGGCAGATAAATCCCTGGATTTATAAGTGAGATAAAATTTTCACGAATGTCGGTTATTGCTGTATATACCGTAGATCACCAAATTTCTCTGTACCTTACTTTTGTGAGATAGGTCTGTTGTTAGGGCAGGGCTCTATTTTTATGCCCCCGTTATCGAAGGTTCAGTGGCATATAGAGTTTGCCCTGTCCGTCCTTCTAGCTGTCTGTCTGTTTGTTTGTCCTCAGAAACTTTAACCTTGCCCATAACTTTTGATTGGTTAGAGCTATGGCTGTCATATTTCACATGTGTATTCCTTGTGACAAGACCTTTTTTTAGGTACCAACATATTTGACCTTTTGACCTTGACCTTTGAATTTGACCCACTTTTGTCAAATTTTACCAAAATTTAACCTTGGCCATAACTTTTGAACAGTTGGTGTTAGGGCTTTCATCTTTCACAGGTGTATTCCTTGTGACAAGACTTTTCTTTGGGTACCAACACTTTTGATCTCTTGACCTTTGGAGTTTGATTTGCATTTGAAAAATTTTAACCCTCACCATGGGATGCCATTTGGGGGCATCAGTATTTTATTTCACAAACACATCTTGTTGCTATTGACTATATTGTGAAAATGCATTAATTCTTTGAAAATCTTCTCTGCTCCTGTGTATTTAGCAAATAAACATAGTTGTGGTGAGCAAGGGTGCTTCTTCCACATTGTGAAATTTGTGTCCCTAGGGTCAGGGATTCTGATGTTTGGGGGGGGGGGTCTATTGATTATATGGCGAAAGTGCATTATTTCTTTGAAAATCTTCTTCTCTGCTCCTGGGTATTAAGCAAACAAAGTAAGTGCATAGTTATGATGAATAAGGGTGCCTCTTCCAAATTTATGAATTTCATGGCCCCTGGGTCAGGGGTTCTCATTTTAGGGCAGGGATCTATTGATTATATAGTGAAATGCATAAATTCTTTGAAAATCTTCTTCTCTGCTCCTGGGTATTTAGTAGATAAACTATGTGTGTAGTTATGATGAGCAAGGGTTCCTCTTCCAAAATTATGAATTTCAATGCCCCTGGGTCAGGGGTTCTGGTGGTAGGGCAGGGCTCTATAGATCAGATATTGAAAATGCATAAATTCTCTAAATATCTTCTTTTCTGCCCCTGGATATTTAGCAGACAAATTAATTGCATAGTTATGATGAGCAAGGAAGCTTCTTCTAAAATTATGAAATTTATAGCCCTTGGTAAGGGGTTTTAGTATTAGGGTGGGGTTTTGTTGAATATATTGTGAAAATGCATTATTTCTTTGAAAATCTTCTTTTCTGTTCCTGGGTATTTAGCAAACATACTTAGTGCATGGTTGTGATGAGCAAGGGTGCCTCTTCCAAAATTGTGAATTTTTCGGCCCCTGGGTGTAGGGCCTCTGGTGCTAGGGAGAGTATGTCATGACCTTGATGCAAGGTAATTTTGGCAAGTTCAAGGTCAATTACAGAAAAGTGTAGTATTCTTGTCTGGGCTATAACTTTGTAATAGAGAATTATTGGAAGCTCATACTCCGTACAAAGATTATTTATGACCTGAGGATGTGTCATGACCTTGACCAAATGTCATTCCGGAAAGTTCAAAGTCACTGACTGGCAGAAAAAGCATAAAATACTTGCCTAGGCTATAAGTTTGTAATGGAGAATCATTAGAAGCTCAAACTTGGTACAAAGATTGTTTATGACTAAGTGTGTGTTGTAACCTTGATCCAATTTCATTGTGGCAAATTCAGGGTCACTAGTATAAAAAGTGTAAAATTCATGACAGGTCTATAATTTTCTAATGGAGAAATATTGGATATCCATATTTCACTACAAGTTTACTTACAACCAGAGGATGCATAATTTTTTTAACCAAGGTCTTTTTGGCAAGTTCAAGGTCACATTTACAAAATTTGAATGGTCACTTTTAAAAAAATGTGGAGGGGGGGGGGGGGTATTATTTTGTGATCTCGCTCACGCAAATTTCCTTACCTTTCTTATATACACGGAGAAAATAATGATTTTTTAGCTCACCTGAGCCGAAGGCTCATGTGAGCTTTATAATCAAAATTTGACCATTGTCTGTCATTGTTGTCGTAAACTTTACATTTTCATCTTCTTCTCTGGAACCATCTGTCCACTTGCCACAAAGCATCCTTGGATGAAGGGGATTCAAGTTTGTCCATGCTCTCTTCAAATCATGAGCCCTGTGGGGCCACAATAGATGGTCAAAGTTTTACATAGGAATATATAGGAAATATCTTTTCAAGAACAGAAAAGTCATATTCATACAGAAACATCTTCAGGTAGTGTAGATTCAAGTTTGTTCAAATCATGACACCTGGGTTAGCGTTGGGTCACAATGGGCGATCAAAGTTTAAATAGGAATAATATAATAAAAATCTTTTTAAGTCTTAAGAACTTGTACCAGACATTATCAGATTATCTTTCAAGATTCTAAGTATCAAATGGAGGTTGCAGTCTTTGAGACTAAAAAAAAAAGGAAGAAGCAATCTATACCCATGGGCCACAATGCTCACCTGTCATGATTTGAACAAACTTGAAACTTCACTGCCTAAGTATTCTTCCTTGTAAATATGACTAATCGTAACATTGCTGTTTCTAAGAAGGAGATTTTTTTCATAATTTGAACAAACTTGAATCTACACTTCCTGATGATGGTTCACTATAAATATGACTAAGCATGGCTGTGCTATTCTTGAGAAGAAGCTTTTTAAAGATCTTTTCCTATGTATTCCTATGTAAAGCTTTGATGGCCTATTGTGACCCCACCCTAGCCCAAGGGGTCATGATTTTAACAAACTTGAATGTTCACTATCAATGTAAGTATGAATAATCATGGCTTTGCTGCTCTTCTTCAGATTTTTAAGATTTTTCATGTGTATATCTGTTTATAACTTTGATCTCCCATTGTGGCCCCACCCTACCCCTATGGGTCATGATCTGAATAAATTTAAATCTACACTACCTGAGAATGCTTCCATATAAACACATGATAAATATGAATTGCCATGGCTTTCCTGTTTGTGAAAGGAATATTTTTTTTCTAGATTTTTCCTATATATATTCCTTTGTTAAACTTTGATTGCCTATTGTGGCCCTGCCTTACCTCATGGGGTCATGATTTGAATAAATTTGAATCTATACTACCTGAAGATGCTTCCATATAATTATGACTAATCATGACTGTGCTATTTTTGAGAAGATTTTTTTAAAGATCTTTTCCTAAATATTCCTAATGTGAGACCTTGATGGTCAATTGCAGCCCCATCCTATCCCAATGGCCATGATTTGAATAAATTTGAATCTACATTACAAATGAAGCTTTCACATGAAGCTTTCATGTAAGTTTCATCTTTTCTGTTGCAGTGGTTCTTGAGAAAAAAAGATGGCATTAAATTTTCACTAATTCTGTATTAATCTCCCCTTGAAAGAGGGCATGGTCCTTCATTTGAACAAACTTGAATCCCTTCACCCAATGATGCTTTGTGATAGATTTGATTGAAATTGGGCCATTGGTTCTTGAGAAGAAGTCAAAATTGTGAAAAGTTTACAGACGACACAGACAAATGCCAGCGGACGGACACTCTTTGATCACAATAGTTCACTTGAGCCATCAGCTCCGGTGAGCTAAAAAGGTGGGAAAAAAACCCAAAAGTTGCAACTTAAGTAAAAAATTATTTGCTCCTATTAATAACACACAGATAAAAAATTAAAATAATTTCTTAAATCATAATATAATCAGAGTATAGCGTAATACCATCTATAGGAATACTACTTTTACAGAAGTATTTTCATTTAGGATTGTGCCCGACCTGACACAAAGAGTATGAATATATGTATATAGGTTACGTACAAATCTTTAATTTATTTCTGTACACAACAGTTGCTCACTTTGTGATCGAGAGGTCCTGGGCACGTCTTGTCCCCGGCACTATATCAAACCTAAGACATTTTCTTTTAATAAAGTACATGTTTTGAGTGAGAGTACATGCATGTTTTTAAAATCTATGTTTTTCTTCTTAGGTTACAAAGTTATAACCTTTAAAAATCCATACTTAGGGAATACATGTGTTCCATTTCAACACTGGGCCTGTACAATCAAGTGTGCTGTTGCTTTGGAGGTGCCGGCCCGTCAGGAGCAGATTGCTGCAGCAACACGACTGGATGATCTGTACGAGGAATACATAGATGAATGCCAGGCAATGTTCTATGATGTACAGGCCAGACAAAGTGCCTTGTGTGGTTGCATTTGTACATCTCCACCCCCTACAATCCGCTCCCCTCCATCAACAACAAACCATTCAAATCGAATTTGTGCGATTTCATAGATAGTGAACAAAGTGAAAAAATATTTTAAAGGAGGTAGTTTTGACAAATGTACAACAAATTTTTTCCAAGTAAACAAAATATAGACTAAATATTATGTTTAGAAAGAACAGGTATGAAAAGTTTTGTAGAATTTTTTAGCATGAGAAACCGATTAGACATATAACACTTTTTGTGGCTATACATGATCATCCTTGGTTCCTGAGAAGTGTCTTGAAAACAATCTTGATACATATAAAACACAACATGATCTGCATTACTACATTTGATATATTCTTTATGGATGCCAAATTATTTAAGATGTTATTAATTTTAGAACATTTACTATAGTAGTGTGTGCCTTTAGACTTTAACATGAGGCACTGTAACTGTACATTTCAACCCCATGTGAACCATCCTCCCATTCTTATCTAGTTACGAGATCTTCGGAAGGGA
Source organism: Saccostrea echinata (assembly GCF_033153115.1). Lineage (NCBI taxonomy): Eukaryota > Metazoa > Mollusca > Bivalvia > Ostreida > Ostreidae > Saccostrea > Saccostrea echinata. The sequence continues at coordinate 48,458,642 of NW_026889758.1, forward strand.
ACTAGTATAGACTGCTATAGATATATATGTATTATTTTCAAGTGTACTTAGACAGCAGTGAAGGCTCCCCAACCCCAGGTTCTAGTTAGCCTACGATAATTTATATTAACAAATCGTAAAAAATATATTTACTACTGTGTGATCAATATATATATATATATTACTTATTTTGCCAATTGCTGAGCAATTTTAGTATTTATAGCTACATGTAGCTGCTACAATAAATTCTAATGCTTTTATAATGGGCTGAGCCTACAGTTAAATTTATATGAATTGATTATGCTTATATATGAATGGATATTTTGGGAGAAGTAAAGTTTTTAAGCTTTTTTTTCATAAAATATTTATCAAATATGCTACCTTTGTGCCTTTTAATTTTAAATGATGATAGGACCGATTTTTTTTTTTATAGATAAATGTACATAAAAGACACAAGAGGTTCATAAATTGCAAGAGTCTCCCTAGTTCCTAGTTCAGAACAACAAACCTTAAATATTAAGTAATGATTAGTAGATATATTATATATCTCACATGCATAACACTACATGGACTTGGTCTCAATTTATAGGAAATGGATTTTTAAACATTATTGTTGATACTTTGATGTACTGGCAATTGAGGATGTACATGTATTTTGAAGAAAAAAAAACAAACAAAACTTTACATTTTTTGTACTAGTGTATGCATTCATTGTAACTAATGTTTGCCATGTATATGTAGCTCAATTCTTTTTTTAATTTTTGAAAATTAAAATGATCAATGCAAATTCAGATTGGTAAGGTAATTATCATTCGGTTAATTGATATAGTTATTCATGACATTTGAAAGCACTTCTTTATCTACCAAGGATTCTAGATACTAGTCCCTTTGATGAGAGAAAAACTGTAAAATCACATATTTTCAAGGAGTCATATTATCAAGGTTCCAGGGAAAATTATTGTTCCGTGGGGATTTGATTTCATGTATGAGGAAAAGCTGAGTTGTTATATATTTGAAATTTTACATTTTGTGGCAGACATGAATTTGTGGATTTCTTCACACCACAAAAAACCCCAAAAATTAAACCCTCATGAAAAATTAGTGATTTCACAGTAAAACAGAAATCCTTCACTAATAAATGTGCTATTTTATTTTATAGAAGGCAAATAAACATACTCATCTACAGTATATTCTTAAACGAGAAAATGCATTGTGACTTATATTTTGTCCTTATGTATGAGTTTGTTTTGCCTTTGAGAAACATATTTATAAACATGCCTTTATTTATGTTTGAAATGTACTTTTTGCACCCATTGTTGTTGGCATTTAAGACCAAAAAAATTAATCTATAGTTTCCCAGGCACGGCCACTGGTCAATGCTGTCACATTGATCAATTTCGAAAAGGGATAATAAATCAGTTTTCTATTTTTCCAAGTTGAAAACATCTTTGCTAGCCAAGGGTTTCTCATCAAATGTGAGGAGAGTAGAGGATCAAAAACCCTTGGCTACTGAAGTGGAGTTGAAAAAGAAAATTGAGTTATTCCCCTTTTCATAAACCTTAAATGAAAGATTTTTTTTATTAGATACACAATATATTTCTTGTTAAAACAATACTTTAATGAATTAACTTTTTTAAAAAAATGTTTGGAATAACATTATTTATATTTAAAGTTGATTAACATAGTACATGTGTAATTAATTAAGTAAAATTCAGTTGATATCATGATTTTGTTGACTAGCATGAAAAAAAAGACAATTAACACCTAGCTGCTTTAAAAAAAAAACAAAAAAACACCCACCTGTTGCAATGAATTTTGAAATTTTTGACCTGAGAAACAAGATCAATTTTCTTGGCCTTAATGAGGCATTTCCTGTACTGTTTGTTGTTGATCAGAGCTGTGTATATATGTACCAAAATGTGATATTAATAACTTTTGTCTCATATATTGAAATGATTTTTTTCTCCAACTCATAAATGTCTGCACAATACTTCATTTTATCCTTTTTCATCAATCTGAGTATTTGTATGTTCCTTCATATAATATTGACATATTGAGTGAAAATCTACTTGCATACACTGTAATACTTTAGGAATGTTTGCAAAAAAGGTGCATTTCTTACAAATAATAAACACATTAATTTGTCTCTGTTCTTTTCTTGACAATCTGTTATCTCAAAAGTCAAGGTAGGGCTTACGTTGTATCAGCAGCATCAGCATCCAAATCTTGGAGTGGGTTAATTCTCAAAGCATAATGAAGAGCCTTATTAGGGCAAAACTCTAAGATGATTTATCTAGGCATGGATAGTGAGACGCTTACTTTGGAGGCTACAGGAATTTTATATTATTCAGTCATCCAAGTCGCTTTTGTCCGTTATATGATAATTTTGTAAGGTTAGCTTAAGGAAATTTTTCACTGAAGAAAGAAGCTTTGAAATCTGATTACTAAATTTGTTATCCTATTAAGCCTGATCAGGAAGGAATTAATGGTCCTATGTACTGTGAAAAGCAATTTTCTTAATCTATAGCACACTTTACAGTGGATGAGAGAGAAATTCAGTAAATTTTACTTGTTTTCTTATGGTTAGTGTTTTTTCCTTAAATATGTGTGTGCAAGTAAAATCAGCTGTTTCGATCATGCGATTTACTACATCAATATATGTTGTTTACATTCTCTTGAGACATAGACCTATGAAAGAATCTGTGAGATACATGCATTAGCACATCAACAAGACAATTTTTTTTTAATATCTTTATTCATATTTTTTTAATCATATCCCACATCCTGCATATTAAAAATAACATGCAGTTAAATACATGTATGTAAAATACATACTATTCACAATATGGCATATACAGTATGTACAATTTCATAAATTATTAATTTATAAAAATAAAGCTTTAAATCAAATATCACAATTGTACACTGAACTTACTCATTTGATAAGTTACAAAGTAATAAAGGTTTAAGACCCCCCCCCCCCAAAAAAAAAAAAACCCGAACATTTTACTATGCCACCATCTGACAATGATTATAAAATAGTCCTAGGTCTGGATCAAATGCATAATTTCATTAAATATCATCATTTTAACAAATCCCATACAGAATTGGCATGTGTTATCTGGTCTCTAAAACATTTTTGAGGATTGCACTAGAAGTGTTCTGGGAGGTAGCCCGCTCATTATCAGACAGAGACTGAGGAGTCATTGAAGGGGCAAATAAGGTCATTGGCGTTGAGGTTGGAGACCCTGACATGAGGATTGGGGAATTCCTATGATCACTTACACCACTACCAGCAGGCATAGCCACATGTCGGGGAGCAGTGAAGGGGTTATAACTGTCTTTTTGGGCCTGTTTCTGACGCTGGACGTCCCTGACCATATCTTCCGCAGGCAGTTTCATGACCGGAGGTGTGGGTGTTGATTCCGTTTCCAAGAATTTTACAAATAACTCCGAAAATGACTGAAAACAATTAAAAGGAGTACATTCATTTATTCCATTCATAAAACTCTGACTATAAATCATAAATTAAACAAAAAAATTCAACCCTCACAACACATACACACATAAAAAAAAAATCATTTCTGTATTTTTTACTCCTCTGCTTTTAAATATAACTTTTTAAATTTATGATTATGTACAGCAGTTTCCTACTCACACTTTCAGCCTTTGGGGTAGATGGCAGTTGTCCTGGGACAGTTCTTGTGGGGGTGGATGGAGGGACATGAGTAGGAGATCCCCCAAATCTCCATAATCCTGAAACCCAGCTCTTGGAAGCCCCCGTAATCTGAATGAAGGAACAATCTTGTTAAAACATTATTGAATGAGAGGCAAAATCAGCCAGTAAAAAAAATGACATCACAGAGGTTTAGTTGAACAGCACCGGAAAACCCCTTTTACCTTGTTGAAGTCCTCATCTGTGAAATTTAATATGCCTCCCACAGCCCTCAACACCTCAGGCTGTTTATTTTTAGGAGAAAGGAAGTACCCCATCAATATATTTTTAATCACAACTCTGAAAGAAGACAGAAATATAACATTATGTATAATAAAATATTCTTATATCAACTACATGTTTATTCTGAATGACAAAATATGGCTTCTCTGCTAGAGTATTGAAAGAGTTATTACTGATGCTCTTATCAGCAATTTCTACCTTGCTAATTTATAAACTCTAAACCTACTTGTCAACTTTATTATCAGTAGATATTCTCAGGTGATGAATTTCATCTTCAGCTGCCTGAAGTGATTTCTCTCGGATTTGAACTACAATAAAGAATTAAGATCGTCCTCTTATGACTTTCTCGCTAAAACTCATTGCATCACTCAAAGATGACAATGCAAATCATCAATCATTACATAATTTACCTTGTCAAGATTCTACCTCTACAATTCTTTAAAATATTAACTTAATATTAAATTAACTTAAGTGAATAAACATCTACTCTACATTTTTTTAAAAGGATACACCTTTCCAAGGCAGCAGCAGGTGACTCACTGCGTAGGAATATCACAGAAGGTACTGAACTATTTTCCCCTCAGTACCTGATGTAATACTCAGTCACAGTGGCCGAATTATTCACCAAACACACATCTCATCATCTTGTCTGTCCAATCAATGTTCAGGATCCATAAGAAAATATTGAAATCCAAGGAAGGGAAATTTTATTCAAGCAAAGTATGCAGTACCGAAATCTCCAGAGGTTATCAAAATGTCTAAGTTACCTTAGCTTGCAGAAAATGGCATATGAATTACCCTATAGATTTATATTTTCCTTTAAAATTACTATAATCTCTTAATTGTTTAAGTCTTTCACAAGTTGTTAAATATAGTATAATATCCAGTTAAAAGTATACATATCTGGCATTCCCATCATTTCAACCCAGTCTTATTAGTAAACATTCCATTAGAAAAAAAAATTCCGATTAACTTACAGTGTGCAAGAAAGTAGACATGCAGGCTATGTTTTTGTCACTTAATTTTGGTACACAAACATGCATGAATTATTTTCCATTAATTTACAGTAGCATTAAGTAACAGAATACTTTTTATTTAAAAAAGGTGCCATTAAAAGATCATACATTCCCTCACTATCCATGCTTACAGATGGGGCGTGAAATGGACAGTTTGTCATTTTTTTCTGTTGTTTTAGTTTTTATCCTTGGTTGCATGCACAAGTAATCCATGCTGGGAGAAGGAAGGTTAGTGGTGGAGGCAATGGAGACACTTGTGTAATCTCGGCTAGTAACTTGAGATCTTGCTCAACTCAGAATTACCAGCTGAGATTAGACAAACATCATCAGGATCAGGCAAGAAAAATAAATGTCCCATAAATTCACCTTTTTTGAGCTTTCAAACACAATGTTTTTCATTCAAATTAACAAAAAAAATAAATAAATAAAATTCCGCATCTTGCCTGAAATATTCTGGAGATAATTTTTATTTCATCTTGCTGAAATGATCAGTGTAACATACAGAAATATGTGTACAAAATACTCAGAACTATGGGTAATGATATGCTAGGATATAAATTATGAGCATAATTTGTTAGTAAGAAATTAATCAGAATGCGATAGGTAATGTTAAAAACAGTTTGCTACGAAGTTTATCAAAAGAGAAGTGTAATGGTAGATAAAGTTTTCACTGCAAATTCTGCCCGATGTGTTCAAAATGGTGGTCTGTTTATCGTATATCAGTAAGCACCCTGAGTGTCGACGCCAGCTCAGGATTACCAGCTGATATTAGACAACCAGTCGCCTCTTCACCCTGGCAGTCAAAAAACGCCACAGGGGAAAAAAATCAAGTTAACAACCAAAAAAGCTAGGCAAAATTATCTCAAACAGATCTTTTCAAGCAGATAGGCTAATAGCAAAAAAAGTCCATCCCAAATACTATGTAAGCCACAAAAAAGAATTTATAAGCAACTTGTTTCAACAAAAACTGGTTGATCTGGGCAGTTTGCAGGTGAAAAGCTTTAGAAAGACAGAATGTTCTTTTTTAAATATTTGAATTTTTCTACCACATTCAATCACTTTAATTATTCTCTATTTAGTTACCAGATTTCAATTGTGCATTAATTTGTGTGGTTTATTAGTGCCAGGAAATATTGCAGGCAACAAAAACAACACACAACATTGACGGAGAGTTAGTGAGCTACTGCAAGGTCAATGAAGCATGGCCATACCTTCTTCCTTCAGCGCCAGCAAGGCTTCCTCCTTTCGATCAAGCTGTTCAGTCAAGCGTGAAGCAGCCTCTAAGCCCTCCTCAGCATCCATTAACTTCTCCTACAAGTAAACCAAAGGTTTTCAGTAATTAATCCATTTTTTGACTGAATTGAGAGAATTAGAGGACGAATTTCACAATGATATACCTTAGTGGAATTCAACTCAGTCTGCAGTGAGTTGACCTGTTTTCTAAGGTTAGCTATCTCATTCTGGTTCTGTTCCATCTCAAGTGAAAGCTGGGCATCTTTCTCTGTGCAAAATATTTGGCATTTGTAAATCAGCAAGTACAACTACAGAAAACCCACTTGCAAGTATTAATAAACTTGTACTAATCACTGATCTTTGCCGAAATGATCATCAGTGACCTTACCTTGTTGGAACTGTTCTAGAACCAGTTGGAGATTGTTCAGAGACACAGCATATTGCTGACATTGGTCCTGTAATGCTGCCACCTGGAGGTAAGCTTGGTCCCTCTGACCTGCCAACAAGTGGAGCTGCTGCTGTAAGGACTCTGTCTGCTGACTAGCCTGCTGACTGAACAAAAAAAAATCATAGATCATTCTTCACTCAAATCTAACAAAAAGTTCAGCTTATTAGATGAATATTATCCTGATAGCTGATCTTCTTTTAATATAAATATTGCTCTAACCTTGCAGACTCCATCATTGAAGATGATGAAATGACTTTCTCCTCAGCAACAGCCAAGCGGTTCCGGAGATCCTTTTCGCGTTCCTCTGCTGCAAGGGCTTCCTGGGTGTAGCCATCTTCCATCTTTTATATCAAATACATTACAACTTTATTAAAATCTGTGTATTACCAGACTATTTTTCATCAAAAACGTGTCTTAAAAAAGGGCATAAATTACCTACCTGTATCAAGTGACCTCTTAGTCTCTCCAACTCTTTCTGACTTTTGCTGTCCTTTTCTTTCAGTTTCTGGATCTTAAAAAATTCATTTTGGAACCTTTAGTATTCATTTATATAGAAGTATTTTATTAACAATGAAACCACACCCTAACTATGTAAAAGTTAATTACCTCTTGTAATAACCCTGCCTGCTCAGACTGCCTCTGCTTAAGAGCCATCATGGCCTGGTCTCTCTCCTGTTGAAGCTGCTTGGCCTGAGCTAAGATGGCCTCGTTCTCCTGCATCAGCTTGTTCACCTGGCCTTTCTCTCCTTCCTTATTCTGTATCATTGCCTGAAGTGTCTGGACCTTCTCATGTAAACTGTTCACTTCAAACTCCTTCTCCTGTAAAGCCAGTGTTAAGCGGTTGTTAGATTCTTTCAGGACCTGGATGTTAGACATCTGTTCTACTACCTGCTGCTCCAGACCAGTTTTCTCACTTCCTTCATCACTCAGCTCGCTCTGTAGACCCTGCAGCTTAAAGGCCATGTTATCAAGCTGTTTCTTTAAGCTTGAGATTTCACCAGCTTGTCTGGACAGAGATTCCTCATATTCTGAGTTCTGTTGATGAAGAGTCTGCAGTTTCATTTCCTTTTCTTTGATACTATCCAAAAGTTCTTTCTGCTTTTCTTGGAGGCTTTTAATTTCTTCCAGTTTTAAGTTGTGTGTGAGAATATCCACAGTTTCTGAAGCATTCATTCTTTGATCCAGTTCACCATATTTTATTTCAAGATCTTGGAATTTGTGTTTATAGTTTATCAACTCATTTTGAGCTTTCAACAAATTTTCATTCTTTTCCTCATATTGCGGCACAAGAGCTGCATAGTTCTGTTGAATAGTCTGATTTTTCTCTGCCTCTGTGTTGATGTATTCTGTAAGCCTTTGTATTTCTGCATGGTAAGTCAAACTCTCCTGGTGTTTCTGGTTTAGGTAGGTAATCATCTGTTCACGTTCACTCCTCAGGTCAGCCAACTGCTTGCTCAGGTTTGCTTTGTCCTGCATGAGTGAGTTGATTTGTGAACCACTGTCAGATGACTCTTGCATAACTGCTATCAATGTTTCGTTTTTACGGGTCAGTGCTTCTATTTCCATGTCCTTGTCACGGATGATTCGAGACAGATTTTGGAGGGCTTCTTTTTGCATGTCCTCAACAGCACTTTTCTCTTTGTTCTGAGTCAGCTCATGATTGTCCTTCTGAAGTTTAGCTAAGGCCACTTTCTCTGCAGACACAACATTTGTGAGCCGATGAACTTCACTTTTAAGGCTACTAGTCTCTCGAGATTTTTCATTCATTACCGCTAAAATCTGCTCTTTCTCAAGCTTGAGTTGCTTTACCTCATTTTCTAGTCGATGAACATCAACCAATGTTTTATCTCCTAATGAATTAACAGATTTAGTCTCTAACATTTTCAGTAAGGAGGAATTATTAGTCTGTAACTCAGAAATAACACAGTCTTTTTCTTCCAATAAAGACTTGAGCCTCTCCAACTCTTCACCTTCTACAACAATGTTGGACTGTTTTCCACTTGACAAGGATAACGATATTTCAGGTTTTATAATGTCTTCTTGCATCTTTTCTGATCCATTTATTAAATCTTTAGTGTTTTCACTATCAATATAAGCATTTTGTGTATTAGAGTCATGCTGACCAGACTGTGATAACTGGTATTTTAGTGATGAAATCTCCATGGCCTGATCTTCCACTGTCGATTGAGTCCTCTTACAGAGTTCTACTTCCTCCTCGTTTATTTTACAGAGTTTAACATATTCATCTTTTTGCTCTGACAAATCTTGTTTTAATGTCTCATTCTCCTCTTCCAGCTGAATCAGTCTTTCACTATAAGAATTCAAGTCCTCTTCAAACTTTTCCTTTAACTCCTGATTTTCTGATAGCAGACGTTCATTTTCTCTTGTGAGAACTTCCATCTCTGATGGCTGATTTTCTAGATGTGAGGATTCCTCATGGGAACCTTTATCCTTCACCTCTTCTTCCTGGGTTTCCATGTGTGGTTTTTCTTCAATAGCTAAGTATGACAGTTCATCAGTTAATAAATGCTGTTTGTCTGGTTCAACAAGTGACTCTGCCCTCATCAGTCTCCTCTGAAACCTCAGGATGGCTTCCTCCTTTTCTGCCACTGACTCTTTAAGCACCACCAAAGCTGTCTCCAGCTGATGCAATTTTTTGGCCTTCTCCTCAGTTTCTCTCAAATGTGAAAGGTTCTTTTCATTTAATTCTTGGATTCCTTTTTCATGTTTACTAATTGTCTCTCTTAAATCACTCAGTTCTCCTTCTAAAAGAGAAATCCTTTTGTCTTTTTCTTCTATTAAAAACTGAAGTTGACTAGATGAATCTGTTTTCTCTCCCATACTTTTCAGATACCCTAAATTCTTTTCAGTCAATTGCTGAATTTCAGTCTCTTGTCCTTTGACTTTCTCTTTTAGTTGTTTCAACTCTTTTTCGAGGCTTACGATTTTCTCTGTAGACATGTTCAGCTCGGACTCTAAATCGGTGATAACTTCCAAAGTCTGTGCTTGCAGAGCCTCTTTTTCCACCTTATTTTCTAATGTTTGCTTTGACATCCTCAGTTCCTCTCTTAATGTGTTCCTTTCCTCTTTGAGGGCAACTAACTCTTCTTCCACAACTGCCATCCTTAAAAGTTGTTCCTTCTGCTCTTTCACGGCCATCTGGAGACTGTCATTTTCTTGGGACAACTGAGAATTTTCTTCTTTTAATTCTTTTATTGTTCTTTCATTTTCCTCCAAGATATCTGCCACACCTTGTTGACCATCTATTGCTGACTGCAATGTCTCCTTGGTCTCAGACAGGTGGCTCTGGAGAGATTTTATTTTCTCTTCAAGCTTTAGAATGTTCATGTCTTTTTCATGTACCTCTTCCAGCAGGCGTTTTCTTTCGGACTCCACAGAACTAGAATCACTTTCTTGTCCTTTCTTCAACTCTTGTATGTAATTCTCGTAATGTTTTGTCTTCTGCTGTAACACTCCTTCAAGCTGATCAAATTCTCTTTGTAGATTATTCTTTTCTTCCCTCAGAGCCTCAGTCTGAGTATTTAACCTCTGTATCTCATTCTCCTTTTGGTTGATGTCATTTTTAAAGTCTTGAACTTCCTTTTCACTTTCGATCAATTTAGCTGACAAATCAGAACTATCCTTCTCTAACTGGTTGATACTGTCTTGTAATTCTTCAATTTTTGTACTGCTTTCTTGAAGTTTTTCAGAAAGTTCATGGTTCTCCTCTTTCAGCTGATTCAAAGCCTCACGATTTTCCCTTACCTGATTGTCTCGTTCAGAGAGTTTGCAGACAAGTTCTGAATTCTCCATTTGTAACTTGGTGTATCTCTCCATGTACTCTGCCAGATGAGAATTCACCTCCTCAAGCTCAGCAACTACAGATTTCATCTCTTCTGATTTCTCATTAATCTGCTGTTGCAGTGTCTCAATTTCTACTTTTGATGTCTTCCCAAATTCTTCTCTCAGTTTTTGCACCTCTTCCTCCTGGGCTTGATATTTAGCTGTTAAATCTTGAACGACCTTCTGCAGCTCCTGGTTGCTTTCTCTTGCTTGTTTTAATTTGGAAACTTTATCTTTGATTTCCTCTTGATTCTTTTGGAGTTTTTGTTCCAACTCTTTTACATCCATGTGAAGTCCATTCACAGTCATGGCTGCTTTTTCTTGTTGCTGTTTTAATTCTCTACACTTTTCACAATCTTTACTGCTTTGTTCACTATTTCCCTTGGATGACAAAGACTTCAACTGCGTCTCCAACTGTTCTTTGCTTTCTCGAAGGTTAAACACTTCCTCCTCAAGGTCATCAAGCTGCTGAGCCTCTTTCTGAAGACGATTCATGGTTTTCTCAAGTTCTTTAATCTGTGAGCTTTTTTCATCACATTCTTTTTCAGACTCAGCTAATCTCTTCTGGAGATCATTACGAATTTTGATCACTTGTGCCATCGCTTCTTCATGTTGGCTGTCTAGTTCCTCTAAACTGGTCTCCAGTCCCTCCTTCTCTTCCTGAAGGTTGGTAATGAGAGATTTCTGCTCCTCCAGCTCTCTTAACAAAGCCCCATTTCTGTCACCAGTATCTGTAAAAATATTGTGGGAACTTTATTTCTTTTTCATTCATTTTTTAAAACATATACACTGCATCTATTACCCAGAGAGAAAATAAATTTTGTAACATATAAAACAACTTTTAAGTACCATCATACTTTTCACTGTTCAAAGACAATTAAATTAAAAGCATAATTAATTTGTGTTTTAAATCCACATTTGTCCATTAAATTACCTAAGTCTGATTGTAGAGCTGACAGTTCTTTTTCAAGCTTCTCCTGCAAAAGAAAGATAATTAATATTTACCACTACATACATTCAACTGCAGTAAAAAATACACAATTTTATATCTAAATAATGTATGTTAGTAGGTATGAATTCAAATGCAATGTACATTTGTTGACAGATTATTTGTAAAACTATGAAGAAAGATTTAATATCAAAGACAAGCTTCTGTTGAGTTAAAAATATGAACAAGGAACACAAATTAAATTAATATGTTAAATAAATAGAAGATTGACTGAGATGCTAGTTTGCTCTCAATAAACAGGCTAACATTGACACATGCCTTTTCAATAATTAGCCCATCTCTTTCTTCCTCCAGCTGGGCATTAGCCTGAGCCAAAAGATCCACTTTATGATCTAATTTCACAATATCGGCCCCTATATCACCATTACTACTTTCAGCAGACTCTTCCGAGTCACTGAGGTCATTAGCCCTCTCCTGGGCCACTTTCATCAGGCCCTGTAGTTACAAACCAAATTACCAGTGTCACTAAATACCCAAAAGAGTGCAAATTAACAGGAAAAACACAAACTTTGTTAGTATTGGAATAACAAACTGCAATTTTTCTGACAAATTTCAAGTAGATCAATAGGTAAAGAAACTACATGCTATGTGTGAATATTTTCACCTGCTAAAGGTGTTTTACTAAGCTTTCTATTTCATACACAGTGTTTAACTTGATTCATTCTCATAAAACAGTCCCTAAAAATACCTGCTGAACATCAATTACATTTTCTGCTGCTTCTTTTTCCTTCAGCTTTTGTTGAAGTTCAAACAAAGAATCTTCTAGAGCCTCTTTTTCAGACACCCAATCAGTTTTCAAGTTTTCAAATTCCTCTAAATCTCTCTCATGACTGGATGAAAGCTCTAGCAATTGTCTCTCTAGTTCACTGTTTCTGTTGCTGAGTTCTGAAATCTCTGCAGTGTTCCAGTCATATTCTTCATCCTCATCCACTACAAAACATGGAAATACATTCATAACAATTTTTACAGAAAAAAAATTCTTTAATTTATTTTCTCCCTTGAAAATAACTCCATAAATGTACCTTTTTCTTCTTCCTTTCTGCCTCTTTGTTCTGACAATGTTTTAACAGTCTTCTCTAATACTGCAATCTGTTCTTGTAACTCTAGGTTCTTTTTCTTCAAGACTAAATTTTCCTTTTCAATAGAATCCACAATGTCTGCAGGGAAAAAAAAGAGATTGGTAAATCACAATAACATTTAAACCAAACATTAATTTCTGTACAATAAATTCAATGTACATGCAAGTTAAAATAACAAACATAGCACATTCTCATTAAGGCACTGTAGAATAACTAAGTTATAATTCCACAAATGGAAATATTTCACAGATGCAGAATTATCAGTTATCAGGAGTAATACACCTCCTTGATCAAACATTTTGGAGGTTAAACAACTTATGTTCATTCTTAAAATCATGAATAAAACAAAAAATCACAAAGTATACTGTGAAATGCTTTCACGGAAAATTAGAGCCAATCACATCTAGATCTTATTATCTACTGACCTTTGGTAAGAGCTTGATGCTCAGTGTTTCCCATTTCAGACAACATGTGTTCGCTCTCCAAAGCCACTTGCTCTCTTTCTGCCTCCAGAATCTCCAAAGAGGTGTTGATTTCCTTTTGCTGTAAAGTAAATAAAATGTTCACTGTTAATACTTCATCCACAAATCAAATTTCCTGCTTATCAGACTCAAGTTTTGGATGAATTTCTTCCAATGAAAGTCATCTATTACCTTTAATCTACATGTAATTCTAAGATCTAATTAGAAAGGAACTCAAGTGAAGTAAAAGAGAAGCAAATTGTCCCAACCTGGAGACCAGACTCGATCATAAGATCGACCAGCTCCTGCCTCTCTTTGAGCAGGGCATTCTTGCGGGCAATTGCATTCTGGGAAATATTCCTCCTCATCTCCTGGAGGTCACACATAAGGTCAATAGACTGAGCCTGCAGCATGATGATAGCATTTTAGAGAAAAAATGCAAATTGTTTAAAAACTTTAATTTTATCAAAAAGTTTTTGCTCAAATATGAGGTGAAATTCTAAAATTTGATAACTTTCAGGCAAAAATGCAGAGAAAATCTGGACAAACTACAGTTCAACAGAAAAAGTATCATGCTGCAGACGTTAGAAGGGGAACATTGCTACAAGCTGTTATGCTTCCCAAAAGTTGGCTATATGCACAGTGCTGGGTAAAACATCAGATTCATAACACTCAAACAACACAATAACTACTATTCTATATCTTCACTATAAAGAGTGCATACACTGCTTTAAAAACTTTAAAATGTCTGTAATGTGCAGATGTACATACATGTATGTTTTCTTTTTATTAAGAAACATGCCAGGACTCAACCACAGACAAACTGGATGCAGGACAAAGAATGAAGAAAATGTCACAGTAGCAGCATGCATTCTCAAGCAAATTCCTTTACATGTTTTGCCTTGCAGAAAAAAGTCAGGCAGCCATAAATGACTGGAGAAAAACAAAATATACATGATTTGCATCCAGCTGGTCTAGCAGTTGGTACTTGGCATTGTGAAGCTTAGTGGACACCTTTTCATTCTCCAGTTTCAGAACTGACAGCTCCTTTTCTTTCTCTGAAATATAAAATCAACACAATATATAGACTACAGCATGATTACAAGCTAGGATAGCAGGTATAAGACTTGTGTAAGCTTTCATATATATAAAAAAAAATGTAAATTCTGTGTTATTTTCTGTTGAAAGATCGTTTCAAGTACATGTAATTTAAACATTTATAGAATATTTTGAGAGATACATGTATTAACCAATTATAGAATATTTTGAGAGATATTAACCAATTTTTACATTTGCTAAATAGGGACTGTTGTACCTTGCAGTTGCTGCTTAAAAGTCTGTAATAGTGAATCTGTCTTGGATTTATCAGATAGTAATGCATCATGGTCCCTCTGCAGCTCTTCCAATTTGGTTTCCAATTCTGCAACGTTACCATCATGCCCTGTAAAAATGGAAGAGTTGACATAAACACCTATAACCATTTGCTTACCTTTAACAGACTCTATTATGTTGCAGTTTATTCAATAAACAGCAAAACTACTCATGTAATGAACTTAAGCAAAATGATATGATTTAAATCCCTGCATCAATGAGAGGTCAATATATAGGACATGGATGACAAGTACCTCCTCTCTGTTCCAGCTCTTGAACTTTTTCTTTGTATTGTGCAATTTCCGCCTTGAATTTCTTGTGAAGGGCAGTAATTTTTTGGGAGTGCATGTCCTGGAGCAACACCGTTTCCTGTTGCTGGTGCTCTTTTTCATGACGCAGTTGTTCCTTAAGCTCCTAAGCAAAACAAATGCACTTCAGTGTCTAATAACTCAGTACAGAATCTAATAGCTTTAGGATATAGTAATGTTATTTAAAAGACATGATACCTCATAAACTTGAATACAAAAATTCTAAAGGTACATCCACACTCAAAATTAACACTTGTATTCAAGAAGATATGCAATTCAATAAACCCTACAAATTCTATTAAGGCATGTTAAAATCTCTGAAATCCAATGAAATACAAAATAAAAAGAAATGTTTACACATCTTTATTCACAATAGACTTTTCATTCTCAATCAGGGTCTACCTATGGTGGGCTCTTTCATTAACAGCATTGTTAGATTTAGATAAGGCAGCACAAGATTTCGCAATCTGCACAGGTAAAAAATCTTAATCTGTAGTCTCACCTGGATGGTATCTTGCAAAGCCACATGCTGATTTTCAACTTCCGGTGTTTTTCCCTCCTTTGCCTACAATTTAAATACATGTATTAAGAAATTAAACTTCCTACTCTGGTTTTTCAAAAATACCAAGCTATTCATTCGAGACACAAAACGTAAATCCTCAAAATCTAATATAAATGACAGGAAAGGCAAATGGATGATTTTTCTAGCCAAAAAAATCTTACTTTCAGACACTCTTAACCACAATTCTATGGTGTCTGTGTCAACAAAGGTGAAATAAGGTCTTAAATGTCAGCCATCTCTTACTGCAAGCCGATGAAAAGGCTTAGAACAATGTTTGCTTAAGAAAATCGTATGAATATTCCCAACGCGCAAGACGTGTACACAAGCCTGTCAGGCCAGCTTTTAAACAGAGAGAAACAAAAAACTTCACCATCCAAATCAATTTACTCTCCCAAACCCGCCAGTGTTTGCACTCGAGCACTTTTAAAATGCCTCTATTCAAAAGTGGATTTTGTCAATGTTTTACAACAGGCAAGTTGTGGACAAATTTGAAAATTGTTAAAACAAACAGATTGATATTATCCCATTCTGTAATGTTTTAAGTGGCATTGAAGGAATGCAGGTAGACTGTTGTGTTATGGTCATTTAATGTTTTACAGGGGTCAAGCAGTTTATTGCCAATGCTTGTGGCACTCATGTCATTCGTGGTCAAATCTTTCCTTTTACATCATTCATCAAACATATCTTCTTCCAATAAAATTACACCATATATTTTACATGTAAGACCAATGGGACAATGATTTAAAAAAGAGATCAAATTTCTTCCCAGTCGTAAATCAAGCTTTGACAGCAAAACTTTTGACAGCTGTTGCTGTAGGTAAACAGATTTGGTCAACACTGTACATGATGATGATCAAAGTTCTTTGTTGGAGGAAAGTGTTCCTTGAAATCCAGATGTACAATGGATCAAGTACACACACAGAGAGAATTTGACACCCTCCCCCCTCCCCATAATTGCATGTAATTCTAAAGTACAATTGTTACAAATAAAGATATATTCAAACACAGCAGCTGTAAGGAAATTCAGAGAAAACTACTGCCCACTGGCACGATTATGCTAATTCTTTATGCATTTACACAGATCTCTTTCATATAGAGTGCTCATAGCAAAGAATTGAATATGAATAACCAGCTCAACTCTCACTGCACAATGATTCATAAACCTGTCTATTTATGATGGTCATAAAGAATCTTTATGGTCCAAAATAATCGAATCTATTAATATCAAAACTAAGGAAGTTGACAAAGTATTGTTTAACATCAACTAGGCATAGTTTTGTCTGTAACTCTTGATATTGCCATGAATATATCACAATATGGTGTAATATATGACTCGGACCTGATAAAATCCAATAAAGTAGAGAACGTCCTAGATAAACAGGAAAACGTGACAGGTGTTTTCTTTGGAGGTGGACCAAAGAATTTTCAAATAATGCTTTAATCCACCTTTAATGATGATTTTATACTTATCCTAACAGTACCCGAGTATCTCTTTCCCCTCTCACCTCAGTGCTCTGTCCATGCAGCTGCTCCTAAATCTATATATCGCAGAAACTGAATCACAGAAAAAAACGGTACAAGTTGTGTTTTTTTACAACACAAAATTACAGTGATTTTTTTTTTCAGATTTACATCAATATGGTAATAAATGGCCAGGTGTTATCAGTAAATATTCTCTAGACTACCAGTCAGCAGTAAACTCTGAATTTACATATCAAATATTTCATAGATTTTTGACTCTGAGAACCCATCCTATATCTAATCCAAACAATATCATATCACTAATTAATTAAACATAACATTTAGTTGTTCATTGTAAAGTACAGGAAGCTTCAGTATATAAATCATTTGTGAAACTGCTAAAAGCTAATCTGTTTACTTTTCCACCATTTTTCTGGATTTTCTCTTTTATGGTCAATAAAAAATGTAATCTACCGACCTTTATTCAAATGACACGGAAAAATTACAGGGCTATTAACAGCTCTATTGCTTCTCCTTGCCTGGCGAGAGCGTGGCGACCTCTCACGACAATCAAACCGCATGCTTTTTTCAGTTTTTTTGTCCAAATAACTGGTGGCAATTGAGCATGCTCGACTGCACAGTTAATAAGGAAGACACAAGCAGACAATGCGAAAGTGTAGAAAATGGGAAACATTTTTTTCTGATGACAGCACAGAGTTGTACAAGCAAAGAATAAATTGAAGGCCATTTCTTCTTAAAAACTACACAGAAAGAAAACTGGAAGGGGAAAAAATCTAAAGGTAATTCAACAAGACATATATATGTCTGTAATCAAACAGATTTCTTTCACATGTGAAAATGTAAAGTAGCAGATGGGAAAAAGTTATTCCTAAGTACTACATAGAAACTGAATCATATAAAATATTAATCATTCGGGATATAAAATTGCAGTGACAAGCTATAAAGAACTTGCTGACAAGTATTATCTAAGTGACTCACCCAATACAGGTAAAAATCTTATCTCTCTCTATTCTGTGCATCATACAAAACATTTACCTAGCAATCCAAAAATGAAAAAAGCCCGCCTAAATAATTACACAATTTACCCACGCTAACCTCTAGAGGGGTTATCACCAATAAATTTGTCCTCTCCTGCCACTAGGGCTGATAATTTTGAAGACTATCATCTTAGCAGATGAATATAGAACATTTAGGCATATTTTACTTCTTGAGTATACATATTTACATGTCTTGAACCTTTTTACTTTGCAGAGATCATTCATGCGATTCATAGTTTGAAGGAAAAAAACCTACGCAATTTAAAATTCAATTACAAGTTTTGTAAGGAACGAGGTATTATACCATTTGTACGGAACGCTACAAAATTTCTATGGCTTGGTTTTATCTCAGCTGAGTGACATACATGCCTCAGTGGTATCCTGACCCTTATCAGACCATTACAAGGTGTTAAGCAGAGGAAAAAGTTCAAATCTAGTCCTAATAAATCAATACATATACCATATCTAACATTAACCCTCTTACCTGGCTTTCCAAAAATCTACACCCAAAATTTTTCAAGTCCACCAAAACCACACAAAAAATACTACATTCTTTAAAATCCACTTCATGTCACATTCGTTCATTAACAATCCAATTAATGTCTAAAACTTAGGGGAAAGTTAATCACAAACATGGCTAACCTCAGATGACCTCTGTCTGCTACATGTGCTTCTGTCATGTCTAACCAAACTGCAGAACAACTTTCATTTTTGACCAAACTACAGACAAATGCAAGACACCGCAGATCACTGATAAGGAAGTTTACCTCGACCAGGTAATAACATTAAAGCTTTGTGAATTAATTGAGCATGGCAACTATGAATAGAAATTACATTCATTTAATATATTCAAATACAGACACGGCATTAAAACGGACAAGGTTTTATTTTATTATCCGGGAAATTATTTTTACGCACATGTACTATCAAAATGTGGACTAACCTCCTGATAGGTAAAAGCAGAGGACCTGTTAATTCTACTCCCAATTTATCTGCTAAGAAACCAGAAAGACACCATCGGAAAGCCACAGAATTAAAAAGCACAGAAAATGTGATCCTTAGCTTCTGGAAGACTCTGAGAACACTCTCACAGGAAGTAGCCAAACTGTGACCTCTGACCCCTGCATTATCTTGTGCCTGGTTGTACCAGTCTTTCTTGGAGCTTGCAGTCTGCTGAACTGCAAGGGGCCAACAGATAGGACTTGGAGGGTCCACGATAAGACTTGCTTGCAAACTTGGGATTTGCTTTGGGTGAAGATTCCTAAGGTCCTTAGCTACAGGAAACTCTTATTGATAAACATACGGCAACAGTTACTTTAGTGGCGGGCTTATCAGCTGTGGACTCCTTAGATACCAACATTGGTGACACATAGCAAAGATAAAAACCCATTCAAGGCAAGATCGCTACAAATCTTCGTTTACAATGCCCTCTGATTAAACTAGCTTTCCATTTCAAAATTGGATTGGAAAAAAACTACGTCACTATGGTTTGAAAAGTCTGCATACTTCGTGAAATAAAATTTTAAAAAAAAAAACTTGCACCTTCAAAGGTATATATTCTAATATTTCAAGAAATAAAAAAATCCTCAGTTATTAGCTTTTAACATGCACATTTAATATAAGTCCTTTAAGCATGTTAAAATGTAGCACTTACAGCAGTACATCAGATATCAAACAATTTAAGGACAGATTTAAACAGTAGGTCTCTCATGTTAAGGGTTATTTCCTGTTTCCTTTTCACAACTCTTAATTGTTAAATCTGTATAACCCCATGCAAATTTTCCTTACATTCAAATAATATCAAGAAATTTTGCTGAAATCTCAATCATTCTGCATGAATATTTTACCCATTAAAACATAGCATCATGAATTCCGTCAGTATAAATGTTACTTCAAGGTAACATGATCTTTTAGCATAAAACAAATGGTAATTACATCCTCAAATGGACAGAAAAAAAATATATGCATAGACACAGAGAGAAGTGGCTGGGTTCAGAATACATTACTTACTTTCACTTTGAAGGGCACCAGCAAACTGGCAGTTCGGGACCAAGTCAAGGGAAATTCATTAAGATGAAAGATATTGACAAGTGTTGACTTACCACCCCATTCGTTGACCTCCAGTGTTTATTTTCCGCCTTCAGTCGTTTTACTTCAGACATCAAACGGTTAATCTCATGTTGCATGGAGATACTGTCTCCAAAGTCCAAGCCATCACTGCTAAACTGTCCCTGATCAAAACCTGCAAAAACAACATGTAAATCATTAGGTAATATTGAAAGTCTCTGAGTTTCCTATTTACTTCCTTTAAAGTCAACCAAATCTGCGGAATGAACTAACCTTTGCTCCCTTCAAGGTTTGTGTTTCAATACCAAATTTTAAATTTCCATTTTCACTTTTGTTAACCAGGAGGAGTGCAGAACTTAGTACATAGCTCATGCAATCATTATACTTTTCAGTTACTCCTTTCTTTACCTTAATTTAAGTTATTTGACTTAATGAGCCAATGTATGTGACACACACCTTTCCACAGATCCTACCTGTACATTTTACACCTGGTCAAGTTAGTAATTGATCCCTAATCACACAGAACACTCAGTACCAAGGACTGCATGCTTTCATAATTTATGCCTTCTAAATTCCACTTCATACAATTTAAAATGTTGATAAACATGCCTTACTTTCTGCAAATTTAGATCCCACTAGAAGAAGCACATACCTCCCCCCCCCTCCCCCCCCCCCCTTACTTTCCTAACTCTTACATTACAGGTTGACGCTATAAATTACATTTGTAAAATACAATATATATGTACTCCATGCTGTGGAAATGTGCAAATAATGGCCCATTATGTTGGATACTGGTAACAGGTTTCACACCTCAACCAATACCCACCTTGTGTGGGTGCATGATTACAGCATAATGTCTATAAAGCAAAAAGACTTGAATAAACCATACAACAAACAATATAATAGCTTTATTACCTGGCTATTTTAAGAAATAAAACAATACCATCAGAGTATTTTATTAGTGGGTGTATCGCAACTCCATTATAACATGTGATGATTGCCCACGATTTAGCTCATATTTTATATGGAGATGTATTATAATCCTGCATTCAAAATAATAATAGTCTGAGAAGCTCTGCAAGTCAAATATTGCAGTTCAGGATTTCTATCTCAAAGACACACTGAATCTTGCAAATATTTGCTTTAAAGCTTGGGGGCTCAAAATTTGGGATCTAAAACTGATTACAGGGCAAATAACAGAAGGAACAACCAAAGGCAAATGGTGTTTACCTTCAACGTATAGCCACAACAAACATCTATAAAGGAATTTTCAGATCATACAAATTAATCCTTTGCACAAATAAAGGTAATTTTCTTCAAGATCTTCTCAAAATTCAAAATAATTCAGTTTATCCTACCATTTTTTGGTGATTTTTTTAAAAAACTTAACACAACTTAATATGATTAATTTACTCTATTTGGAAGTCGATCATTTGGAACATATCTTTAGAATAATTTAGGTGAAACTAAACAAAAAATAACTGCAAGTACCGTTTAAAAAAAAGTATGGAACAAATTGCAAAAAAGTATATGTCCTTGACCTAGTGAAACTGTAAGATAGAAGGTCATTATTTTTGCAGTTTTGCTACATGGAAGAAAATAGTATAATTGTGAATGCAGAAATACTTGTGTACATAATCATGTAAATTACTGAAAGTTCATACATGGTACATTGCACAGACACGTTGATTCCTTGTTTTATATACATTTTTTGTTTTATATTTATATACAATGTATATATATGAGATATAGTTTTCAATTACTGCTTGATTGACAAAACTAAAAAAAAAAAAAAATACTGTCCCCTGCATGTTGTCCAACTTCCTTTCAATATGGTTGCCCAATATAAAATGAGTCATTTGGGATACGCGAGGATTATACATGTCACAGTGTTTGATAAATTGTTTAGTAAAACAGGAATTGTTGTTTGCTTAAACCCAGACATTACTCCTGCCTTATACAACTGCACAGCAACGGATAGCTGATTCTATTGGTTTCTTTCAATCATAAGTGTTTAAAACGTTTAATGCTATCAAACATTTTCTACCAGAAAAAAAGGTTTTTGCATAATTTTTCAGGGGAAATCCGGACATTCTATTAATCAAAACGCTTAAATATTGAACTGTCGGTGTGTGAAAATATCTCATAATTACAAAAATGAAATCAAATGAGTAAACTGGAACACTTCTGTTGCAAAGCAACTCAAACTTGCATTTAATTAGCAGGACCAATAATTTGGGTGCACATGGTAAATGGAAAACAGAACTTGTCTCCACAAGCCTTCCCTCTGGAGACTGATGTATGTGAAAAAGTGGCAGAGAGTCTAAAACAATGACACACAAAACTATGAATATAAAATAACTTAGCAAGAGATGCAACTCAAAATGAGGAAAAGTATGTAGCACTCTGTCACTTGGTCTAAATAAAAGTCATTTTACTGATCAGAGAGGTGTACATTATCCAAACTACCCACCTCCCCATTTCAAAGGAAGAAAATGGACCTGATAAAGCTAAAACTAAATTTAAAGTAAAAATACTACACTGATAAAACAATGCAATTAGGTAAATAAATATTGATTTCTGTCACTACTTGTTCATTGAAATCTTTGGGTGTGTCACACAACTGGCTCCAAATAAGACACTGTCAAGATTTCTTCTGTTATGTAATTTATGTGACAAAACTTGCTGTCTAGAGATAAGATGTCGTCAAGGGAGAAAAAAGAAGACCGAATGTGGTCGTATTGATCAGAAATGTCTAGCTTATTATTTATACCCCTCTCCGCCAGCTACAGTTCTTCTACAGGTGGGGTGTTTCTTATCTTTTAAAAATGCCATAAGTTTACCTTTAAGGATGAGCGTAATTCAAATTGGATGATTTAACAAAATATATTAGGGCTTGACTAGGCTTTTTATTCCATAGAAACTCTGAAGAGAGAAACATATCCGGTACCTAAAAATTCTTTGATCCTAAAAATCCCCTTTTTTTCACTGAATGCAGTATAATTAATTAAAAATCCCTGCACATTTATGTATCTTTGTGGCAAAAATCCATTCAGTCAACTTAATCTTGGTTAAATCTTTAAAATTTCTGTCTTATAAATTGATGTACCTAAACTACCTCCCTCAGTTTCTTTAAGGAACAGTACAACTTTGTTTACCTGAAATTAGATACATGTATCTCATATACCCTCTTATCTTCGGATGATAATACAACATCAAAGAGCAATAACTGCCTTTCAATATTTGCAAGTTCCTTTAAACAATAGCAATACATGCTTAAGAAATATGCACAGATTTGATCATTTGATAACAAAGAAATAAGCACCTTGCCACCATGTTTTCACACAAGGTTAAAGAACAAAGACAAAATTTGAGTTCATATTAGCCATACTTAACATCTTTAACTATGCTTCTTGATCCAACAATATCCAATACTATGCCTGAAGCTAATCTTTATATTATTCAAATTTTCTATAATTGATTCATTTTTCCAATAAATTCACACTTTAGCACACAGTTCACTTGTGTAAGTATATTCAACTGTTATGCCGTAATAAGATACGGGATAATTGCTTTCCACTATATTTAGATTGCTGTATGTGATTCTACTTTGGAAGTATCAAGCGTGTTCATCTCGAATTAGTCTAAGACTGTTATTACAAAGTTTAAGTACCCGATTCACAGTCATTATCACGGTTACAGAACAGTTTTACCGCAGCTTAGATCTTGCATTATACGGGCTAATAACAATAAGAAGGAAATAGCAGTAATATAATTCATTTCCCTTTGAAAAGCCAGTGTAAATAAACAAGGCATCAAGATCTGTTGTGCAATTCATTGCAAGATAAAAAAAGGGATGATACCCAATTTATTCTCAGTAACAAATACCACAGCCTTTCAAAAATATTCTCTAAATTCTATCTTTCCTTGTAAGACGCAGCTATTTCGATCACGAAGTACAAGTATACTCAACCAGAAGTCAGATTACTGGGAGTCCTGAAATGATTGACATACATGTCTGACAAATTATTTACTTAAATCTATTAGCACTGAAATTCCATGTACTATTATTCATGTCAGGTTCCATCCAATGTTCAAGTGTCATTTTGAAATAAGACTTTTGACTGATTTCCCCATTCATGATTGATTCTTAAGCAGCATATATTTATTGATTCTATGGAATACTGAGTGATGTTATGAGTTAAAAGTGAGTTACATCTGTACTTTTTTTTAGTGCTTTATAGGTGGTCAACTGAATACATGTATTACACTTGATATCTATAGAGGTGGGTTTTGTCACCAAGGTTTAGTACTTATCATGATAAAATGGACACAAGCTAGAACCTATCATACCAGGTGTTAACTGTGGGGTTAAGTAATATAGGTTAAAATAAAATGAGTTTTGTATAGTATTTTTTCAAAAATTGACTTTCCTGTCCTTTTTTTATAGGATGATATATTGAAGCACTAGGTTAATATTACTTTCTGATACATGTATATATTTCATAAATTGGGGATTTCAAGGAAGATAACTCTCAATGGAATATGCCTGAGGTTTGCACACACATGAGAAATGAATGCACTATCAATTTCTTAAGGTATCGATTGACATAAGCATATTCTAAGTAAAGTACTGACCATAAAAATGCACCATGTATATACAATACTACTATAAATCAGAATCTTTGTTCTATCATTGTAAAATCTTGAAGTTTTTAGAAATCATATTGATTTATGGTCAGGTTAAGGCCAAATTCTATCAAATTTATTTGAAAATATACATATTAAGATATTGGATAAATCAATAATATTTGCCATTTCATTCTCAAAATCAACTTAATAAACTTTAAAAATAAATATTACTGGAATACTTGCCATGTGGATGTCTGTCTTTGGGGGACGTCGGGGATGACAGGCCCTCATGGCCGTCCTGGTGAATGATGGTTGCCCTGTGCTGCTGAACAAGATCTTCATGACTGTGCTTTAATTTATTTATTTCTCTCTACAATATTAAGAAAATAAATCACAAAAGAGACTCAACCCCAGGCCTATGGCATGGCATATTGGTGCAATGTTTACAAGTTATCAAATAAGTCTTTGGTCCATTTAAAGATTACCGTATAGTAAAATCACTTATTTTTGTGGTGTAAAAATTTCTTGGTTTGAAAAAAAAATACTGGTAGCAGAGACTTGATTACATGGTAGAAGATGTGTAGAGAGTTGTCTTGTAATGATTACATTTTGAACACTTCATGGAGGACATGACCTGGGTTTCTTCATACCACATAAACCCCAAGAAAGTTATAGTGATTTTAGAGTATTCAGGTGACATGTTTCCAATTTTAGAGATTGACTACCATCCCTTTTTGTTTCAAAATTTAAAAAACAGAATATTTCCAAAATAAAAAAAATAAGTTTTATTTGTCAGAATCTATATTAATTAATGATTATAAATCTAAAGTGAAACCTTATACATAATTTTTGAATATTCAAGATTTTATATTGGATTCTTTGAATATTCATGATTAAAAGATGGATTCAATACATTGAATATTCACGACTGGATGATAAACTGACCTCCTTCTCTTCCAGCATCTGTCTGTACTCCCTGGATATTGTATTGATTTGTAGTTCCGCTGACTCAGCCTTCTCTTCCAGTTCATGGTTGAATCTCTTAAGGCGTTCATTCTAGAAGAAAAAATAGATAAATGACCTTGAATTTAATTTATATGCTGCATCTCAGTGCCTTGGGAAGCTTAGCATGCAAATACTGTAATGATTCAACAAAAATCTATTTTTGCTGGACATGATGGAAGATGACCTGAGTGAAATGTGAAGCCCGGTCAGTGGTATATGTCTAATATATGAAGTATAAATCATATGCTGTTATATGTATTTGACCTTGAACTTCAAGGTGTGTGACAATCACGGTAGCTCAGTCAGTAGAGTGCTTGCTCCATGATCGGAAGGTCATGGCTACAAGCCCTAGCTACAAAAAACCCAAGTTAATAAAAAATAGGTACCAAATGTTCCACTGGCAAGCACTAAGCACTTTGAAGTGAAAGTTGCGGGTCTTTTGAATGAGACCTTAAAAGCCAAGGTTCCATGTCATGACAGGTGTTGGCACAATAAAGAACCCTCACTGCTCAAAGGCCCTGAGTGCTAAGTAAAGGTCTAAATTTGAAGCCTAGCTTTCATAACCTACAGTGACATCGCATATGGGTGAAATAATCTTGCAAGGGACTACATGTGGAACTACAATCAATTAATCATAGTGTGTGCTTGATCTTCAAAAAATTATTAAATATCAATTTAAAATAAAAAAAGTAATGGTCGAAATAAGGAAAATGAAAGATATTTATTTACATGTATTGCATTTTCTCTTCAAAGGAAAAAAAATCAGATTCCTACTAAGGGTTCACAAAATACTGAATTCATATATAGTGGTGAGGACTAAAGATTTGAACAGCTGGTACTTCAAGATAAGATTCCATTTCAGCAGGATGTTTCATCCTTCTAGAGTGATTCAAAAACTGGTGGAGGAACTGTGCTACAAATAACATTTGGTTGTATGAACTACAAGGCTACACTCTATACTGAATCATGGATGATGAGTACATCCTCTACATATTTAGTAAGAGTATAACAATGCAACGATACATCAATGTATTGTGATGCAGAGGGGTCATTAATGATATATCAATACATGTACATTAAATGATACAGAAATATCACATTTTTTTTCGACACTGTCCAGAAGTTATATAAATGGGTACATTTTGGTTTCAAAGTTAGAATATTTGTGTAAAGAACAATGGTAGAACTCATTAACCCCCTCCCCCTCCCATCCCAAAGTCAAACATTTTTTTTTAGAAATTAAAAAAGGAAAATTCAATCTTTATTTTGCTTTAAATTTAGTTTTGAAAAGTACTTAGGAATATTAGAATAAGATTCTTTGAAAAGGGAATTAATGCTAAAAATTTTATAGTCAAAAGAAATAATTATGGAGAACTAGTTGTCTTAGTATTATGGAATATTTCACAATGAAGATTGCATTTTTTTTTCTCTCAAACATTTGACACTCAAATTTATTGCTGAAAATAAAAACAACTTCCATATATTAGCTAAAATCACCTTATCTTTTACAACTTCTGATATTTTTCTGCAAGTGCCTCCTTTCCTCATCAAAAGGTAAACATCTTTAGACTAATATTGCATCTCGCTTTACATTTGATCAGTAGTAATAATGTCAGAAAGTGAACAAGGGAAACTCAAATTTAAATTTTTACACCCCTGTTTTAAGATTCACTGCCAGAATGATATTTTTTGACTTACATAGTATCCTTAACAAGAAATTTAATCCATATAACAAATCTACTCACTGTCTCTACTGTTAACTTTTTTAAAACTAAATATTATTAAGAAATTTCTATTGATTTTTTTTTTCTTTTATCCTAAAAAAGAGAAACCTAAGAGAGAAATTCTATATTCAGTGAAGATTCTCTATAAATGTATTTAGTAAATGAATGCCCCTTTTTAACATCTGGTGCATGATATAAATGCTCAATATGCATATTCAATACTCTTCAGTAATAATTTATAAGGACTATTTCTTGGACACACATGTTATTCTATTTGAACAATAATATGCTGCTTTATAATAAGATGAGAAAGTATTTTTCTTCCTAATTCTGCTGACAAAATTATTAGATCCACCCTTTGATAATGCTTGAGTCATGCATACAAAATCCAGAGCAGGGCCTCATGTGCCAACAAAGTAAATACTGCAAGACAAGAGAGTAAAAACAGCTTTTTGTTTAAATAGAATGTTTGCATACGGAAACGAATAAGGACTAAGGCATACAAACTTATGAAGGGAAGTCCAGAAAAGCAGTGAAGGTGACGTCTGTTTTTTCATAAAGTCAGACATTAACCACCTACATATAAATCCCAATATCCCACTCATTCCTATACTTAATTTATAGTCTAAACTTCTTCAGAACAGAGAAGAACTTTTCATAGTTTATTTCAATACACTTTCATTTTCATAAAGTCATTGTTATCAATATTAAAGGTGCAAACACATGATCAATATAGAAGCACATTCCTCGGTGATCCAGTACGTGGTTTTTGGGTTGCAGCTTAAGTTCCAAGTTCAATTCCCTGCACATAAACATTTATTTTAATGTTAACATTTATGTTTCATGGATATAGCATTTTAACTGTGATGTTTTCATCAATCTAAATGTAAAAGGGTATTAGCTTCAGTGATAACTTGCAATGGAATAATTTCTAATCTCAGTCACTGGAGCATAAAATGTAGGTCAAATGCAGCGTCTCTGCAAGGACCAGAGTTTCCAGGCATAGAAGCACCTTATCCACAAGACTGTTACTTAAATCAATAGTGATAAGACTGAATGAGACCTATGCACTAAGCTTATTCAGGTTAATTATTAAAATAATAAATAATAAAATGTATGACCATGTCACAGCATTCGAAACATATTGTATCAAACTATGTTCAAATCCAACATATTAGATATTCATAGATTGCAAGAGTAAACAGTCGAGACCTAAAAACAAGAAGAAAGGACAACCACTAATGGTACATGTATATTTACACAAAACCTTGACAATGAATGTTTGAGTTAGAGAACATTACTTATAAATGGAAGTCACTCTGCAACAAAAAAATGCATTTATTTAGCACATACATGAACAATATTTCACTTTGATGGAGTATCAGTATGTTTTTTTCATTTGATCCAAGAATTCAAGTATTCTGTGGTACAAATAAGATAAAAAATGAATGCAAAATTGTACTTTAAAAAAGTATCCACCATGTATAACATTAGTATGTAGATAAGAATGAAATACCACAACCTGCTTAATTTTTGCTCTGTTGTTAATTCTGCTGATTCCACAATATGAAGCAGAAATTTGAGATGCAATGAAATCAGTAAATCATAACTAAATAGAAAGCGTTGATTTCAGAACAGCAGAAATGGAATTTATTTAGAAAAAAATAAAATTAAACATTAATTAAAAGCTGCAGTAATTTTAAAAAAATCTTGATAAATCATTTTCTCATGAAGAACGTGCCAAATTTAAGGTAGTTTTTCCAAACTTTAAACAAGAAATTCAGCAACCTTCATGATAAATAAACCTATGACACTGAAACATTTTAAAATCTACCTTAATATTAAGACATACCTCAGTCTTTAAGGCCGATATGGTGTTCTGACATTCGGCGTTCTTCTCCTGTGCGATCCTTAGCTCCGTGGCATGGTCTACAAAGACAAACAGCAATATCTGTCACACCTGTAAACTATTCCATATTTGGTCATTTTCTAGATAACCCTGTCTGATAGCGTCTCTACTCCAAGCCACACAACAAAGGCATTTCACCATTCAAAAAAAAAATCCGGCCTCGGCAGAAATACTGTTGCCTAAAAGCTCCCTGGGCAATCCCAGGATATTTCAGCACATTTATAACCCAGAGGTACAGGATTTGGTTTTTCAAGGAAAAAAAATTCTCATGCTAAAAGGATGTGGACACCCTAAGTGTTGCTTTATTGATTCAATTCATATTCTTAACCTTGATCCCTCAAGTCAAATAAGAAAGAAAGAATTTTCATAAATAAATTTCATATTTGCTTAAAAATCTGTATGTTAGCATATATTTTAATCAAAGGATTCTTTTAAACTATAAAATGCATTTCAATGATGAGGTTTATATTCATTAAATGTATTAAATTAAAAGCATCAAATTTCGTAATATGCAGCAGGAAAAAAAAATTGATCAAATTTCTCAAAAACTGTCATGAATAAAAATCTAAGTTAGTCATACATTTCAATTCTTATCAAACTCACAGTTAACCGGCAAAAATTTTTCTTATCTGCAAAAGGTTTTTCTGTGCCAGTCGAAACCATGTGCAACAAAACTACCCCAAACAGGCCCGATCAATTTGGCCAGCTCAGAAAGAAAACAAACAGTTCATATCAGCCAATATTCCGCACTAAATCATAGCCTGTTTAAACTGAAGAGGCAAACAAAGTTATAAATGGGGCCCATGCCTGGGTATCCATCCAATAAAAAGCTTACTCTTCAGTAATTGCCCGCGTTGAAGGAAGTCCTAGCTTTCCCCTCCCAATGCAAACATGGCCAAGTCAACAGAGCCGGGCCGGGATTAACACAAGAACGCTGGAATTAGCATTACATATACTGATGTATAATTCTCTACCACCTTCCATGAACATATATATTCTGAAACTACACCAACACACACTATATACATCACTATGCATATCTATAAGTACCTTTTAGTCTTTCTCGACTATTATTGATTTATTTTCACACAGGAATTTTCTCTACCCTTATTTGAACTGTTTATTCACCAACTTTACCTTTTTTTTCTTTTAAACCTTATACAATTTGTACTTTGTAATCAATATTAAATGCAACAGACATAGTGATATTCAGTGCATTCAAAAAAGTTTCAATGCTACTTCAAATGGCTTTAAATATTTAAATATTTTCAACAGTGGTATGAAAAAAAAAATGTTCCTATAGCCAGAAAAAGATTCAATGGGGAGTTTCAGAAACTATGAATAAAGCTTTGTATTTTTAGTCATCAATATTACCTGAAACAGATTTCAAATTAAATCCCTGCAAATGAAACAAAATATTTGGGTTTCAAGATTCATTATTTTCAAAATTTCATATAACTTGAAAAGTCACTTGAGCCCAATGTCTTTCAAGAGACAACAGTAGACCTAAAATTTTAAAATTCCTCTAAAAAAAATTCAATCATTTTAATATATTTAGATTCTCAAGAGGTAAACTGAAGATACATTGCTAGGAATTTCTTCATTTATATAAACAGTAGAAAAATTACTACTGGTATATATTGTGTAGTGAAATTGTTATTACAGAATCAATTCTTATGGGAAAAAAAATATGTGAAAATGCAGTTCGGTGACAACAACTACAATGTTTGAGCAAAATAGAACATCCTCTACAGAAATAAATTTGTGTATGTATAGAATTTAAATTTGGTTTCATGCGACGCAGAAGCATTCAGAAAGTCTCACCATTCATCAGAAGTGTCTCATATGTGGTCTATTCAGGTGTGCTAAAAATATTTTTTTACAAACCTGATATCTTGATGTACATGTCAAATTAATTTCAATTTTCTTGAGAAAAACATTTTTACAATATTTCAAACTATAAACACATCATCAAACATAAGTAATCAAAGATTACAGAGCTCACCTCAATGAATGTTATCTTTAAGTAAGGCAAAGTCCCACACTAAACTATTAATCTAATAGTGTGCATTCCTAGATGCAACATTTATGCAATTTTGGTCCGATAGGGCTTGAAGTTACACTGGAATGAATCTGCTCCAAAAACTTTTAACCTGATCACTCATCTGGAAAATGTAGATCAAATCCAGCATCTGTAGCAAGTTAGCAACTCTGGTTGTGTGCATCCCTTGATGCATCATCCATGCAAGTTTGATTCAGATAGGCCTTATAGTTTCATGATAATGGACCTGCTCCAAAAACTTATACCTGGTCACTCATCTGGAAAATGTAGGTCAGATCCAGCATCCAAAGCAAGTCCAGTAGATGTATCTACCATGCAAGTTTGATCAACAAAGGGCTTATGGTTACTTTAGAATGAACTTGCTCCAAAAACATTAACCTGGTCACAATCTGGAAAAAGTTGGTCTGATCTAGCATCCAAAGCAAGCCTGGTAGTGTATATCCTTAGATGTATCATCCATGCAAGTTTGGTCAACATATGGCTTATAGTCACTTGGAAATGAAACCTCCTCCAAAAACTTTAACCTATCCAAAAACTTAAACCTGCTCCAAAAACATTAACCTGGTCATTCTTTACCTGAAATTACAGCAACTGAAACCTTGACTGGTACAATAAAACATACTAGAAGCATCATCTATGCATTTCTAATTAATATAGAGCACAGAAGTACTTGAAAAGAAATTTGCTCCAAAAACTTTAACTTGGACACCAACACTGATACTGAGGGTATTACAAAAGCTCCCTCTAACTTCATTGAGGTAAGCTCAAAATTTGCAAACTTAAAGACTTTATCATTATTGTTATGTATTGCTTTTTTAACAAAGAATATGCAATTCTATATCATTAGCGATGGCAATTACCATGTATATTTCTTTTTGCATGTGAAACAATAATGAAAATTCATTTAAACGAGAAAAAAAAAACTTTCATAGGATTGCCCATTTTTCTTTCACTTTCCAATATTTAATAAATGAGAAAAGAAATGAGTGAATCATGGGTCTTGATGGTCATCTAAATATTATGAGTTTTCTCCTAGCAATTACCATCCCCACCCCACATGGTAATGACAGTACTGATTGGTAAAACATATATATTTAACAATTTTATAAGGACTTGAAGGTATGTTCATTATCACATTGCATAAAGCTGTCCTTTTACACAAGTAAATTGATTGTGAAACTCGAGTTTCTTTTTTGAAATTTTGTGCCAGGACACAGTGTAATTGTGAGTATATTAATAAGCAAAACAAAAAAATCATGTTTGATGCCGCAGCTCACCTTATTTATGGTCATTAGTAAACAAAAGAAGAAAACATAAATTTAACTTGATGCAATCATTAATTCATGTAATGACAAATAATATTGATTCCTCGGCAGAGTGACTCATACCTGAGCCTTAAATACAGGCAAACCATGTATGGTACGTCTAACTTTCCTTACGGAGAAAAGAATAGCGCACCTGAATGTTAACCTTCAATGATAAAGTGAGACAACTCCCGCCAGGACAATGTGCACCGATAAAACCTGCATGACATAACAGAGCCTCTCAAGTTTATACTATTGATTACACCAAAAATACCAGTATTACATAATACCTGTCGATATTTTTTTACAATACATTTCATGCTATTTCATGCTATGAGCTTGATTTGGCATGTATTCAAGATTAACTGAAATAAAGGGGACCAATTGTTATACTGCTCACTTTACATTGGGTGGTAACTGGTAAACAGAGGTCTTAGTATGCGAAACTCCTGTACGATAATCAAAGACTTGAAGACCTGTGATGTCCATAGCATATTGCAAAAACATTACTGCTATTTAACAATGCCTCATCATCACTGGTTCAAATAATTTACATAATATGACATTACTGAACAAGTACTCTGTGAGTGCAGCTAGTGCATAAAAACCCTACTATGCATTCGATTTGAAAAAAAAAACATATAGTGCATAATTACCAATGAGTTTACATGTAAGGTAAATGTTTTCCAAATCTGATGAACTTCGCCCAAAACAGGACATGATTTTGTGAAAAAATTGATGAAATTCTTTGACTGCTAAAAAAAAAAATATACAATGTATTTTGCTATTTTTATCAGTTCTCATGTATGCAAAAAAAAAAAAAAAAAAAAAAAAGAATTTTAAATCACTGCCAATTGACATACTTTACTTAACTACCAAATTTTTTCTGTTATGTAAGTTTCTCATCATGCAAAATCTGCAGATTGGCTAATCTCTTTTCTAAAACTAAGTTCCATTCATGATTCTTGTGAGTACCTTATCTCAACAGCATTCGTCACTGCATAATGAGATCAATGAATCAGTATATAAATTGCCACTTGATTGACTATATACAGTATGCAACAAAGTTCCATATTTCAGTTAGGTACATAATACCAGTAGTTCAACATAAATGGATTCAACACAGACAATTTTGCTAGAATCACATGAAATGAAATCTGTAACTTTACATTATACAACACCGTACTAAATTTTTTCATATATTTCCAAGTTTAAATAACAAAACAGTCATGGTACAAAAGTTAAAGTCTTTCTTTTTTAAGTTTTGGAACAGGGAGTTGATTCTTACATCATAGGTTCAAATCCAAGGACATGGGGACCAGTACATTGTACTACAGAAACCAGCCCTTACAAGTCTAAATTTGCAGTCTTCCACCAGCAATTGCTGGCTTTCCACAAGTGAAAAGTTCCCAAAAGGACATAAAGCAAACAAACTACCAAACAACCATATTTCCTGATAACAAACTTTCAATTAATTCTATGTCATAAAACATGTAAAAAGGCTAAATTAAATTTAATGAGGCCAAAATCCTTCATTAAACTAAAACATATTTAATATGCAATTCTGTATATAGTAATATACTTTATTACAAAATCTATTTATAGGTCATTTTATAAGCTATGCAAATGCAAACAATTTATAATTCTCAATATTCACATTTTGAAGCCATGCATATTCAGTGGTGGGTTAGTGTGTGTGTGAAGCTGTAACTCTGATCATTGTGATGTCAAAAATATTACATTCCGAAAAATACTGAATAGGGCCCACAAGATTTCTAACAGTTGCAAATCTCTGTTACGATTGATGTCCCTTTTTAAAACATCTCAATCAGTCAGATCACAATGCTTTTGATATGCCAGTATGGGCCAATGGTTCGAATCTCGTAAGCATTTTGAAAAATTTGTAAAATTAATTTTTTTTTAAAAACTGTTTTAGATACAATCTTCTTTTCATCTTTGTCACTGCTACACATTCACTCTTAAACTATGATCTCCAATAATTACCTAGTTTTCAAAAAAAATTTCTAAGCTCTTTTTTTTTACTTTATCCCTATTATTCTAGATTTCTGTGTGTTACAATGGGTAACATGATTTAAATCATAATAAATATGGTAAATAAATAAATCTTAAATATATTTTTCCAAAATGTAAAATGACACATCACTGAATGCAAATATATTTCGGGATAAAAAATTATAGGTATATATCCAAACATATGAGAAACTTGACATCTGTTTGGGACTTGAACTTTTCAAAGAATTTTAACTTCTGTGAATCTAAGTTAGATGTATATGGTATTCTTGCAATTCATCCTGGTTCATTAACAGCTATAGGTTAGTTTTATTCAATAAAAAAATTGGTATACAAGGAATGTTTCAAGAAATCTTGATTTCTTCTAAAATGTCAATTGCTTACATTCTTTCATAAAGTGCAAATAACATCCAGTATGAAAACTCTGACTCTATGTGGCAACTAATGATCTCCTCCATTATCAGGGAGACTAATGCTCAGGATTGTCATCTTTAAAGCTTAGAGTTGGGGTGGGGTTCAAGCTAAATAATGACATTTAACAAATTAAAACATTTCTGTATTAAACATACACTGCACACAACATTCCATATGTAAGTATCACTTGTTTTCCTGTAAAGTTTTGCAAATAACCAATGTATGCATTTATAGGGAACACATCATCGCAAGCCATGGGTTCCTCGCAAGCCATGGGTTTTGTGTACATTCTATTTCCACAAACCCATGGTGTAAACTACAAAATTCTCTCATACTTGCAACTGAATCAACGAATATTCATTAAATTTTGCAAGTTTTATCTTGACCAATGAAATCACTCTGTGGCAGTTTTGGGTGTTAACATCGCGGCACCCATAATGAAATCATGTTTGCTATGGGTGGTAGATTTATTGATATAAATATGATAGATCCTGAAGAATAGAGTTAAATAAAATATATTCTAAAATACCTATGAAACTTAACATTAAAAGACAGGGTTTTGAATTCAAGGAAATTTGAATCAAGTTGATGTATGACTCACGGTTATGATTACATCCAAATATAAGATAGACCCATCATTTTCATTGGAAAAGTTTCTGAACTGAAGTGTCAGATTGTTATTCCATTGTTGAATGAGAATCATTAATATTTAGGAGAACCAGAGAGTTTTGTAGTAGGCAGCCACACGTTTATTAAGGAAATCAACAATTGTTTTCCCACCCATTGGGAATGGTTCTGGTATCAATTCAATTGGGAAAAAAAGCATTTTAATAAAACTAAGGTGAATTTTCTGTCATATCAACAAATGACATCTATTTTACATTTATTCTAAATCTCATTAACTATTATTCCACATTTTTAAAGAATAAACAAAAAGTATTCATTGTCTTACTCATTAATTTCTCCATCTTCACTAGCCAAGGGTTTCCCATCCAAATCTACAACCCTTGGCTAGCGAAGATGTAATTTTCACATTTTCATGCTTTCAAGTTGTCAATAATGTCAGACACTAGGCTGTCTACAACATGCATCCCGCCATATTACAAACAACCTCTTCTTTCAATTGATGAGGAAGTGAAAAAATTAATCAACTTGTACAGCATTTCCATGATGTCATCACAGTTTTTTCCTAATGGTTAAATTTGGAATTTTAAGTCTAAAAATTGGGAAAAATTAACTTTTTTGGCATTGCATGGGAAATGTACCGTTTTATTCTCTATTGAGAAGTTGATGGCTCGTTTTAATACTCCCCTTGAATTAAAATGAGCCATCAACTTCTCAACAGATAGTTTTCATATGACGTATTTTCTCTCCGAGTTATTTCCCTTGGCTGCCATCTTGGTGGTCAACCTGGTAATTTTTCCTCTCTGTCTTACCAAATCTAAGAGGGTGTAGCAGTAATATTTGGGGGAAAATCTTTATAGAATAAAAATAATGAAATAAAGGAGGCTTTAACAAATGTATATTTTTCAGAAAAACAATGCTTCCTACCCCAAAATGGCTAGTATAAAAAGTTGAAGTTGGTTGAATAATGAAGGAATATAAGCATGTTGACCTCCAATATGGCGGTCAGCTGGAAATAACTCTTGCTAATTTGGGCCTACTGAAAACTATCTATAGAAAATAGGTTCCGTTTATCAGTACAAGTTATATAATAGAGGGGAAAAATGCTGGAAATGGAATGGACACAAAACCCATGGCTTGCCACTATGAGGGTAACAAATCTATATAAACACTACAATACATATACAGGGAAAATTTCCCTCAAAAATAGAGTATTCTTTGGGGGTTGTTCATCAGAGAATATTAATTAAGGGAGTTGCAGGAACAACCTAGTGATAATTACCAGGGACCTACATACTAACAGGATAGGCAACTCCTTCAGCGCCATGTTTATTTACCCAAAACGGCACACACAACACTGCAAGTTTTTCAAATTACTTTTTCCCCCAGTAAAAAGCTTGTTTTCTGATTAATGTAATCTGTTCTTTTTGTGTATCGGAATGGATATTTAATAAATTTTAAAGCACATATTATAAAATAATTTAGATATTAAGTAAACAACCACCAAAATCGACGATTTCTCGGAAATACGGCCGATCAGGGGCACGCACTGATCTTTAAATAAACATAATTACTTCTAAGGTAAGGACTAAAAACGGTGCTTATAACAAATCTTGAATAATTTTTTGACAGATAAATTAAGATTTTATTCTGAAATATTTGAAAGCAAAAGAGATGTATTTAATTAAAATTGACATACGAAATCCCGCGACTTACGAGGTATCGCAAGATTTGCCTATCCTGTTAGTATATAGGTCCCTGTAATTACCAAAATGAATTGCATGTATATAATTCATGCATTTCATGCAACGATTCAAAGTAAAAGTTTTGAAATTTTTTTTAAAGGATTGCAATTAAAATGGGCATACATAGTGCATATGTAGCATGCCGAAACTTAAATTTGGCATAAAATATTTTCACTATTTTATCAAGTACATGTAGGCCTAGAGGCAGAAATAAAGAAGGAATAAATGTAAACTTAACATTGAATACACTGCATTTAAAAATTCTTAAAAGTTCTAGAAAGTTTCATCACTGAAGCAACTTTCACACATACCACTGACTTCTTGCGTTCCCTCTGTTAAAATATCTTTGGTCAGATTCGACAATTGACCCGTGATAGACGTTAAACTTCCACCTAGCCATGACATTGTATCGTTAATATGGTGTAAAATTAATGGTAATCATGGCTCTTGCTACTATCTGCAACACATGATTGATAATTTTGTGTCAACTATGTTAAATATTGTGCTTCAAAGATCTGCCAACACGACGGTAGCCATTTTCTGCTCTTCTTCGTATGGAGATTCAAAAAAGGTGTTTTATGGAATCATGGGTAGTTTTACTTTCACTTTCACATTTTCCCTTACGACGAAATGTGTACTTTTTAGAGATCTAAATGTTAAATTCACACCAATATCTTAACAGATAATATCTTAACAGATATCAGAAGTACGTATCCTTTCACAACAAAGGTCATTATGACACCCTTTTCGAAATTAATTTAAACCTTCTTTTCAAGATGCTTCAACATCTTGGAATACATAACAGGCACTTGATTCGGTAGTATTTTTTTAACCCACAGTATAATAATATACAATGACCTAATGGGTTAAAAAAATTATTACTGAATCAAGTTCCAGTGGTACACATGCATGTGCTATATATCTCTAACATAACTATGAGGTGTACATTACATACTTTTATTGATAACACACTCTCACATTTAAGTTTTTCAAACATTTAGCCTAATTTTTTGAAGTTTAATTCTTCTTACAACTATGATTCCTTTGTAATTACATGTACTTAAATTCTTAAATCATCCATTTTTTTAAAATTACATCCTTTTACAATAGAGATTGAAAGCGCTCAAACAAAGGAATGAATATTGGTTGACAGGTTCTTGTGGTATGCCAAAATGTTAGTGCATGTAACTGCATCGATGGTCATAGGATACTGCATCGATGGTCATAGCATACTGTGGATTCGATGTTTTGCATTCATTAATAGACAAAGATGCCTTACTTAAAGGGGCCTGGACACAATTGCATTGTTTACTTTTTAAATTTCTGTTTATTCAAACATAAAACCAGTTTAAATGAATTGAACTTACATGAATATTCTTATAATTCAATGACAAATGACATTCTTCTTTACATCACTATCTGTATTTGTAAACAGGGCATGAGCTCTGTTATTGTTAATGTTTACATTTCACTGGGTGTGTTCAATTTGTTAAACTCTGCACATATCACTGAGCACTGATAATACATGCGAGTTGGTTTTGCTTTCTCTCATTTCTACTCTGAATTTTCTGGATTATACTTTTAATTTTTTTCAATGATACACAACAAAATTTCTACTTTTCTTAGGTATTAAGGATAAAGTCTACTTTGTAAAAGTGCAAGTATATTTGTCAATCAAACGCGTCCCGAAATTCCTAGTTTTAATAGTTTTCAGATAAAAGAAGTTTTCTTCTGAACATGCTTTTATTATATTTCCATTTGAAATGCTATGGCAAAATATAAGCAATGATATTATACAAAAAATTTGAGAAAATATTAACTTCAAATCTGTGCCCCAGCCCCTTAAAGTATGAAAAAGGTGAAGATAACGAATAGTGATCAAAAAATCTATAAACAATATAATTTTGTGAAGAGGGCATAAAACATGGACCGCTGCATATTCCAGAGGTGGGATCAGGTGCCTAGGAGGAGTAAGCATCCCCTGTTGACTGGTATCTGTTTTGCAAGGTAACAAACAGGCACATTGTTAACATAATTATGCTAAGTAAGACTGTGAGAAATATCACCTTTTAACTTCAACCTTCAGTTCAGGCAAACTCAAATCAAATGAAATTTAATTATTCGTTACAGTTAACTTGATCTCCTACTGAACAAATACCACAGAAACAAATCAATTTTATGTACTTTTAATTAATAATTTCATCAGTTGTTTCACAGAATATGTGTACACTTTTTTTCTCCACAATGGAAACCAGTGCAATTGATTTTTCAATAAACACCAGTAAAGAAAATAAAAATACCTTAAAATAAGAATATACTACATGGAAACTTTATCACAGTTTAATGTGACATGAACACACAGGGACATTTGATACAGCATTTGTGTACAATATAAAATTTTCATTATGTTCAAAATTTGGTTTATTACATGCAGCCCTGATGTCCAGCAGTTCCAAAAATTTCAAAATGATAAATCTTCATTGTACATTAACCTATAGATAGTGATATTCCTCAAATACATGTACATAATACAGTGTGCAACATGAAATATATCTGCAACAAATTTCAATAAATATTATTTTTGACAATACTGCAGAGTCTTAAAATTCTTTTTTTCTGGAAATTCATTAACAGATGATAACAATGTAAACCTTTTCACGTGCAAGATTTTTCTTACATTAAATATTACCTCCAACTGATTCACAGAACTCCCCTTAGAATAGCGCTACTATTAATAATGCATCTAGCTTATAATACATTGGTAAGAATATAGAATTTCATATCCAAGTATTATTTCAGAAATACTTAAGATGTACATGCTTTTCATAACAAACATCCCTGTGACACGTAAATAGAGACATCATTTAGACACTCAAGGTGCTTTTTCCACTAAAGATACTAATTATACACTCTGTTAGGTAATTAACAGAAAAGGATTATACATAGAGAGCATGATTACATATGGAGTGATTAACAATGACCAATTAATCATGACTGACTAGTTACTGTATATCTGAAAGGCCTGTTTAAATCAATAACAACACAGACATTATGCAAAAACAAGAAATAAGACACCATATCCAAGCAATATCATGATCATATAGCCAGCTATGAAGAAAACTAGAAACTTGAATATCCATGGAGGATGTTTCCTCATACAATGCAAATTTTTTGGGAGAATAAGTTTTTTTTTTCCTAATACTGTGTATAAAATACTGGAATTAAGATTTTTAAGCCATGTAAGTTAAGTCACAGTACCAAAACAGTTTGTGATTATTAATTAGTAAATTATAGTGACAACAGTTCTTAATTTCTACATGCAACAATTTCACAAGTCCAAAGTATTATATATGATTTCAAAAGTATAATATATGATTTCAAAATTATTATAAACGATTTCAAAATTATTATATATGATTTTAAAAACTAAGATGTTGATAGCTGTTTTCAGACTTGGATTTACATAAATTTCCATTTAATACACAAAATATCAGTATCAATTGTACTAATCTCAGGTTCCAATGTAAGCACTGCTTATAATAGTTTATCAAAATACAAAATAGATGTATGTTAAATAACCTAAAATGCATTTTCTCTTCCAAATATGGACGGTACACATGTATTAGTGTTTCTTTGTTCATAGGAAAAAGATAAGCCCAAAAAATATTAACAAAAATTGACTTTCTAGAGATTAATTTTTATATATCTTTCAAGAAAATTGGATTTCTTTTTCACATTGAATCTGACTAGAATTAATTTATGAACATATACAGAGCATGAAGTTGTGCAAAATTGGTTGACGACGCTTGAATACAACTGTCAACACTCCAAACTCCCTCAAAATTTAATTCCTAGCATACAAATATTAATTAACTACAACAGAATTTCTGGAATAGTGACCTTCTGTTAGCTATCATTGATTTTTTTTTTGAGGGGGGTTGAAAGGGGGGATGATGTTTTACTTAAAGATTCGATAGATGAAAATGAAATTCATGCAACTGTTGGTTTATAGTATATACTAATCAGATATATATTGAAAATTTTGAGACAAACGACTGTTAAAGATTAAGAATTCTATTTTTTTAAAAAAAATCCATGGTGATCGATCAGTGTTAGAGTTATGACTTTTGGGTGAGGGTCACTGCTCCTTAATGTGAGTTTTCCTTGTATACAGGAATATAAAATCATTTATTTTAAACTTGCAAGCATATTTTAACATACTATAAGATTAAAAAAAATCCTGTTAAAAATATGAACAAAGTAATTCTATGTACAGTTTTAACCATAGTACATTGTAACAAATAATGCAATCTATATTCTCTTCCTCAAAAAAAATGACAGAGTATTATTGCTGATGGTTCAAATTCCAAGGGAATTAAGGTAAGAAAGACAACTCAAAATCAATGTCAACAAAGAGGGCAAGAATTCATTGGAAGTTTGGCACAAAAATCAATCAATTTCAGGTGGTTTTATATAAGTACCACTGCAGCTTCATGAAAAGCAGGGTTTTTATTTAAATTAAATAGAATGTGTTTTTTATTTATTTTTATTTATTTATTTATTTTTTTTTTTGGATGTGGTTGTGTTTGTGTTCATTTTTTTGTGTTCCCTATAAATGGGAAAATATAATAATTCCATTAAGTTCTTTTCAATTCAATGTTTAAAATAAAATTTCTTATTTAGAAAGTAGAAAAATTTAATTACTCAAGACGACCTCATGCAAAATCAACAGAAGTCTTTAACCACATTTTTTCTAGTGAACAAAATACCCAGTAAATACTTGTACAACAAGACTTGAGGTATTAGTGTGCAAAAAATACTTTATATACCTTTACAAACAAGACAAAAAACCCTGGCATTCTACACAGACTTCTAATACAGGTAACTAATGACATAAAAAATCTAACTTCTAAAAATAAGCAAAATAAATAGAGGTGCAATCAGGATGGTCATGAAATTACTTGAAAGCAGCAGTCATAACTGAATTAATTCCCTTTAAATCAATTAAAAACTACATTTGAAAAGGCAAGAAAAGTTCATCACATGGAATTAATACAATATTTATATTACCTAATGCCCAGTAAATGTACAGTTTACCAACTTTTACAAGGAGATGAGAAAATAGACATTTATAATATATGATGGCAAATTCATTTTACCTGGTATATTATGGCCGTGGTAAGTAATGTGATATGTAACTGATAAAATGAATGACCTTGATGTAGGTGCAATGTATTTATCCACATTAAAATGCATTCTATAGATTTAAATTTCCCACAAAAACTGTAGATGAAAATACAGTAATGAAAAAACAATAAAATGGCATCACAAGCTTAAATTTTAAGAAAATCACTCCGAACATTATGAATTTACTGTATAAACAAAGTCATTAAATAGAGATTTACTGTGAACAATTTCACTATGCAAGAATTTATTTTAAACAAACTAATTCATCATTAACTTTAGAGACATCTGTCCTTATGGGGAACATTTCACCTTAATCAGTAATAAAGTTGAAATTTTGTCAAAAGTTCCTTTTATATATGTATATAAAAAAGTTTATAAATCTTGTGAAAATACTGACAGACCTATTTAAAAGATTCCATGAACATTGCATTAAAGTCTGTCAAAAATATAAGGGGCTCAGATACCTTTGTGCATTTTTTCTCACAAGTATAAACCAGAAACATTTTCCCTGGCAAGTAACAGAACTGGAATGACTGTATTTGTTCCCAAAATGCTGCAGAGAATAGTAAAAGTTGAAAAAAAATGGGACTAAAAAAATAATGAAATAATGAACAAAACAAAGTCTATGCAATTACCTTTAAAAGGTGTGAAAAATATTCCCCAGAAATGATGACTGCCTACTTGATTTAAAAATTACTATTATATTATTCCATATACCCGGTTATTCCAGATACTGGTATCATTTTGACTTTATCTCAAAACAAAAAATTTTGTCAGTGCATGTTTTCCTCAGATAGATTGGCAGATTTTTTTTACATGACATTTACACATTTGCCCAGCTTTCCTACCACTTAAATACTAATACATAGCAAATGATTAAATCTTGATTTTTTAAAATAATATTTTCTGACACTATGACCCATTTATTATTTTCTGACACTATGAACCATTTAATATTTTCTGACATTATGATCCAATTAATATTTTCTGACACTATGGCAAATTTAATATTTCGTAAATAGGTTCACTTTTCTGATATACATCTAGTATGAAGTGAGACATCATTCTGTTCTCTGTATAGTTGTTACTCCTTCTTAAATAAACAATGAACATCAATTAATTATCACAGGAGATTCAGTCTGTGTTATCCTGAAAGATCAGCTTGATAAACCCCGCCTCCGGACTGAGGGGTGTGGCACAGAATGGACAGATGGCATGGAAACCTTGACAACCGTGTGGCACAGGAAGTTCCGACCAGTACCTGTAATATAATTCTTATTTAAATCAATACAAGCTATCATGAACTGAAGAGGAATAACTGGTGCATAGGGGATGTGCCAGAAATCACCAGAGAGATATTGTCGTAAGTTCAGAAGACTTGAAAGAAGTATGAAAAGATGAGGATTACACTTAAATACCTTCAATTAAAAAAAAGTGTGGAAGAAAAGCTTCCATTTAGTTAAGTAGCCAAATTTGAAGTTTTCCAGTTCTATATAAATTCAGCTTATAAACATAAGAAATCTGGCCGTTACCGGACTGTTTTCTCTGAAGCCATATGTCCACAGGGATTAAAACAGTGTGTGGGTGGATCCGAATCAGCATAAAAACTCAACTCGCATCCCATCTTCAGTTTGATAAAAGTTCCATCCTGCAAAATATAAACTGATGTTTTCACATACTTCAATGCAATATTTTCATAATTCCTTAATCCTTGAGATAAATAATTTTCTGTTTAATCTAAGACTGAATAACATTCAAATTTTCTACATCAACACGCGCCATCCAAATGTTATGAGACCAAAATATACTCTCTTTATACAAATAATACAATAAAGAGAACTACATGATCAGATCTAATGATTTTACCTTTAAACACAGTGGACAAGTCCGTGCAGTTTTATCGTCTTTCTGTCCCCACTGGTGTTGTCCGTGTACATGGCCACACTGTAGATACACATAGGGCTGTCTGTCTGCCAATCCCAGGGTTCCTTTCTTAGGCAGTACCAGGGTATTAAGGCCCACTGGACACTGGGGACGGCCAGCATTAATTGTCTCTACCAGGTCCTCAAATTCATGTTCACTCTGTAATGTGCATTTGTATTAATTAGATAATGCGACTACCCTTTTCTTGTAATAGCTTCATACTTAAAATAAGTTCAAATT
Source organism: Saccostrea echinata (assembly GCF_033153115.1). Taxonomy (NCBI): domain Eukaryota; kingdom Metazoa; phylum Mollusca; class Bivalvia; order Ostreida; family Ostreidae; genus Saccostrea; species Saccostrea echinata. Next base: position 48,503,295 of record NW_026889758.1, read on the forward strand.
AAATTTTTTTTTATTTTTTAACTTTCATACTAAAAAAAGATAATTTGTCAACAATGCATTGGGTACTTGCTATACTGACATTCACAATGCTTTGTTTAGAATGCCTACAATGTAAGTTTAATATCAAAAGGTTAAAGATGATTTCACTTCTTCTAACTTACCGGGGAAGAAATAAGTCCTAAAGCAGATCTCCAGAGTAAAGTAGCACCACACAAATCTATTAGTGTACCGTCTTGTAACACATTATCCTCATCCTTTATCTAAGAAAAAGAAAATTTACATATTTCATATCAATTAAAAAATTTACAACCCACTAAACATCCTTCTCAATGACACAGATGTACACATAAGTAAATCACTAGTGTGTGAGGGTGTGCGCGTTTGGGGTGGGGGAGAGAGACCCAGTCTGTGTAAGCAACCATCATATGACCCTTTTCAATTCAATGAAGAGTGCACTAACACCTATGCTACAAAGACAAGCCATTCAATTCTTCTTTATACCCTGAAAAAGGTCACCCTCACAGAGTTAAAAAAAATAATTTGTCATTGACATGATCAATTGATAAAGCTAGTTTTGCTATTCAATCTGGCAGTAATTTTAACTAATTGTGAATCACATACTGGTATGATGCCCTTTTCACATTCCTGGTAATTATACAAAATATCAGAAGTAAATTAGATGTTATTGTGTAACAACAACATGTACATTTTAAATCCTGCAGTGATAAAATACACTTACCTGGTTAGTTTTGAGAGGGGCAGACCTGGACTCTCGGAGGGGATAAATGGCACCTCCTACTGACACCTCCCTCCACACACCAGGTTTTCCAGGGGGATAAAAACCCTCCTGAGGTTTCATTATAAACACACCATTTGTTGTCAGTCCATCAATTTCTTCTCCCACATACCATTTCACAGCCTTTTCCTGGAAAAAATTGTAAAAGGATATTTCTAACTTACAATACAAGGAAACTGGTTTAAATTTTTTTTTTTTTCAGATTAAATTTGCAACATCGAATCACCTCCATACATGCACAATATGCTGTGTTTGACTTGCTTTCCAATACATGCATGATATGCTGTGTTTTACTTGCTTAATCAGCACTTTTAAAAACTGACTGTTAACTAGGAGTGAAACGGTTCACCGCAATATAGATTCACCGCGGTATTTTTTCTCGGTTTGATACACGGTGCAAAATCTCTAATTTTCGGTTCGGTTCATTTTTCGGTCGGGATCGTTATTCAGTCGGGTTTGGCATAAGGTAAAACACGTTACTTAATATAAATAAGTATAGAAAACTTAAATTTTTGATGACTGATAGCTTGTAAAATAATTTTTGACAGTCAAATAATTTTTATCAATTTCTTCTAGTCAATTTGCAAATAAAATTCGTAAAATATGTGACTAGTTTAGAAAAAGAAAGCATAAAAGAACGTTGAATTTGTTTCCTTCTATCAAAATGTATCGTATCGAAAATAACCGAACCGAGACAAAATTATACAATACGTATCGAACCGTGAAGGAGGTGTATCGTTTCACCCCTACTGTTAACAATCATTTACTTTCGAACTTTACCCCAAGAAATATATTTCTCCCTGAGTCAAAACCCGCAGCATAGATCCTGGCTGTATATGGTGGATTTCTATCAACCAGTATCCTACAGGCAAACCGCGATATTGTACTCTGGGTTATCCCATCATTCATGCTTCGCAAGTGACCTGGGATAGTATCCATGACAACAAAATCAATCGGGACCTCGGAGGATCTCCCAATCTGTAAAGAAGAAGAAGGTGGTGCGGCTACATGCATATATTGAGACACTATCAGCAATTTAATGCTGAAGTATGTAAAAAAAAATATCCACAGCACATCTATCAGTTTTTCACATAAACTCATACCTTCAAATGTACCAGGTAATTTCTGACATGGATAAGTTAAACATGATGTAATATGATTGTAGATTTGATTTCTAGGAACTAAATTCATAATTTCACACTGGAAATTGTCTGACACATTAACTTACTAAACACAGCCTCGGTTGTTTTTTCAACAAATTAAAGCTAAATAAAAACATTACAGCACCTATTTTTTTTGGGGGGGGGGGGGGTGGCTCTCTTTTTTTAACAAAAAGATGGCAAAAAATTTGATTGAAATTTTTTCTTTACCTGGAACATGTCTGTGTCATCATCTTGTTTGTACTCCACCACCACAGCTTGATTGCGGGACAGAGTGTAGGTCACGGAGTGAGAGTGGGGATCCTGCAGAGCCTAGAAAAATAACAGCAAGCTATTAGAGACAACTTTTTCTTCTTTCCTGAAAGAATCAGCACATTTAAAAATGTCGTCATATCCCTTCACTGGCCAATACTTTCTCTGAACAGAAATCTTGAATCTTTTATTATTATAAATACATTTTATACAAAGTTTAATCTTTTTACCTTCACATGTGTTGAAATATTAGCAAGATAACTTTTTCTTTAAAATTACACTTTATGGTTTTTTTGTGTGTGAAAAAGATCTGTTTTCTGCTCAATTAAAAAAAAAAAAATTCTCATCAATGGCAAAAGCTTTTTAAGTGTAAATAAATTTGGCTAGAAGCATTTATCAGGAATTAATAAATCTCCATATAATATCACTATCTGAAATTTACTATATATCTTTTTTTCTAATATGTTTAATGGTAGAGAATTGCAATTTCATATTCTGACAATTTCAGAGAAATTGGGCAGAAATGAATATGAACATGATGTCACCTATAATATACCTTAGCAGCTTGTGCATTTTTAACTACGTGTTTTCTGTACGGTTTGACTCCATTTCCTGAAGCCCTCTTGCCCAGGATAAATTTGCTCTTCTTCCTTCCTTTATCCCCACTCGGAAGATGACCATTATATCTACAACAGAAGCACTTAATCACTTAGGAAAATTAACTTCTCCGTTTTTGTTGTTAAGTATTGTGTGTGTTTTATTTCTTGAAGCTTAACAGTAAAATTTTGAAAACTAAAAATATGAAGTACTGGACAATACTCAGTATGTATACATATGACAAATTCTGATAAGTCAACCATAAATGCCCTTCTGAGTTTGTATTTTAATTTTTTTTTCATTTAAATAACAAGAAGTGCATGGGCCACAGTAACTTACCCAAGTCACATTCCCCTTCTGTTCTTAAATTTTTAAAAAAGTATTTCTTCCTATATATTCCCATGTCAAATTTTGACCCCTTTTGTGACCCCACCCTAGCCCCTAGAAGCCATGAATTAACCAATTTGAATCTATACTATGCACTCTCTGATGAAAAAAAAAATCACTTGAGCCTGTAGCTCAGTTGTGCTTATAAATTGTGATCGAGTTACATTTTTAAGAATTACAGCATCCACAAGTGTGCTGGTCTTTGAATTAAAGACACTAAAATTATCATTTCAAATAATACTCTGCAGAGTTCTAATATCAATATTGAAAAAGAAATCACAAATGTATGAATTCCTTGACCAAGTAATTTTACACTCTTTGATGTAAAGAAATGAAACAAGAGAGGACCATCATGCACCTTAATTAAAGCTCACTTAAGTGTCTCATAATAATTCCCTTTAATTTAATGCTGCTTTATGCTAAATTTGGTAAACTTATACTATATTGATGTAGTGAACAATGGTGAAATGACAAATTAAGACCATTAAAACGCACAAGCTTTAAAATATTGTTTTCATGTTTCCTGTCTTGTTAAATACCTTCACTTACCCGAGTATAATGAGTTCCCCATACTTTAAGGAACTTCTGTTCTGTTTTGTGGGACTGCTGTGCCCCAGAAGTGGTGAACTCTGGCAGCCACTTGGTGGTGGCTTGTGAGTAACTGGACCCTTATCTACCATCACACAATCCATGGAAATGTAATTCACATCTACAGAGACAAAACAAAGACCTATCAGGAACTGTATAATGTATTTTCAATGAGATACTTCATGCACAGGTTTATAATTATGAAAGGGCACTTTAAAGTTAAGCATGTCCTCTTAATGAGTGTCACACATACTACTGCTCTACTTGCTAGATTCACACCTATTCAACATTTTGCTATACATTTTTAAAGATTTAATACTAATGTTTGAAATATACATTTTTTTTCTTTCATCCTTGTAGTTATGTGGTACGTAACTCTCCTCTTTTCCCCATCTCTGTCAATTTTTATATTTGTTTTATAAGGCATTTGTTTTCAGAATATTGTGTCATGTGATCTTATTTTTGGCATTGAAGGAGGGGGAGACTATATATTGGGGTATAGAGTAGGCGGGGACTGTATATTGGGGTATAGAGTAGGGGGAGACTATATTTTTGGGTATAGAGATGTGCTGCTGTAGGAAGAAGAAATCAACATTTTATCTTTTTGAGTTCATGATCAAATATGGAAATCTGCTGGAAATATGTCATGTTAGGGATGCTTACAAAAATAGTCACTGGGAAAACACCTGCATTTTCCCATCTGCTGGTGCTACATGTATTTGCATGTTGGATGTCATTATCCTTGTTTAAACACATGCTTCTTACGATATTCTATTTTTTGATTTCCAGATAAAAAATATCAATACCCATTGTAATGAAAACAGTGGAAATATGGCACTGCAAATAATTCCTGCAATAAAAATGATAAATGAATAGGTTAAATAATTCAGAATCAGTACCAGTACATGTAGTATGTATGATTAGATAAGCACTTCAGTGATTTGAAAAACCTGAATGATGCATTGTCTCTGTTGCACACTAATCAAATTACTGTAAAATCACTTATTTTGGGGGCAAAATTTCATGTTTTGAGGGAAAAAAAATGGTTCATGGGGATTTGATTTTTTTGGTTTAAAAATATTCAGTTTACTAGAACTTTACTTGAGTGGGGGTCAGACAGGTTTGATCATACAGAGTCCAGGTAGATCAGTCGGTAGAGCACCTGACTAGTGATTCAGGGGGCTCAGGTTCAAATCCTAGTCTGGACTGTCTCACTTTTCTCCTTTCCTGTTATATGTGGTGCCGTGCTATGCCCTGGAAAAGACAGGTGAAAGACCTGTCAGGGAAGAGCCCAAGGTAGTGACTTTGGGGTCAAAGACATTTGGGGAGGAAGGAATGAGGATCAGGTGGGTTCATTCACTGGTGGCCTGGTGGTTCGGTTGGTGGAGCACCTGGCTGGTGATTCAGGGGGCCCAAGTTTTGCTCCTGGTCTGGTCCATCACATTTTTCTGCTTTTCTGTTACATTTGGTGCAGTGCCATGCCCTGGAAGCGACAGATGAAAGCCTGCCAGAGAAAAGCATCGGTTAGTGTCTCCGCAGTTCGAGAGGGGAAGGCCTTTAAGGAGGGAGGAATGTGGTGGTCAGACAGGTTCGATTGACTGTGCCCAGATAGACACAGTTTGTAGAACACCTGACTAGTGATTCAGGGGACCAGGGTTCAAATCCAGGTCTGGTTCATCACATTTTTCTCCTTCATCAGTTACATTTGGTGCCTTGCAATATGCCCTGGAATTGACAGAAGAGCACCTAAATAAGAGATTCTGGCAGGCTAGATTCTAACCCTGGTCTGATCCATCCCATTTTTCTCCTTTCCTGTCACACTTCCAATATTGGAAATGAATTTGTAGGTTTCTTCAGATTATGAAAATGATGAAAAGTAAGCCCCCACAAAAATTTGTGACTTCACATGGTAAATGCAAAGTAATTTCCTGGCTTTTAAGTTATTTAAGGTAAGTAACTAATGAAAGAAGAGTGAAACATCCCATCATGTTTAACTTTTTCACAGCAATTAAGACGCTAAATATTTTACAAAATGGTAATAAATAGGTTTTTGATATAACATTGCTAAAACACATAATAGGTATTTTGAAAACAGAATATTCTGTGATAATTGATTACACAATTATGTGATTGACATTGTCTACCTAGATACAGAGAGAACTAAAAGTAAATATCCCGGGTTTACGTCTTAACGCTCACTGTCACCTCAGTGTACACACTGATTGTAGTTCATTGTCCTGATCAATCTCATTTATCCCAGATGGAATGGTTAAGATGATCATCAATTTGCATTTCATTTTCATTACCTGGTTTTGTCGACTGTGTTTATAGTCCCTGTGTTTGTTACACCATTTCGTAATCTGCGTAACTTATCAGCACCAATTCATCACAACAGCCTTCAAATGTCAAGTTTTTGTTCATAACCAACATCATGTCGTTCACATTTACGCCGCTAGGTGCGCTGTGTGTATTTTTGTTTACTTCCGTTTTCGATTCACTTCCGATTGCATCTCATTTCTTCTTCATTGCAAAATACAACACAGAAAATCCTGAAAATGACGGACGAATGGAGTCTAGGGAACGCTGAATTGCTACAGCAGATAGGGACTTTAGTTTGGGCTGTAAATGACGACAAGGCGCCAAAAATGGTAGAGAATATGGCAGCCCTAAGAATCGGGTATGAACTGTACCAAAGATTGAGTGGTCAGAGAGATGTGGATGCATTACGCAATCAAACGATCTTGAATATCGCTAAGTTTGTCAAAGATCATCCAAAGGCATCAAAAGAAGAACTGACAAAAGAAATCTCTAAACAAATTTGGTTGTTCACTCAAAAACTTGAGCAAGTTTAAGCTCTTTTTAAAAATTTGTGTTGAACATGTTGTATACATTATATGATATGAAGTAGTGAACTTAATCCTCTGAGTAAAGAAATTACCTATTTATCATACACCACATGTAGTGTTTATCACAGAACTGGACTTCATTCCTCACAAGTCAGTGGAACTTTAGAACTGAGGTTTTGTGGAAAAAAAACTTTTGGGAAACAATTTTCCAACCATCCCAAACAATTGTTAGTGATGTGGACCATCATGCTGCAACTCTCAGGACAGAATTATTTATAACTACCGGTATAAGAAAAAAAGAACATAAAATTTGTCAGTTTTGTGCATGCAGTATTTCTATTATTTTGATAAAATGTATGCATGTGTGCTTATTTCATTTTATGCAAAAGAAATCAGTATCCTTACTATACATGTATGTATTTTATATAATTAACTTGATTTTGTCATTTAGATCTTAAAATATATGTAACAAATAAAGAGTCTTATCAAATTTCAATCATAGTTCTTGCTGAACATTTTCATTATAATGCTGCATCTATTTTTTAGCTCACCTGAGCTGAAAGCTCAAGTGAGCTTTTCTGATCACCCGTCGTCCGTCCGTCCGTCTGTAAACTTTTCACATTTTCAACTTCTTCTCAAGAACCACTGGGCCAAATTTAACCAAACTTGGTACAAAGTATCCTTGGGTGAAGGGGAGTTTGAATTGTTAAAATAAAGGGCCAAGTTCCCTTACAACGGGAGATAATCAAGAAAAGACAAAAATAGGGTGGGGTCATTAAAAAATCTTCTTCTCAGGAACCACTGGGCCAGAAAAGCTGAAACTGATGTGGAAGCATCCTGGGGTAGTTAGATTCTAAATTGTTCAAATCATGACCCCCGGGGGTAGGGCGGGGCCACAATAGGGAATCCAAGTTTTACATTGAAATATATAGGAAAAATCTTTAAAAATCTTCTTCTCAAGAACCACTGGACCAGAATAGCTGAAACTGATGTGGAAGCATCCTGGGGTAGTGTAGATTCTTAATTGATCAAATCATTACCCCTGGGGGTGGGGCGGGGCCACAATAGGGAATCCAGGTTTTACATTGAAATATATAGGAAAATCTTTAGAAATCTTCTTTTCAAGAACCACAGGGCCAGAATAGCTGAAACTTATGTGGAAGCATCCTGGGGTAGTGTAGATTCTAAATTGTTCAAATCATGACCCCTGGGGGTATGGCGGGGCCACAATAGGGAATCCAAGTTTTACATTGAAATATATAGTAAAAATCTTTAAAAATCTTCTTCTCAAGAACCACTGGACCAGAATAGCTGAAACTGATGTGGAAGCATCCTGGGGTAGTGTAGATTCTAAATTGTTCAAATCATGACCCCTGGGGGTAGGGCGGGGCCACAATAGGGAATCCAAGTTTTACATTGAAATATATTGGGAAAATCTTTAAAAATCTTCTTCTCAAGAACCACTGGGCCAGAAAAGCTGAAACTGATGTGGAAGCATCCTGGGGTAGTTAGATTCTAAATTGTTCAAATCATGACCCCCGGGGTAGGGCGGGGCCACAGTAGGTATTACAAGGGGAAAATCTGGTAAAGAACAGCATAGCCAAAGTTTCTCAGGTGAGCGATGTGGCCCATGGGCCTCTTGTTTTTTCTTGTCAGTATATACAGGTTGCCAATTTGAACATCTGAACCTGTTTAAAATGAGGCCCAAGGGCCTTAACGGTCACCTGAGTATTTTACAACACTGTAAAGGATCCATAGAAGTATAAAACAAAATTAGCTGATAGACGAAGCAATGTTGCCCAAGAATTTCAAAATCTGGTAAAATTACCCTTGCTTATTGTAATGTGCTAGACTCCAGTGATCTCCTTGGGATCATACTTGGTTTTCCAAAGTCTTACAGGGATGATAATGAATGCAAAATATACAAATACAATGGACATTTGCCTATTGTGAAATGTATTCATTTATACAGATATGTTTTTGTCACTTGCCTAGTGCTACAATTCAGTACACACAGACTTGGGTATACAATGTGGCTACTTGCCACTATCTACAGTAAGTCACTCCGGCTCTCTTTGATTCTTTGTTCACTTTCATAGAGCATAAAACTATATCTAGTCTCTTGTCATCCTTGACTCTTCTACCAGTGATCACCTCAGTGTAAACATACTAAATACAATTAAAACTTTTCCTAAATATAAAAATAATCTTTATGTCAATATTTTACATTGCTTATCAGGCAAGAATCTGACTTTGAGTATGCTTTGCTCATTTAAACCAAACATACATTTTTATTTTTTTTTTCTATATATATATAACATTCTTTCTTGTATTCTCAAGCAATCAAACAACCTGTTAATTAAAGTATATACAAGGATTTCTTGATTAACAATAGTTAGCTTAGTACCCAGGGGCAGAGGAGAAGATTTTCAAAGCATTAACGCAGTTTTGCTAATTAATCAATAGAGCCCCACCCAAGTGCAAGAACCCCTGACCCAGGGGCCATGAAATTCTTAATTTTGGAGAGGCATCCTTTCTCATCATAAATAACTATGTATTTAGTTTGTTTAATTAATACCAAGGGGCAGAGGAGAAGATTTTCAAAGCATTAATTTAATACTTTCAGTATATAATAAATAAGCCCCCCCCCACCACCACCACCACCCCCAAATGGAACCCCTGACCCAGGGGCCATGAAATTCACAATTTTGGAAGAGGCACTCTTCCTCATCATAACTATGTACTTAATTCATTGGCTTAATACCCAGGAGCAGAGGAGAAGATTTTCAAAGACTTAATGCATTTTCACTATAAAATCATTAGAGCCCTGTCCTAACACCAGAATCCCTGACCCAAGGGCCATGAAATTCACAACTTTGGAAGAGGCATTCTTCCTCATCATAACTATGTACTTAATTCATTGGCTTAATACCCAGAAGCAGAGGAGAAGATTTTCAAAGAAATAATGCATTTTCACTATATAATCATTAGAGCCCCACCCTAACACCAGAACGCCTGATCCTGGGGCCATGAAATTCACAATTTTGGAAGAGGCACTCTTCCTCATCATAACTATGTACTTAGATCATCAGCTAAAAACCTAGGAACAGAGGAGAATATTTTTAAAGAATTAATGCATTTTCACTATATAATCATTAGAGCCCCACCCTAGCGCCAGAACACCTGACCCTGGGGCCATGAATTTCACAATTTTGGTAGAGGGCTCAATGCTTATTACAATCATGCAAACAGTTTGACTGCTTGATGTCCAGGAGCAAAGAAGAAGATTTTTAAAGATTGCATTAATTTTAGTGGTTTTGGCCCCACCCCTCAGGCCCCAGGAGGGCAGGGACCATGAAATTCACAATTTTCGTTCCCCTTCACCCATAAATGCTTTATGCCAAAATTGGTTGAAATTGATTGAGTGGTTGCAGAGAAGAAGCTGAAAATGTTCAAATGTTAACACACGACGCACACCGCACGACGGACGAAAACAAATAGCAATAGGTCACTTGAGTTTACTCAGGTGACCTAAAAACAAAGTCAAAGTGGGATCAGGCATAATGGGCCATAATGCTCACCTGAACCACTTTGGCCCTGCTGTTCTTCAGCAGCAGATTTTCTTTAATTTTTTATAGCCCTAAGAAAGCTATGATTTAAAGTTGAATTCACACAATATTGAGATGCTTCAATAACAATACATGTATGATCAACATGGCCCTGCTGTTCTTGAGAAGATTTATTCCTGTATACATGCATTAGATAAAATTTGGATCTCTGTTTTCAGGCCAACCCTAACACCATGACTCATTTAAAACTTTTTTGAAAAAAAAAAGAGAGGCCCATGGGCCACAGTTTATCAACTCACTTTAGCCCTGCTGTTTTCATCAGCAGCTTTTTTCTTTTTTAATTTCCCTCTTACTTCATAAAAAATGTTGACTTCATAATGTGGGCCAAATTCCAGCCCTAAGAGAACTATGATTTCATCAAAGTTAAATCTACTCAGCATTAGGATGCCTCAGTATCAATATGATCAACATGACTCTGCTGTTCTGGAGGAGTTTCTTTTCCCCTGTAATGACTGTGTACATGTATTATGTAAGATTTGAATCTCCAATTTTGGCCTAGCCCTTTCCCCAGGGCTCAAAATTAAAGAAAAATAATAATTCCACACAACGTATATGTTTTGCTTATGATTTTGTGTGGTCTTGTAACTCTTGACAAGATTTTTCTTCCTATGTACTTCCTTGTAAACTCTGATCCCCTAGCTACTACTGTAGCCTCAAGCTATTCCTAAGATCTGACCACACTTGAATCTAAACTACCTATTGACACTTACATATCAATATAACTAATAGTAGCTTTGCTGCTCATTAGAGAAAAAAAATTTAAAAGATTTTTTCCAATGTATTCATATGTAAAACTTTGATCTCCTGTTGTGGTAAGCTGTACTCCCAGGGTCCATAATTTGAACAAACTTGAATCTACACTACCTGAGAATGTTTCCAAATAAATATGACTGATCATGACTTTGCTGTTTTTGAGAAGATTTTTTCTTTATACTCCTATGTAAAACGTTGATCTACTGTGGCCACATCCTAACCCTAGGGGCCATGATTTGAAAAAATTTGAATCCACACTATACAAAGATGCTTCCATATAAATATGACTAAGCATGGCTTTGTTGATCTTGAGACATAGATTTTTAAAGAAGATGGGTAAACATGACGAGCGAAAAGCCTATAGTGTGACAAACATGAAGGTGAAAAATAAAATCTCAATTATATCAAAATTTTCCTTGATATTTCATCTAACATTAAAATATACTTTATGTAAAATCTCTACAATTGGCAAAAATCTCACAAAGATTGAAATTATTTGCTTATGAAATATCAGACACACACTAAAAAGGGCAAAAAGAGTCATTTTCTTATACTATAACACTATTTTTGGATATGAGTGGGTCTTCACTCCATTTTTTTAAAAAAGTTAATCCTCAAAGTTTGCATAAAAATAAACATTTTTTGGTTACCAAAAATATGGAGCAAAGATCCACTATATCTTAAAAATATACTTTTATGACATAACATTCGCATCTTTTCGAGAAATACTTCAAGTCCATTAAGTCAAGGGTCATATTACAAACATGATTTAAATGCCACTATTCATCAGGACTTGTGTAGTCTAGTGGTTAGCATGCTAGTCTCGAAAGAAAATGATACTCAGGATTTTTATTGCTAGGGTACTTTCAAACCCCACAAATACCACATAATTTTTTGAATAAAAGATTAAATTTTGCAGAGAAAATGTTCCTCAGAAAAGTTTTGTTTATCTAAATACTCTAAATACTGAATTCACAAATTGAACATGATATTTATATATCTGAATCTATAGGCTTTCTGCATGCTATGTTCGCCCATCTTTATTTTCATTTATAATCCTATGTAAAACTTTCATCACCTTTTGTGGCCTCATCCTACCCCTGTGGGTCATGATTTGAATTAAGCTTTCTTGTTTCATCTTTTCTGGTCCAGTGGTTCTTGAGAAGTGGATTTTTAAGAGGCCACTGAATTTTCATTTATTCAAAATTATCTCCCTTTGAAAGAGGGCATGGTCCTTCATTTAAAAAAAAAAAACTTGAATTCCCATCACCTAAGAATGCTTTGTGGCAAGTTTTATTGAAAATGGCCTAGTGGTTCTGGAGAAGTCAAAAATTATGGAGGGTAATCGTGTTCAAAAATCCAGACTTGTAAGTTTGTAAATTCAAACTTGTAAGTTTGTAAATCCAAACTTGTAACCGACATACTAGCATGTAGTTCCGAACATACAACTGTGTTGACTTTGATTTTATACTATGAATGTTTGTATTTTTGATGTTGTAAACTTTGTTTTCCAGAATTTATATTTCCGCGCTCTGAATAAAACACAAAGACAAATGACAAGTCTACAAATGTGAAGTCTACACATTTGTCGAATTTTGATAATGAGAACCTATGGAGAGTCATCAGTGCCACAATTATTTTTAATGGTCTTATTTTCTTTTTTATGCTAACTTTTTGATTTCCAAATTAAATTCTTCATTTTTTATTTCTTACTTTAATTCTTACTTCTTGAAGGCGCGGATCTAGAAGGGGGTCCGGACCCCCCACTCCCACCCCTTCCCCTGAAATTTGCAGACTTATTAAATGTTTATACTAAACGAACTAAAAGTGACCTTGGACCCCCCTCAAAAACGCTGATCTGTGTTAAGTTGACGACTACCCCCCTCCCCCCAACACACACGCGCGCGAAATAGGTTTTTCATGCTTGGGAAAGGAGTTTACTTTTTTTTGTCAAGAAATTTCTGGGTTGGATTTTTTTGGACTGGAAAGGACCCCCCTGGATCCGTGCCTGTTCTTGCTTATATTTTCCACTTTTATTTTATCTTATTTATTTTATTATGGCAATGTTGATTCCTTTCATATTTTGATTCTATCTTAAAATTTCAATTATGTTTGACTTCACCTAACTTAATACTTAATTTTTTGGGTAACAACTATATGCAAAATCGTAAGTTTGTTTTAGAAAGTAGAACTTACAGAGTTAAACTAGGAAATCCGAATAAAATTTAAACGAAAAGGGGCGCTACGGCCTTTTATGTACAAGTACACAGAGATCTTGGCAAACAGTCTAGCTACGAAACGTAGAAACATTTCCATTTAACATATTTTTTTTTTCATTTTAAAAACCATATGATATCGTTCTTGCGTGTTTTCTCTCGTTTTCAGGCCCGTAGGCAGCATTTTCATTGGGTGGGGGTGGAGCAGTGGGCACAAAACGAAAATTTCTTGATACCCCCCCCCAATGAAACATTCCTGTTGAGGGGGCACACTGACGAATTAGCCTTATTTCTTTTCTTATGTATTTACTGACAAAATTATTGAGGGGGCACAATCAGAAATTGTTTTTTTTATTGGCCAGGTATAGTATATACTGGCACCTTCACCCGACTTGCTACCTATGGACCTGGTTCGGGGCCATAAAACTTAGATGAGCTCACTTTTGATCCCAGTCTCTCTTTTCTACATACTATTAATTCCTTTGGTAAATGTGAGACTGTGATAAAAAATGAGCCCGTCTAAGTTTTTTGGCCCTGGTGCAAGATGTTTCAAATATGATAAATATGACCGCCATTTTTGATTGCTCCCTTAGGGTACACAAATATCAGGTATCTTTAAATTGATATTGTTATCACACTTTTTTTTTTTAAAGTAGGACAGAGGAAATTTTTTTTCACTAACAAATCTCAGGTCCGAAGTAGGAGGGATCGAAAGGTTGTGCTCCCAACTTTTTTGTGTGGAGAATAATCTTTTGCAGCTGTTTTAATATGAAAATTCATTTATAGGCTGTATGCCCGACCACCCCCACCCCCCTTATTTTGCAGTATCATTAAACTCTGGCAAATTCTTGCGTTGAAAAAAAGTTACTGAAAAGTTAAAGATATCCTAAACATCACCTCCCACGAAGGAGGAGTTTGGGCAGTTTATTTATTTATTTATTTATTTTTTTTTTATCGTCAATTTTTTTGGAGCCCCCCCCCCCCCAATAAACATTAATACGGATCTTCATCTACTGAATGGTTGTTTTCTTTTCTTTTTTTTTTTTTTTTTTTTTTTGAAATATGATATCATTGCAGTTACATTGGTTCTTAATAAACTGGGGCACTGATCACAGTAGCCTAGTGATTGGGCGCTAGCTTCGTAGGCCATTGGAGGGTAAGAGTTCGCTTGTCCTAACTTCCTAGTGCCGGCGGGCAAAATGTAAGACGTTTAACATACGTGTTGGTAATGACTATTCCTTCGGCATTGAAAGTGAAATTGAATAATTTTTCGGTTGAGGCCTTAAAAACCGAAGCCCCTCTAGATCCGCGCAAGCCGTGAATAAGCGGGTAATGATTCGTGTCACATCATCAAATAAAATAAAATTAAGAAGATAAAATAAAATTGGAACATATAAACAAAAAGTTAGAATTAAAATTAAATAACAAATTTAAATGAAAATATTAATATAAAATTGGAAGTAAGAATAAAAAAAGAAAGAAATCTAAATAATTTATTTCATTTGGAAAAAGAAGTTAGAATAAAAAAAGGGGGGGGGGGAAATGTGGCACTGATGCCCCTCCATAGTTTCTCATAATCAAAATTCGACAATTATGTAGACTTTACATTTGTAGACTTGTCAATTGTCTTTGTGTTTTATTCAGAGCGCGGAAATATAAATTCCGGAAAACAATGTTTACAACATCAAAAATACAAACATTCATAGTATAAAATCAAAGTCAACACAGTTGTATGTTCGGAACTACATGCTAGGATGTCGGAATTACCTACTTACATATGTAGACTATGAAACTGATACGCCTACAAGTTTGGATTTACAAACTTACAAGTCTGGATTTTTGAACACGATTACCCTCCATAAAAACTACCCCTCGAAAACCATTGACAATGGTTTTCTTGGGCTGAAAATGTTAAAAATTTACAGACAGATGAGCAGCTAGCTGGATGCTGGATAAATGTGATCAGAAAAGCTCATTTCAGCTCATGTAAGCTACTAAAAGAAAAATATGTATAAAATATAAAAATCAGAAATAAGTCTAAAATGAAGTGTTCTGTTTTTAAAAGATGTAACTTGCCTACTCAGAGTCACATGAATCTGCATATGAGGTCATATGAAATACTGGTAATCATTTACAAAATTTGTGAAATGAGTATATCAGGCAATGTGAGGTGGACACAAGGGAGGTCAAGCTCATAATTTTTTTTTTTTTTGCAAAATGAAATGCTTTCATAAACATGATAAACTTGTGTAGAGATTTTTGTAAGTGCATGAATTATGGCTTGATAAGTTTCATTGAAAATGAGCTCACTGCAAAATGGGACAGTCACACTTAATTATGACTGAAATAATACTGTCATTTTGAGTTTGTGCATCTGTTAAATCAAAATATAATATAGTAATCATTTCAGTATGATTATTATCATTACACCAGTCAGGGCTGTTGTGAGATCCTGTCAGGATTTATAAATACATGTATAGTTTAATTAATTCATATCCTCTTTACATCATGTTAACTGACCATTACATGTATTTTCAAATTGACAAGGATGTTATTATCATTTTCATGACATAAGTTGACTAAATGTAATACCATCAATATAATATTGCTATATTTAATGTTAAACTTAAGACTTGTTGATTTCTGGGGAAGCTAGTGTTTAACACATTTCAATTAACGGTAGTATTTAGAGCAATACCCATAAGTGACTGATGTAGGGAAGATTTATAAAATGCCAAATTTACTTATATTTAATTGTAAAAAAAAAAAAAAAGTACAAAAACCAAAGCAAGATATTTTGTGAAACACATTGGCAGTGCATGAGATGTTCTCTGATGACAAATTCCTTTTTGACCTTTAACCTAAGTAAATGACTTTGACCTGAAATAAAGCTCTGACCCTGAAATTCACACCAGTGTTTCAGTTTCCTTTAATACAATTCAAAAGAATTGACCCATGTTAAGCTTGAGAACAGATACAAAATTAAACAAAAATATTTCCTCCTTTAAAATCTTCAATAATGTATCATATGCATTTCAATGAATAATTTCAAATAGAACAATAATATGAAATTTCAGTATCCCTATCAAACAGCCATTTGACTAAACTGCAAACATTTGTAAGACTTCATCTCAACATTTTCACTATCTCCTGGAGGAACAACATTGTATGCCCCCCTGCATAAATGCTCTGACAAATGAAAAGCAGACACAATGATAATTTATAATTATTCATTTTAGAAATCAAATAAATAATGACTCCTTCCAATATTCTACTTATGCCTAAGCAATCCCAGCTGAACACAATGATCTGGTTTGAGTAGAACACATTTCTGGTATACAATAGTACAATAAGATAAAGATCTACTATGTGACCCCAAGACACATATCTAAATGCTGATTAATATGTGTTGCTAAGATGTCCTTACAACACACTGGACATTTACAGACATCAGTTTCCACTATATTAAATGGGGAAGACACTGGATTATCTTTCATAAATTCACTTGTTTTGAAAATATTTGGATCTGTACTAGAGGTGGTACATGAATTTTTCTCTGAAAGAGAAGCACCATTTTTATTGTTGTCCTCTTCTGATAAATCAATTGTCTTTTCCTTTGACTTGATTTTTTTCAATGGAGGCACAGGTTCTGGCTTCGGTAAAGGTCTTTTGCCTGAAATCTTGCCCAATGTCTTCTTCCTTACAGGATTTTGATACTTTTTGCCCCAAATTTCTCTCAGTTTGTTTTGGACATCACTCCCTACATTATCACAAGCTTTAGAAGTTGAGGGCGTGGAATTGGAAGACTCATTGGAGTTATCACAGATTTCTGTATCCTTGTCCTTAGATGTACATGTATTTTTTACAGAGTTTGAATCTCTGGGATTTGAAGCATCCAATGTTGAACTGTTTTCCTGGGATTCTAGAACACCACACAGGAGTTCATCATCGGAGTCCGATAACAAGTCTCGCAAAATAGCCTCGGGCAAGTCTCTCTTATCAAAACTGATGTCAGAACTAGAATTTCGCTGCTTCATGAGTTTCTTTTGTGGATCATCAATAAACAGTTCATCATCTGAGTCTGTGTCATAAAATTTTGGAGGATTCTTTACATTTGCTGCAGTCTTTTCTGCAACATTACTATGCTTAGGAGATTCTGAAGAACTGATGGGAGTTTCTGATGAACTGTTTTTCTTGGGTGACCTACTTGATAGTACATGGCCCTTTCCAAAGAAAGTTCTTATATCTTTGCTTGGACTTTTCTTTTCTATTGTTGAAAAAATAAGGTAACAATTTTCAGAAATACAAAGATGTTAGCATCTTGATGAATTTCTTTTCTTTGAAAGCATATAATCATTAAGATGTAGGATTGACTGTGATGTGCAAAGATTTATCATAATTAACCTGATTTATCCATTGCCTTTCCAACTTTGCCATCATCTTTCTTCTTTTTCTTCCCATAATTCTCAGGTTCCTTGACTTTGATAAATGTGCCATTACAGGAGTTCTGGTGATCTCTGAACCAGGGATCACGGGGTCCTGGAGGCCGGTTCATGGCTCGCTTCACATAACCAAAGTATGGTTTCCGGCTCTGACATGGTCCATTGCACCTCCACCAGTGTTGTCTGTACTCTGCCACTTCGTCATGAAATGTATGATATACCTAAATAAAAATGATATTGAATGATATATCTACAAAAGAATGGTAATGCTACTATCCAATGACATACATGTACCTAAATTATATTGTTTATACTACATGTATTACTGAATGATATATATACTGTAAACATACTTTTTTCCATGGAGTCATAATTTCCCTGAATCACAATTTCTGTTCAATCAGTAGTTAGAAAATGATGTGGATTTCTTAGTGCCACTATATGCCTTAAATGTACTTTAAGTACACTGGGACAAATTTCTACGGAAAATTAGTGACCACAAACATACTGTGGAATCATCATTGTTCGTGGGGGATCAATGTTTGTGGATTTCGTGGGTAGCCTTTACCCACGAATTAACGTCCCCACGAACAATGAAACATGCATACATTTAGCACAATTGATTTATTTATCTTAATAAAATATGCAAATTACCCATGAAATTACGTCCCCACGAACCAGTCAAATTTTGGTTACCCACGAACATTGACCCCCATGAACAATGATGATTCCACAGTAGTGTAAATAAATACTGCATGAAAAAAAGTATGTCTACAGTACTCTTATTGTACTATATATCTACATAAGATTTTTAATACTATCCTTGTATTATAATTAATATGCCTAAATCAGACTGTTGCCCTCTTTTGAGGTCAAAGGGATAGACACTATTATTAGGATTTATACTGGCATACGACAGGTAGTCTACAATATGATATAATACTTCATGGTTGTGATATGAAAAACATTATATTTATACTCATTTCAATAACTCAGGTTTTAGGCCAAAGAGAATTCACCTTAACCAAAAAAACAACAAACAAGATGTGTTTGTGAAACATTATGCCATTGATGGTACATGTAACACAATTCTGGAGTGGGGCGTAGACTACAGTGCAATAGTTATGGCCAATGTTAAAGTTTTTCATATGTAGGTCAAAAGTCACAGTTGAGGTCACATGATCAAAAATTTCTGTACCAATGAAGAGGTCTTGTCATAATGAACACTCATGTCAAATATTAAAGCCTTACCCTTGACAGCGCAATAGTTATGGGCTAGGTTAAAGTTGACGACAGACAGACAAACAGATGAACAGACAGACAAACAGACAAGCAGACAGACAGGACAAAAACAAAATACCCCTGGGATATTTCAATCCGGAGGCATAAAAAGAAAAAAAAAAACCAAGATGTTTGTGAAACACTGATGCCCCCATATGGCATCTTATGGGGAAGGTTAAAGTTTCTCAAATGCAAGTCGAAATCGAGGCCAAAAGATGAAAAATATTGGAACCCAAAGAAAGGTCTTGTCTTGAGGAATATACCTGTGAAATTTGAAAGCCCTAGCTGTAACTGTTCAAAAGTTATGGCAAAGGTTAAAGTTTTTTAAAAGTAAAGTAAAACGTCAAGGTCAAATTGTTGGTATCCAAAGAAAGATCTTGTCACAAGGATTACAGCCCTAGCATCAACCATTCAAAAGTAATGGCCAAGGTTAAAGTTTTTCAAAAGTAGGTCAAACTCCTATGTCAAGGTCAAAGGGTCAAAGTGGTTATGATCCAAAGGAAAGTCTTGTCACAAGGATTACATATGTAAAGTATGAAAGCCTTAGCACCAACCATTCAAAAGTTATGGCCAAGGTTAAAGTTTTTTCGAAAAAAGGTAAACTCCTATGTCAAGGTCAAAGGGTCAAAGTGGTTATAAGCCAAAGGAAGGTGATGTCACAAGGATTACATATGTAAAGTATGAAAGCCCTAGCACCAACCATTCAAAAGTTATGGCCAAGGTTAAAGTTTTTCGAAAGTAGGTAAACTCCTATGTCAAGGTCAAAGGAGCGGTTATAATCCAAAGGAAGGTCTTGTCACAAGGATTACATATGTAAAGTTTGAAAGCCCTAGCACCAACCATTCAAAAGTTATGGCCAAGGTTAAAGTTTTTGAAAAGTAGGTCAAACTCCTATGTCAAGGTCAAAAGGTCAAAGTGGTTGGTATCCAAAGGAAGGTGATGTCACAAGGATTACATACATGTATGTGAAGTATGAAAGTCCTAGCATCAACCATTCAGAAGTAATAACCAAGGTTAAAGTTTTTCAAAAGTAGATCAAACTCCTAGGTCAAGATCAAAAGGTCAAAGTGGTTGGTATCCAAAGGAAGGTCTTGTCACAAGGATTACATATGAAGTATGAAAGCCCTAGCTCCAACTGTTCAATAGTTATGGCAAAGGTTTTAGTTTTTCAAAAGTAGGTCAAACTCCTAGGTCAAGGTCAAAGAGTCAAAGAGGTTGATATCCAGAGGAAGGTCTTGTCACAAGGAATACACATGTGAAGTTTGAAACCATAAGCACCAACTGTTCAGAAGTTAACTTATGGCCAAGGTTAAAGTCTCATAAAATTTTGCAAAAGTGGGTCAAACTCCAACGTCAAGGTTAAAAGGTCAAATATGATTGTACCCAAAGAAAGGTCTTGTCACAAGAAATACACCTGTGAAATATGAAAGTCATAGCTCCAACCAATCAAAAGTTATGGGCAAGATTAAAGTTGACAACAGACAAACAGACAGACAGGACAAAAACAATATACCCCTGGGATCTTTCGATCTGGGGGCATAAAAAAAATCATGTCTTTTTCTTTTTATATGAAAAATAAATCATGATGATAGTTACTTCTTTGGATTGAAGACTCAGATCTTTATAAATCCAGATTTAACAAATCCTGTGTTTTCAACTTGGGGTTTAATTATATTAAAATATTTGATATTAAACAAGGATCAATCTCAACCAAAATGAAGCATATCATTAAACCTTGCCCTATTTATCACTGGGTGATAATTTCCCAGTGAAGAATGCAATATTGATGCACAGAACTTACAGTTATATTGACTCCGCCCTCTTGGTTAATGCGATACATGTGTTTGTGAAACTCTGGTCCATGTCCATCATGATCCTGAAAGAATTTACAATTTATAGTAAAAATAAGTGCAAAATTACTAGGGATGTCAAATTGGTCAATTTTTGGTTACTCGGATGTTTTTCCAATCGAGTACCCGGGTACTCGGTAAAAATGAAAATACAAGTGTGTTAATTTTCTTGAGCCCCATTAAGCTCTGTTAAACCCCAATGCTGTTTTTACCACGTTTATAAATGTATATAAGCAATCGAGTGCAAGGGAAATGATTTTTGGTAATGAAATTATTTATAAAATAAACACAAGACACAATAAATACCTCACAAAATTACAAATGGTTTACAGTTCTTGTTTAGATCTATTTCATCAATGCAAAAAGGAGGACAATCTGTTGCGCAGGTTTGTGGTGATTAGACTAGCGGACGTTGTTGGGATCGCTAGTCTAATATTATTCCATGAGTTGGTTGTTTCCCCCATATACACTAAACTCACTATGGCAACTGACTTTCAACATTTTTTAATCTTTAGTTATTTCTAAATATTTCTTCACCTTTGAAGTGGATAGCTTCATTTCTATGCATTTCCAACCCTGCCGTATATTAATTAAATAATTTAAAAATGATTTGAAAATAATAGACAATATGTAAACGATGTTCACTGAAAACAATCATTAAAGCCACCCAAAAATTAAGGACCACAATAGGTGAGAATAGCTGTCTACCGGGTGATTGATCACTAATTACTGGAAATACACAGCCACAGGCAATATTGGGTGATTCACAGGTGTAGACAACGACATGCTAATTACCTATGCATATTTAAGTTATTTTTTGATATGTTTTTGATAAAAATATGTACTTTGAAATAAGAACAATTACACTTCCGAGTAACCGAGTACTATTTTTAGTATTCGATACTCGGACGTTCAATCGAGTACCCAGTTAACCGGGTACTCGTTGACATCCCTAAAAATTACCTATATTAGGTAGTTACTATATAGTAAAATTCAATCATAAGGTGCTTAAATATAAAGAAATCTTGATTAAAAGTAAGTTACAGCTTTTCCCCATCCTTCATATCAGGAACTAAAAATTCATGTCTCAATAATTCCTTATACTGATAAGTAAGTTTTACTGTATTCATTCATTTCCAATGTTAGATATATCTTATTGTTGAAAATATATACTGTCTAATAAATAAAGTGTGAATTTGTTACATACTTTATTGTTGTCTGTGACAAACAGATAGGCATGGATCATTTCATGCTGAAAGTAGACATAGGTTTTAAAAATATGTAATTTCATCAGATTTTATTTCTATCAAGGGTATATATTGATAAACAAGAAATTTGTCCATATGTATTGATAAACTAGAAATATGTCCATAGGACATGAATGCCTCGCCGAAGTATATCAGTAATGCAACATGAAAATTTGCATTAGTGTATGAAATTTGATGAGAATATCTTGAATAGTTTCTTTAAAATTGAAATATTAAAAGTTGGATATAGATGATAAATTCTTATCAAATTATGTTTAAGTGTATAAGCTTACATAAATATATCTTAAATAGTTTCTTTAAAACTAAGCAAAATGCAAACTTACGAAAAGTGAGGTCAAGGTTAAAGAAAAGTTCAAGGTCAAACATTTTTGATGCAGTTGAATAGTTCTCACAAATACATATCAGCATCGTTTAATAAAAATATTTTGAATGGTTTATTTAAAACTGAGCTAAACACTAATAATGAAGTTAAGGTCAAATGAAAGGTCAAAGTCAAAAAATGTTGATGCAGTTGAAAAGCTTACTTAAGTATGTATTAGCATATGAAGCTTGATAAAAATATTATGAATGATTTCTTTAAAAGTAAGTTAAACACAAATTGATAAAAGTGACGTCAAGGTCAAATGAAAGGTCAAGGTCATAATTTTGATGCAGTTGAAATGCTTACATCAGTATGTATAAGCATATGAAGTTTGACACTAATTTAAGAAAAGTGAGGTCAAAAGAAAGGTCAAGGTCAAAAAATGTTGATGCAGTTGAATAGCTCTCATCAGTATGTATCAGCATATGAAGTTTGATAAAAATATCTTGAATGGTTTCTTTAAAACTGAGCTAAACACTAATTCAAGAAAAGTGAGGTCAAAGGAAAGGTCAAGGTCAAAAAATGTTGATGCAGTTGAATAGCTCTCATCAGTATGAATCAACATATGAAGGTTGATTACACTATCTTGAATGGTATCTTTAAAACTGAGCTAAACACTAATTTAGGAAAGGTAAGGTCAAGGTCAAAGGAAAGGTCAAGGTCCAAAAATGTGATGCAGTTGCATAGCTCTCATTAATATCTATCAGCATATGATGTTTGATGAAAATATCTTGGATATACTTTGAAACTGAGCTTTGAACTGAGCTAAACGCAAAGCGCAACGGAAGGATGAAAGAACGGAAGACGGACATAACAAACACTATATGCCCCGGCCATATTCATGGCAGGGCATTAAAAACAAGTAGAAAATAAATTAATACAAGAAAAAGATTCAATATTAAATATAACTAAATCTGTAAAAACAAATGAAGAAATCAATCTTTTTACATAGATTCAGCTTACAAGTAGGGTTTGTACAAGATCTCGTCTAGGTCTCAATTTTAAGAGAGGTAAGCTTAATCTGACAGAGCACAGCCCACCTCTCCCCTCATATACACAGAGTCCAGCACACCTACAAATAAACAATTGTACAGACTGACGAGTGTATAATTCAAAAACTTACACGGTATGAAGAATGTTATACACGTATTTAAACAATAAAATGCTTTTGTTTCAACTCTGTTAGTACGGGAATTAATGTTGCAGCCAGCTATTCAAACAAAAACAATTCCTGAAAAACTGTACACATGTATTTAACTTTCTAAAACTTCTAAATCAGATGCAAATACATGTGTATAACTTCACAGTATGTGTGCTAAAATTTAATTGTAGAAGAAGCTGAATATTTTAGTTAATCAGAATTATGCTTTTAAAACTCTTTAAGTATTTGCATGGTTGATTTACTAGTAAGCACTTCTACACGATTAAAGTCAGCAAACTTACAGAGTCATTCTCGGACTCCATTTCACTTCGATCCCGGCCAGACGCCCCCAGAAGAATCTCTCGTTGTATTGGAGGAACAAAGCCCTGATGTCAGGGTTGGGGTCCATCAATTCCCAGCTCTCATCTGCCAGAGACAGTGACCCACCCTTACTGGATGACTGACCACTGCTGCTCTGGACATAAACATCGCCATGTTCTCTGTCAAACTCCTCCTGAAGTTTCAAGGCCAGCGCAAGGTCCTGGTCCATTTTTTCCTCTAATAAAATTTATTGGTTCTGAGGGTCATACATCCTTCCAACACATTTTTGAAACAACCCTCTCTGCAAATGAATAAAATGAATTTGAATAAAATGTGAACAATATCATTCTACATGTAGTATATTAGTAACATTTTATTTAGCAAAGGTTTACTAAAAATTGTCACACAATAAAATTATTGTCAAAACAATGTGCTAAATGATTGACACATCTATTAACTGAGAGAATTGTAGACTGTATTATCAAACCAAACTGCACTTGCCCTAATGGTTTCATCATCTGCATATAATAAAATATATTGAAACTAGAAATATGTCCATAGGACATGAATACCCAAACCAAGGTACATTTGTATTGCAACATGAAAACCCACTTTGTCTCAATTTGTCTTAGTATACAGTTTTATTTTATTAAAATATCTTGAACACTTTTTTGGAAACTAAGAACTGCAAAATATGGGAATTTTCTGAAGTCAAGATCTATCTCAAAGTAAGATTAAAAAAGATTAAAGTAAGATTAAAAAAATGACACAGTTGAATAGCTCTCACCAATATGTAAGCTAAAAAAAATTTGATTAAAATATCTTGAAAAGTGAAGTTAAGGTGATTTAGAAGGTCATAGTAAGAAAATTATGACAGAATATTATAGAGCAGTTGAATAGCTCCTGCAAATATGTATCAGTGTATGAGTTTTGATAAAATATCTTAAATAGTTTCTTTGAAAGAGAGCTAAACATAAAACAAGATTTAGTGGTGTCAATGTCACAGGG
Source organism: Saccostrea echinata (assembly GCF_033153115.1). Taxonomy (NCBI): domain Eukaryota; kingdom Metazoa; phylum Mollusca; class Bivalvia; order Ostreida; family Ostreidae; genus Saccostrea; species Saccostrea echinata. Next base: position 48,528,191 of record NW_026889758.1, read on the forward strand.
AAGGTCAAAGTCAGAAGATTGTAAAACAGTTGAATAACTCATATGTAACAATGTATTAGTTTTGATAAAAATATCTTTAATAGTTACTTTGAAAGAGAGCTAACCACAGTGAGGATTAGTGAGGTCAAGGTCACAGGGAAGGCCAAGGTCAGAAAATTACGACACAGATAAATAGCTCCCACTTATATTTAACAGTGTATGAGGTTTGATAAAAATATCTTGAATAGTTATGCAAAGCGCTGCTAAACGAAGTGTGAGCTTTGCAGGGGCACAGAGAAAATCTGATGTTCTGCACATTGATGCATTTGCAATTTTTTCTCAGTAAAATTAGTACTCATTAATGAAGTATGTGACGTCACAGCCTAGGCAGAGTGCGTCCAACCTTCCAAATCTCTCAAGTGGTTTGAAGAGGCAGTACAATTTTTTTTAAAAAGTTAATAAAACTAGAAGGGAGAAAATATATGGCTGGACCATGAATCGAACCCAGGACCCCTGCATCACTAGTCAGGTGCTCTACCGACTGAGCTACCCAGGCTGATATCCACGGCCCAAACCATTACATTCCTCCCTCCTTAAAGGTTTTGATAGTGTCCATTAATAAACAGCTGATAATTATACACAACTGCACTCGCATCAATTAAGGCTGCACTGTCAAACATATTTTAAATCCATGTATAAAATTTTTAGAAAACAACAACTTTTGGCAAATAAATTTTTTGGATACATAAAAACCTTTCCGAAGCACAAACCACAAACATATAGAACATTGGCAATTTGTCAAAGCAAACTGCCAAAAACCATTTGTGCAAAAATTGCACATCTGAATGTCTTTATTTTTTAACTACAGGTTACTTATAATACCAGTAATCTAATTGTGTCTCAGGACAGACCCTCACAAACTGGGTCAGTAGGACATGTATAATATTAATGATAGAACATTCAAACACTTTTTAAAATATCTTTGGAATCATATTACCAGTAAAAGCTTGCAACACATAATTTGACAACATGTCATGTGCATAGACTGAAGGTTCATTGATGAAGCTTACACAGTCGTGTCTTGGAAAAAAAAAAAACAAGAGGCCCATGGGCCACATCGCTCACCTGAGTAACTTTGGCCATGTTGTTCTTTACCAGATTTCCCCCCTTTTAATATACCTATTGTGGCCCAACCCTACCCCCGGGGGTCATGATTTGAACAATTTAGAATCTACACTACCTCAGGATGCTTCCAAATAAGTTTCAGCTTTATTGGTCCAGTGGTTCTTGAAAAGAAGATTTTTAAAGATTTTTCTTATATATTTCAATGTAAACCTTGGAATCCCTTTTGTGTCCTGCCTTACCCCCGGGGGTCATGATTTGAACAATGGATGCTTCCACTTAAGTTTCAGCTTTTCTGGCCCAGTGGTTCTTGAGAAGAAGATTTTAAAAGATTTTTCCTATATATTTCAATGTAAAACTTGGATTCCCTATTTTGGCTCCGCCCTACCCCCAGGGGTCATGATTTGAACAATTTAGAATCTACACTACCCCAGGATGCTTCCATATAAGTTTCAGTTTTTCTGGCCGAGTTGTTCTTGAGAAGAAGATTTTTAAAGATTTTTCTTATATATTTCAATGTAAAACTTGGATTCCCTATTGTGGCATGCCCTACCCCCGGGGGTCATGATTTGAACAATTTAGAATCTACACTACCCCAGGATGCTTCCATATAAGTTTCAGCTTTTCTGGCCAAGTGGTTCTAGAGAAGAAGATTTGTAAAGATTTTTCTTATATATTTCAATGTAAAACTTTGATTCCCTATTGTGGCCCTGCCCTACCCACGGGGGTCATGATTTGAATAATTTATAATCTACACTACCCCAGGATGCTTCCATATAAGTTTCAGCTTTTCTGGCCCAGTGGTTCTTGAGAAGAAGATTTTTAAAGATTTTTCTTATATATTTCAATGTAAATCTTGGATTCCCTATTGTGGCATGCCCTACCCCTGGGGATCATGATTTGAACAATTTAGAATCTACACTACCCCAGGATGCTTCCATATAAGTTTCAGCTTTTCTGGCCAAGTGGTTCTTGAGAAAAAGATTTTTAAAGATTTTTCTTATATATTTCAATGTAAAACTTGGATTCCCTATTGTGGCCCCGCCCTATCCCTGGGGGTCATGATTTTAACAATTTAGAATCTACACTATCCCAGGATGCTTCCACATAAGTTTCAGCTTTTCTGGCCCAGTGGTTCTTGAGAAGAAGATTTTTTAATGTCGACCCCACCCTATTTTTGTCTTTTCTTGATTATCTCCCCTTGTAAGGGGACTTGGCCCTTTATTTTAACAATTTACACTCCCCTTCACCCAAGAATACTTTGTACCAAGTTTGGTTAAAATTGGCCCAGTGGTTCTTGAGAAGAAGTTGAAAATGTGAAAAGTTTAGAGACGGAGGGAGGGACGGACGGCCTGACGAACGACTGACAAAGGGTGATCAGAAAAGCTCACTTGAGCTTTCAGCTCAGGTGAGCTAAAGAGGCTAAGACAATTTTGTTTTGAGCTTAATGCAAACAATTTTTTACATTAAACCAAAAATTTGTCAAAATCCAAAAGCAAAAATAATGACATAATTTGAAGGCTTGCATTTTTTTTATCTTAGTATAAAGAAATTATCCAAATACAGGTAATGTTCACCAACATCGTCTCAAGCCATGGTCCGGAGTCTGCTCATAGCTCTCTCCAGAATGGGAGAGGATCATAGATTTTGGCCGTGGTTTGCAACGATGATTCACCAACTGCCCTCCCTATGCCAACTTCTTAATACAAAATGACATATATAGTACAATGAGCCACCATCAGAGCCAGAATGACATTTAGCCAATGAAATGCTAATTCTACCTTTGTAAAAAGTCTTTACAGATTAAATTGCAACAAAGAGCTAAGCCCACGAAGCATCAAAAACGGCCTCTTCTCAAAAATTAAGGTTATGTTTATCATAGATAACGTAGAATTTTCGCTTTCAATAACCGTTTTCCTTTTTTCATATCTATTATACTTTTTGAAAAATAGATATTGCAATATGGCAGTGTTTTGATAGAAAAATGCAAAAGGAACATCATTTTTTGTAATGTAACGTCACATCAAAGAGCAATATAAAAATGACTTAAAGTTTGCAATTTCAATGTAGCAATGTACGAATTTCAGACTTGAAATTGAATAATTGGAGATAGATATTTATTTAATCAACACGATTTGATTTAGAACCATAATTTAAAAAAGCAGATAAAAGTGTTCATTTGATATATCAGTCAATTCTGACTGGATAGAATTGAAAAAAAAATCTTTTCAACGGAAAATGACTTCAACTGCGGTATTTTTAGATCAATGAAATAGTAAATATTTTAGCTTTTAAAAAATCTAAAATAGATATCTAAATAAATTATCATAGAAAAAAATAGCCAATGGAAGTTAAAAGGATGTATTTCCTAAACATTTGTAACAATAAATTGAACATCTTATCATTTTCGTTCATGTAAAAGAGAAACTGAAAGGAGTTTCGTAAAATATGGAACTCATTCAAAACTTGTTATTCCTAAATACAAATTTCTTTTTGGAAATAATTCAATTATATTTAAAATAAAATCACCTAAAAACAAAAATGTTAAATCTGCTTAAAAATTGAATATCTATGCTATTGACTTAGATGAATTCACCAGAATTCCCCACATTCCATCAAAGAATAAACAGAGTATATATCAACTGAAATATAAATATAGGTATTACCCGATTTGTTGTTCGAAATACATGTAAATGTATATATTTACTGCAAGAAATAAATAAAGGTAGAAATTTGTGTTATACTTGATTATAATTTTGAACGTATATAAACAAAGAGAGTACATGTAACATCAAGATAAATTCTTACATCTATACTGTTAAACAACTTTGATGAATACGCATGAGAGATATATCCGCAAGATTCGCACGTACCCCAAGCTCGCGGATATTTATCTTCATGAACCAGCCAATCGTTAGGCCATATTTTATTCCCGTAAAATAATAAGTGTATGCAGGACAGTGATTCATGGCATGTTGTAAAGTGGAGATAAATAAATGATGTTTCTGTTTGTCTTCTCAAAACTTATCAGTATCTATTTACCTATAAATATAATAAATTTAGTATGTTTTATTGATGTATTGCTTTACATTCACTGCTTTCAATTTCATTTTCACATTATGATTTTTATGTGAATAAATAGAGCAGTATTGCGTATGTAATGCTCGTACACGTCAAGATAGGAAGTTAGATACACATATACTGGCATTAATATTTTGCAAATACTCAGCGTTAGATTGATTTTACACGAACAAGGACTTGCTAATACTAGTACATGTAAGGCCTTACTACAGACAATATAAGATTAAAGGATAAAATGCTCTTTTTTATTCTTGAAATAAAGAATATATCTGTAGAAAGAAGTGGCAGAAATAAAGGGGGGGGGGGGCTCATATGAAATTCTTTTTCAGTGTGGCAAAAATAGTTTGACATGCGTTCAAGAAAAAAAAATATTTCCAAGGTTTTTTTTATTATACATATTCTATTGGACATTGACCTTTTAGCACATAGTACTATTAACAAACACATCCTTTCTCCCCGTTTCCATTTATAGTCATGAATCCTAGTTTTAGATAATTCCTATACATCAAATTAATGTTAATATAATTGCATGTAATGCTCTTATAATTTATGTCAAAGCAAAGCCCACAACCTTCTCATCGTGAAGCAGGAAACATCTTATCTCAGTAGTGGATTCAGCGAAATTCTATTATTATTCAAATATATTCCCCTTTTTTTCCCACCACCACCCCAAAGGATACAGAAGTTCACTGGAGTTGGTAAGAAGAGTCGTGTATATATATATATGAAAGAAAATTGCTTGTCAATAAGAAGTGTCCAACCAAAATCCCCCCATAAAGTTTTTCGTGTTCGAACTGGGTTTTTTTTCCTTGTCAAAAAAAAGGGGTTAGATTTTTTGGCGTTGGTATTCACTGATCCATCATTGACTCTTATATTTTTTTTTTTAAATTTTCTTAAGTGGTTCAATCATGAAAGCCAGAAACTGGCATTCGATTGAAAGTCTCTTATAGGAGAAATGCCCCCTCCCTTTCGTACAATCTGATTAAAATCAGATCCTCGATGCTCCTTTTTTAACGATATGTCGTAAGCGACATATCGTTAAAAAAGGAGCATCGAGGATCTGATTTTAATCAGATTGGCAAATACGCGAAACTCTATATAGAGTGCAGAAAGAGCAGATATTGAACTAGTTATTTTATTCAAAAATGTTAGCCATAAAATATCTACATTACAGAATCCCCCCTCTCTCTCTCTGGTAAAATAAAGGGGAGAGGGGGGTTCCAACCCCCGTAACCCCCCTCTGGATCCGCCAATGCACATATACATGTATATTGTGCTTAATTTTTTATCAGTGTACAATTATTTGTACAAGGAAGGTGCTAGTCAAGAAAACTTGACAGAAACAATTCATACACAAGTAGTTTACATGTACATATTTTACTCGTTATTTACATTAGTGTAGTAACGATTAAACAATTCTGAATGTTTTGAAACATATTTCAATTTCCTTTTTACTCCTTCTCTCAAATCAGTTTTTCTTTTTTTTTTGCTTGTCATTTATTTTTTAACTTGACATACCACCTGCACTTCATCTCACTCCTTATAATAAACAATGTCAAGGATCATATATGTAAAATATGCATCTTGTTTCTAAAAGGAAATACATCTAAAATGTGTTGAAACCAAACAGCATCCTTTCTTAAGAAGGGTGAATGTTACTTTTCACGTTTTTATGCAGGAGCATAAGAATTATCATGCGGCCTTTTTTAATTAAATGATTGACATGAAGTTACAAATATAAAGATTGATTGCTGCTACATGTAGATATAAATATTGTATGTACCGACATGGGGATTCATTAAAGCCGGACATGTGCATTTGACGAATCAGCACATGAGTTCTATTTTGGATCCAGTTCACAGGGATATTTCTAATATGTCTCAATGCTAAATTTCTAATGATATCTTATTTAGATAATTTTCCCGTTTCTAATTAAATACATTTAACATAACGACAGAAAATTAGGTCCATAAAAATCCTTCGATTTTTTTTATGATGATTATTTTAACCGCAATATTGATTGCATGTGTCTTCTATGACGTAAAATGACGTATAACGAGTAACGTCATGTACAGCATACATGATCATAATATACACCCACGCTTTTTCCAAATATGGTTTCAGAAAATGTAATTTTTAGATTCTTTACCACATTTAGTGTCTTAAAAATGAACAATTGACTGCTTTTCTATCGCCTTGTGTGTTATCTATGGATCTTTAGTGTAATATGAGCCACCCATTAGCTATTGAAATTACCGGATTTTTAAAAGCATCAAAATTGAAAAGTAATGTCAAATTTCGTATTTGTCAAAGCACGAACAAAGCTAATAACTGACATAAAGATTTGTATTTGTGGTATTTATACATATAGTAAGTATGAAAGTTGTTCTTCCCCTTGACCCCATCTAACTTTGGGGAAAAACCTGTTGATAAATCGGCATTTTTAACGCTCTTTAGAAAACAGCATATATTCCAATCGTCTGATATGTCTAACGACACCTCATTTAACATTTTTTTTACATGTGGGATATAAGTGCGTTTCCACTTACATTATCAATATATATACACCTCATGAATCGATCATATAAGTTTGTGTAATACACGAAGACACATATGATGGATCTTGGCCATAGCATTTTTCACTCGCACTGAAATTTTATTTTATTTTTTTTCAACATGAGCACACTCGTTACCGCAAAATATTTTTACTGGAAAATGTTTCTCGAATAGTTATTATTCTTTTTCTGTTTTAATATTTTGCGGTAACGAGTGTGCTGTATGCGTAAATCACGATTAATTGTGTAAAATTTGTCATTTTCCCGGAAAAACTCGAATTACGGTGAGGTTTAAAATTTAGTTTGACATAATAAATATCCTGTTTTGACGGAAATGTTGTACATGTAAAATGTGTTAATGTTCTAGGGTGAGAATTATCAAAAACATACATTCTGAAGCCCTCTTAAATTTTTTCATATTTTCTAGGCCAAATAAGGCATATTGTGGGTCGAGTTCTTTAACGATATTTACATCTATACTAAAATTTTATTTTGTTTGGCCTTGCAATTATTGATCAATGAGGTAAAAGTCAATATCAGGACTCACGGCAACAGCTGTTTATGTGTCACTTTTTAATTACAATACCCAGGGACCTACATACTAACGGGATAGGCAACTTCTTCAGCGCCATGTTTATTTACCCAAAACGGCACACACAACACTGCAAGTTTTTTCAAACTACATTTTTTTCTAGTAAAAAGCTTATTTTCTGATTAATGTAATCTGTTCTTTTTGCATATTGGATAAGATATTTAATAAATTTTAAAGCACATATTATGAAATAATTTAGTTTTTAAGTAAACAACCACCAAAATCGGCGATTTCTCGGAAATACGGCTGATCAGGGGCACGCACTGATTTTTAAATAAACGTATACAGCTGATCAGGGGCACGCACTGATTTTTAAATTAACGTAATTACTACTAAGATAAGGAGTAAAAACAGTGCTAATAACAAATCTTGAATAATTTTTTGATAGATAAATTAAGATTTTATTCTGAAATATCTGTTAGCAAAAGAGATATATTTAATTAAAATTGACTTACGAAATCCCGCAACTTACGAGATATCGCGAGATTTGGGAGAGTTGCCTATCCCGTTAGTATATAGGTCCCTGCAATACCGTACAATATTTATTGGTGCAAACACAATTACAACTACCGGTAGAAACTCATTGCGAGCAATGAGCGGTCTTCCTCCGATTTTGAAAATAAAAATGTATATTCAAGTTGAAAAAGTGACACTCTGGAGATTTAACCCTGGTCGTCAGCGTGAGAATCCAATGTGCTAACCATTACGCCATTTCAACTCCCACTTCAAAGTGAAATTGACAAATATCAAGAGTTTGGATTTATCAATTCAAAAACAAATTATATATTTAGTATTTTGAAAGGAGGCTCTCTTAACCCTACAAATAATACAGAAAAACATTGAAGTTGAAAAAATCAATTTTTTTAAATTCACTTCCGGAAGCGACCCGAACTAACGACGACGCATGAAAAGGTCCCTTCACCAATCTAGAAATCATGTTCTATCATCTCTAACAAAAAAAAACCACTCAACATCATTTATAAAGTTGAAAACGTAAATTTAAGCAAACAAAATCGGGATTAAACCCAGATCGCCTTCGTGAAAATTCAATATGGAAGCCACTACACCAGCGTAATTTTACCAGCCATCATCAATGTTTACTTTGTATCATTGCCTGAAGTAACGAGCGTCAGGGAGGTTAAATGTTTTTTTTATATAGTGCAGAATTATAGAATGAGAGCTAGCTAGCCAAATTTTGTGCAAGCAGATTCACATCGGAATTGGTTACTTGAGTTTAAACAATAACAAATAATCTATTACTGATGAACTGATGATACTGTTTACTTCCTTTATTCTTTGTATATTCAACTTTTTATTCCATGCAATTCCATATACCTGTATTTCTTACAAACGTGTCCGTGTAATCTTTTTCTGCACTTCTACAATCAGACCATTTTTCTACTATGAAAGAAGAGTCACGATACATTACGTCACGAGTAAATCTTCGCACCTTTTCTTTGAAATGTATGTTCTATTGAATAGTTTCCATTCTCATATATATTATTGTATGTACCGTACAAATTACTCATTTTATTGCATTTGGAGGTCAGAGTATTTATGTTTTCAAAGACAGATTATCCATTTCATAATCTGAAAGATCCAACAATTCCTTCATATTTCATTGATCCTTATGGTAGTTTCGTTCGGATGTCTCCGTAAACTCCAACCTGCCAATCAGCAATCCTCGACTGACTCCGCTACGCTCCATACAAACCTCGGAAGTGATTGGTAGAGAAATATGTATCATATCGATTACATTTCTCCGCCGGAAACTGCCTTGTGACTCATTTCATATTTTACTCTGCATAAAGTTCTTCAAACATTTTTTTTTGTTGTCTAATTTTTCCTTGGATATTGGTTTTGATCACAGCATCATGTAAGTAGTCTTTGAAAGCAAAACATAGTGTTGGGCGTGCTTCAAAGTAAGTCAGATTTCAAAGGTACAACATTTGGAGGAATTTCAAATAAGATCACATGACTGTTTCAGCAACATGGTAGGACACCATTGACATCCGAGGTTAGCGTGCGATGAACGAGCCCTCCGAAGAGCTCTGAGTGCCGACTTGCTCGTCGGAGTTCACGAAGATAGCCGCCATTTTGGACCCGCTTCAAATTTTAAGATGCGAATATCTAGAGTTTGGATTTATCAATTTTCAAACAAATTATATATTAAGTCTTTTTGGAAATGTCTCTATTAACCCTACTAATATCAAAGAAAAATATTGAAGAACAAAAAAGTTAAAAAATTCGACTTTTTAAATTCGCATCCAGTAACAACCGGAAGTACCGACGACGAACGAAAAGTCACGTCCCGGCTAGAATTTATCATGATCTATAATCCCTGAAAGTTTCACATTGATATCTTTAGCCGTTCTTGAGATTATTCCTGGACAAAATTTCATTTTAAAATCAGGAAATGGTCCATAACTTGGCACCGGATGTGATTAATGAAATTTACTCTCGGATAAAATAAATTCAGCCTACGACAGGTTTTCCCTGCAAATTTCATACCAATCCACCCAATAGTCTCCGAGAAATCGCATGCACAAAATTAGAAAGTCAAAAAAATAATAAGAAGAATAATAATAAGAAGAAACAGTAGAATCACTATAAGGTCTTCTGTGAAGACGGAAGACCTTAATAATTGGCAAAGGCACAACATACAAGAATCATCAATTGTTCATACATTTATACAATATTTTAATGCATCACCTATAGTAACGGATAAAAATGATAAGTTGAATCACTACAAAGAAAATATTACAGGCTCAGATCCAGAAAATTTTTCCGGTGGGGGGGGGGGGGGGGGGAGGGGGGTCAATCCCAGTCAAGATAAAATTTCTAACAAAAATTTTCTTGAGAAGCCAAAAAGAAAAAATAAATAAATAAAAAAAAATGTAAATTCCATTTCCCATATGCGAAAAACGCCTATTAATAGTAGTGACAATGGGGTTCATGTTTTCGGGAGGGGGGGGGGGCAAAGTATTTTTATGTGCTTCAATATATACTTAATTATTTCTAATAACCAGGTCTGGCTCAATCTCCTGATTTAGCTATATAGCTTGATTTAGCTATATAGCTTTATTAAGCTATTCAGAATAGCTTGATTTAGCTATTTTATCACTCTTTTTTCTTAAATTTGTTATTTTCTCAGCATGCAAAAAAAGTCGCACCTTGGTGCAGTGATGATATTCAACCTTGAACTCTTCTGAAAATCAGTGAAAATAATGCATGTAAAAATCACTCATCAAATTGTGTCTCCTTAAGAGGCTTTGTACTCAAAGTTCTAAAAGTTTTGGGGCTATATAAAGCAATTGATACAGTTACTTTTTCAATGAAATTTTAAAGGAGCCCAATTATGGTCAACAAGATAATCGATTGGTAATAATTCAGTACAATGAGAAGCAATCATACTTATCCACGCCTCAACGCACAGTAGGTAGTGTACAGTTACTCAAACAATGGAAATTCATCTTTTGCTTAAAAGTATTCAAATGCTGCAATATTAGAAATATCTTTGATTTCGGTTGTTGTTTTGATAGCCCATAGTACATATATGAATAATCAAATACTTGCGACTGTTTGGCTATTTCTATCAAAAAACATTTTTGTAAAAAACTGCATATAATAGCTTTATCATGCTACTTTGAATAGCTTAATAAAGCTATATAGCTATTTCAAGCTTTATAGCTAAATCAAGAGATTGTGCTGGACCTGATAACTATGCAAATATTCCATGGGGGGATACGGACTTCCCCTCCCCCGACCCCCTCTAGATCCGCGCATGTATTACCCTTTGAATGAAGTATTTTAGACACAACTTATATTTGTGGATAATTGTTCATTTGATATATAAAATTGACACATCCTGATAGACTGTCGAAATATGGGCACAAGAATATGCCTGTTTTGTAGATTTTCATAAGGCATTTGACAGTGTTGTTCATAATGGTTTGAAATTGAAACTACTGCAATACAATGTTGGAAATAAATTTTATAACATTGTAAATGATATGTACATGAAAAGTGAAGCATGTGTCAAGTATGGAAATCTCCTTACTTCTTCATTTCCTATCAAATTAGGTGTACGTCAGGGAGATAACTTGAGTCCAACTTTATTTAAAATGTTTATAAATGATTTGCCATCATATTTACAAGGCTGTATAGACTCTGTCATGTTACACTCAAAAAGTATAGACTGTTTCAGTGATTCATTTTGAAAATGGTTATCATGGGTCCAAAGGACCCCTCTTAATGACAACAATGAGTCCCGTGCCAAAATCAATGCGTCCAAATCCAAGGGTACCGTATATTAGATGATACAGAGGAAATTCTGGTGAAATAAAAAAAGGTATTGCACGAAAGTGCAAATGTTTGATTGTAGCTGTGAATGATTTATACATTTACTATCAATTGTCCAAGTAAGAGTACATATTTTTGTGTCATAAAAATAATATATTGTCCACTGTGCACTTTGGTTCTATTTTTAGATCGTATATACGATCCCACACATTGTATCAGTCATAAAATGCACAAAAGCAGAATGAAGTAAAAAAAGTTTAAGAAGAAAATAGTCAGAAATTAAAATGATTAAATTTTATTCTTCTTAGCTTGTAAGGAAAAAACGAAAAGAAAAAAAAACAATGATACATGCAGGTTACAGCTTAAATACAAAGGTATAACATTCGCTTCAGAAACGTTCCACAGTATAGACATAATCAGTGATAATCGAACTATGCTATCTAACTTTCAAATATTTTCTGATAATTGCTTTTAACTGCAGTTCTGAAATCTGACCTGTTGTTGGCAACCTTATACCTGTTAAAATCGTTCATGCATATCGCTTAGCACGTGGATATGATACAATCGGTCAAGTTTTGAATCAGATTATACCGAAACAATTTAAAATAGTACATGTCCTTCCGTAAATTTATTGCGTCCATTGGGATGCACATTTATTGAAATAATGCGTCCTGAGTAAAATTTGTGCGTAATTTACGCAGGACGCACATCAAAATGAATCACTGCTGTTTGATGTATGCAGATGATATAGTAATACACCTGAAGGACTACAGCAAAAGCTAAATTCTTTAGAAAAGTATTGTGATGATTGGGGTATGAAAGTAAATTCTAATAAAACGAAAATTATTATATTTAACAAAGCTGGGAGAACAATCAAACATAAATTTCACTACAAAAATTTCAATATTGAATGTGTATCTAGTTATAAATACCTAGGCATCTATTTCACAGCCTCAGGGACTTTCTCTATGGCAAAAAATGAGTTATACAAAAAGGGACTTAAAGCTTTTTTCAAGTTACGAAAAGACTTTCTTAGCTTAAATCCTGGGATATCCACTAGCCTCAATGTCTTTGATCACACAATTAAGCCTATATTACTTTACGGCTCAGAAATATGGGGAATATTTAATGTTAATAATTCAAAAATAAAGCAATCTAATCAAATATTGATGCAACTATGCAATAAAAACTTTACAGGAGAAAATTTACACATCAAGTTCTGTAGAACTATACTAGGTTTGAATAGGAAAAGTACGAACCATGCCTCTCTTTCAGAATTAGGTAGATATCCTTTACATTATGATATTATCAACATGTTACTTAAATATTGCTACAGATTAGAAAATTTAAATTCAGATTTCCCTTTACTAAAAGATACATTTATATGTTAAGTAAGGAACTTCATTTCACCCAAAAAACAACTTGGTACTCCTCAATAGAAAAATTACTAAAAATTCTTGATATCCCAAACCTAATGTCCTATAATACTAAGAGTAATTTTATGAATTCATTAAAACAATCCATGAATAAAAAATACTCACTTGATTGGCAGCACTCAAATGAAACACTAAAAGAGGGCAAACTTGTCACTTATTTATTTCTGAAGAACAATTTTAGATTGGAAAAATATCTAATTAATTATTAAAACCTGAATACAGAAAACCAATATGTAGATTACGTGTATCAGCGCACAGACTTTTCATAGAATTAGGCAGATATAATAACACACCCAGATCAGAAGGAATATGTAAAAATTGTACGCTTAATCAAATTGAAGATGAAGAACATTTCCTTATTCACTGTAGCAAATTTACAGAGGAAAGAGAAGACCTATTTAACCTGATCTCATCTAAAGTAAAACATTTTACAGAATTGCCTGATAAACAAAAATTATTCTGGATTCTAAATTGCGAAGAACTAGATATACTAAACTCTCTTGGAAGATTTTTACAAAAAACATTACCATAAATTTTAGGAATGTAATTTTTATTATTATTATTATTATTATTATTATTATTATTATTATTATTATTATTATTATTAATTATGTAAAAGTATGATACTTTCAAGTATATGGTTTAGTAATGTATGCATATATATATGATGTACTATATATATATACCTATAGAATAGAATAGAATAGAATAGAATAGGATTTATTACCAAATCAGGGCCCAATGGGCATAGACATATAACATGTATAATCACAGATAACAGACAGAATACAACATATAATGAAGAGCAATTCTTCCCATTTAGTACATTGGTGGTGTTTTGAGTTTCACATGTAGACATAGGTTGTCTTTATTTAAGATATAAAACAAGTCTTATGTTCATATAAAATATTTTGGGTATTCCCCTACTTGTATGTCTTTTCTATCAATCAAGCAATTCTTTCCCTCTTATGTATATGTATATTGTATTTCGTGTGTATGATCATAATCATTGTATACATTTTAACAATGTACTTTCTTTTTGCCCCATGAGGGCCCTTAATTGGTCAATAAACGAATTGAATTGAATATGCATACCAGACCTGTTTACCCAAATTGTTGTCTCTCAGTATTTTTCATTAGATTTGTCAGTGAGATTTGGCATTTGCCCGTAAGATTTCACTTTTCATCCACTGTACGTATATTACTAGAAAACAACTATATTTCTGATTACCAAAACATGGTTTAATAACAAAGCAAAACATCATACACTGCTCTCTTTTGAGTGATTTCTGTCATTTGTTTGAAAATTTTCTCTTCTTTAGCGATTAAAAAGCGTCAAACTGAGACAGATAACGAAAACTAATTGCTAAAATTCATATGAACGAATTTCCGTATTTTCGTTATAGCAAAACGTAAGACGTATTTTCGACTGAAAATCCGTACAAAATACGGCGAAATCGTAAGAGTGAACAGGTCTGGCATACTGACAACTTGATCATGATGATACAGCTCATATGAAAATATATCTAATCTCCTTTGCATAATTTACACTGACTGCGGAATTATCTCAGAAAAATTTTAAATACGCATCCCGCATACTTACGTTACTCCTCAGTTCTCAAAGTTTATTTTTCCCAAACCAGTTGTGTTTTCATAATTTGGGACATTCTACGTTAAGCAGGCGCTTTAAAAACATCGGATAAAACCGGATTTGATCCCTTCATTTTTTTTTTTATTTCGAATTTCTCTGTTTCTGGCCTGGAGGTTATAAAACTTTCTGAGTATGTACTCAGTGCTCAAACTCATACTCCGTACTCCAAAACCATACTCATGCTAAAAATTCCTCTCTAATTTGTATATAAAATTTGAGTATGAGTAAGGTTTTAGAGAACGGAGTATGAGTTTGAGCACAGAGTATGTACTCAAATTTTATATGTGTGTGGTGACTTTTTATTGATTTATATTCCCTTTTTTGTTCTTTCGTTTATTTTTTAGTCAATTCTTTTTTGGGATGGAGGTGGTGTGTCTTTATTTGTTTGCTTTTTGTTGTTTTGGGGTTTTTTGGGGGGGGGGGGGGTAGATTTAGATTACAGGTGGTGGATCCAGGATTCTTAAAAAGAGGATTCTACATATCTTTAGGCCGCTATAGGGCCTCATATGGGTCTAAGTTAAAGCCCTGGTGGGTGCCCGGTAGCTCAGTGGTTAGAGCACCCGCACGGTTAGCGGGAGGTCCCGGGTTCGAGTCCCAGTCTGGCCGACATTTTTCCCCGCCTGTTATACATCAATGAAGGAAGTGAAGGGGAAACCTCAACAGCGCGAGTACTCTGAAACAACGTATTTGAGCAGTGGTGACATACTCAAAAGTAGACACTTAAAAATACCACAGATTTTTAAAAATTTTGAAATCACATTTTTTTTTTAACCCACACCAATCGCATCAAAACCGTTAACGAGTGATTTTTCAACACTTTACATAAGAATTGATTAACCACGCTAAGTTTAAATGTCCTTCTAAGGGAAGAAATTGCGACTAAGACCAAAAACTTAAGTTGATGATAAAATCTTGCAAAATCTATTTTCTTCAAAAATTGCTTGCATAAACATATCTATCTAAATTTATCCTAAAAAAGAGTTTACAAAGCTATTTTCAAATTCATGTTAAAAGATAGATATTGTCAAAAATATATGTTAATCTTAGTCCCTGGTAAGTTTATTTACAACAGTTTTTTTTTTTTAATGGAACCGACAATTTTCCCTATCTTGTCACTGATCATCTACAAATTTACTTCGTTAAAAACCATTCTGATTCTACACAAAAATACGTGTACTCTGAAGTTGATATTAAAAAGATGCCTGCGTCCTTCATTGATAATATATATAAAATAATAATTTGTTAGAATTTCAATGGGCGCGCTTATTGTGCCTAATTATTCGCAGATATTCCCCCCTCCCCCCCCCCAAAAAAAAAATCTTTTACATGAAAAGAAGTTTCTTGCGGTGGCCTTCAATTTGACAATTGGATATATCGATGACGTTTTATTAATTAACAATATTTATTTTCACTCCTACGTAGATTCTATATATATCCCATTGGAAAGACACCACGGAGTCTGACACATGTGCTTCGTATTTGGATACTTTACTACAGTGCGGCATTGATCGCAAACTAACAACTAAACTTTGTGATAATTATGATGACTTCAACTTTCCTCACAGCTGATTCGATACGCAAGAGCTTATGTTCTTCGAAGCAAGCTACTGACAAACAAGTTGATGATGCTAGGTTAACCACAATCTTGAAATCAATATTTCGCAAATTCTATGGTCGATATGTACAATAACCTTTTTGCAAATACAATCAGTCGTTATGTCGGGTGTTGTCTGACGTATTTAATGTAAATATTTTCTTACTGAATTTACTACGGATTTCTCCGTTTGTACCGGATCATGACAAAGAGCAAACTTTAGGTGTAACCGTTCGACAAGGGATGCTTACTCCTCTATGGCATCTAATCCCACCTCTGAGGGTTTCAAAGGTCCGTCCACAAATTGTATTGTTTAATTTGACTTTTCGTGCATGCATGATTACTGTTCGTTGTATTCAATATTTCATAAATGACATTTTATCTATATCGTATTGTGTTTATTTAAGGAATAACTGTCTAATTTTTTGGATTCATGATGTGATCAATCGAGTGGCTTGCGTGATAATTTGCATAAACGCCGAAGGCGTTTATGCATAAAATTATCACGCAAGCCAATCGATTGATCATCGTCATGAATCCAAAAAATCTGACAGTTATTCCTTATATTTACATGCTCCTGATTCTGGAAATTCCCGTGCTAATAGCCCCGCTTCTGTCTCTATTTGTCCCGCCCCGCACGTGATTTTTTTTAACCGCGCCTATCGACGAACCAGTAGATTTATGTAGAAATAAAGTATTTTTACAATTTGTAATTTTATCTCGGACAAAGACATTGGAAATGTAAATATATTTCTATAAATCGAAGAACGATTGTTGCGTCTGTGTTTAAATGTGCAGGCCCGTCGGAAGCCATTTTACTTTGTGGGGCACAACCATACATTTTCAGTTTTGGGGGGAGGCACTATCAAGTACCCAAATTACTTGACAAGCAAAAAAAAAAAGTGGTCATCACCAGACATTATTATTGAGGGGGCACAAGCATACAGTAGCTATGTTTTCTATAGTATTCTATATATCGGCAAAATTATTGGGCCCCCCTCCCCCCGGTTCTTAGGCCATGATGTGTATGATGCGCCAAATTAACATAAAGTTAAATAATTAGTACCCCTTGAAGACAAATTTAATTATTTGAAAATAACAACAACGCAATAATTAAAGATCTCTTCAAATAATTAATGATAAATTTGAATTTTGCACGTCCATTAATTCACCTGTTGATAAAATTAATTAAGTTGCTGAAATGTATTTGAGATTGAGCAAATTTGAAATATTCTCAAGCATTATTATGATATCAACTATAGTCACAGTATTTGACATATTAATCCCTAGCTTACTTTTCTTATTTAAAAATCCCAGTTTTACCGTGTTTGTGCGTTAATATGCATCCGGAAAATACGGACAAGGCTATTTAGTCTCTTTCGTGAAATTGAAAAGCGTTTTGATGATTCGGGTACCTGTTCGGACATGCTCTGGCTTTTTTAACCAAATTCTAAGGAAAATTGATGAGACTCTTCATTGACCTTTTGCACACTGACAGCCGGAAACGAACCCAAAATGGAATGTTTCTGCTAAGGCAAGTGGAAAGGATACATGTTTCTCGTTCTAGGCCCAAGCAGATGCATTCATACCATAAGATAAGTAAGTACATAAATTTTCACCCACCTATTACACATGTCTTTTAGTTATATACGGAAGATAATGGTACTTCTGAGTTCTGTGCCCGTTACTATGGGCGATTGAGATGCTTTATTGGCGTCAGGGCTTATTTGTGTATTTTATGATAATCATAACATTATGTACAGTGAAGATGAATGTAATGAAGTAGGTGTGGCAGGATTGATATTCATACTGTGTATTATTTTCTGTAATATTCTCCAAAATAGATCAACTGGTGATGCAGATCATGTTTTTTAACATTAATATTGATGCTGCTAATTTGTGTTTTTGAGAATAGTCCAGTTCACACTTTGCAAAAGTTCTATCCCTCTTCAGTGTCAAAAAAAGATCAAAAAGAGAAGAAAGATGTTTCTCTCTGTATGCAACCAATTTAACAAACATTTGGCTGTGCTCTGATGAATCCACTATATGCTTAAAATGTTTTCTTTCAATGTATGGGTAACTTTATCCTGGGGCAATACAAAATCATACATTTTTTTCCCTGTAAAATACAAACCAGAATGCTTTAAAGGCTTATTTGATATTCTCTGGGGTTTTCCCTAGGGCTGCCACGGTTCCAAAATTTTTCGGGTCGGGTCGGTTCTGTAAGTTTTCGATTCGGTTTCGGGTTTTTTGGGTCGGGTATTTACATCTATTTTAAACCTTAATTTCATGAATTTAACTTGAAAAATCTTTATTTGTTACATTAAATTTACATTGAAAACAAGTCTTAACCATGCGAACGTCTTGACATCGGTGACTTGGCCTACTATTAGCCACAACCTGACCATTCCTGCTCGTTTTGATAATTATCTAATACTTCCGTGACAAGTGTTTTGTCATGGAATGAAGTAGATTTCAGTTGTGATGTTTATTTATCACTGTTCTTTGATTTCGACTCCATTTTTTGTTTTGAACAGACTCTAATATATAAACCAGACCCGAACCGAAATCCGGAAAAATGGAACCGGAACCGAACCGAACAACTTGGACCGCGGTTCTCGGTTATTTCGGGTACATGTGACAGCCCTAGTTTTCCCTAAAGATGGTGACCTCGGAAGATAACTTTTGAAAAGTGTGGATTCAACTTATAACCATTTTTTGATAGCAAAGTCAGGTGGTTTACCGTACTTTGCATGAGTTCAATAATCTTAATGTTATAGCCCTACTGTTTGAATAGTCTAAGTGTGTCTACATATACATAATATATATATAAATAATAAAGGAAGCAATCAACATTTGTTCCTTGCTTCAAATTTTAAGCCATTTTGACATGAGGACTTGTTTTCATAACATAGGCTTAGATTGGTGTTACATGTACCTTCTCCTTTATTCTTTGCCACATTTCTACTTGGGATATGAATTATACATGTACTACTCTAGGCTTACTAATGAATAAACTACTAGTATTCTTCAAAAAGAAATTTTTTTAGCTGCATATATTAGGTATCAATAAATATAATAATGTATGTAATGTTAAATTGTCTGATCAACATATCAGAGGATATAGTTTCAAACTAACTTACTTTAGTTCATTAATTTTTCTAGTCACTTGGTTACCTGGGCTGACAATAAAAGTAAACGTATAAAAACATACAACATATATATATATATACTGCAGTAAACTCATGGGCCTGTGATATTAAATGCATATTTTAACACCCCCCCCAAAAAAAAATAGTATATGAGATATATCCCTCTTTGAAATATCAGTGTTTGAGATATCAGTTGAAACAGACTATAATTTGGACTGTGGACTTGCTTTGAAGTATACCTAATATTCCACATATTAGCATTAAAGATATTAAAGTTTATTTGTATTACTATTTTTTGCAAAGTTTACATGTTGAAATAATGCCCTCTATGGTTCTTTTCCTTTGTTATGTTGTAAATGTAAGCATGAGATCACAAGAAATTCAAACATGAAAATTATCAAATTATGGACTATGTTTATAATTCCACCAAAAACATATTATCCTGGTTATCTGTAAACATCACCAAGAAAACTGAATAAAACATCTCAATGAATTGACAGAATCATCTACCCAGATATGCCTCCATCCATGCATGGAGTAAAATTAATACATGGTTGTAGAAAACCATTGCTATTTTAGTGAATATCCCCCAGTGGGCCAGCAGTACATGTATGAACTAATACGTCACACACTGAGATAGACTCTTGGTGTAGTAGTTACTAGTGAGTATTGATTGATGCAGCCCCTGATTCCAGTGTCTGGCTCTAAAGATATCTTGGCTTCCATGATGAAAGGCACTAATTACGCAGGTAAAATGTAGTATGTTATGTTGTTTTAATTCTGCAGTGACAGAAACATTCATCAAGGTTTTGTTGAATGTATGATCATGGCTCTTAGTTTAGAAGAATGGTTTCTTATGAGGGAGAAATGTTTTCTAGATTGTGAATACATCTGCTACTGTACAATATCTATAGGGCTATTTTTTTCTTGTGTTGTGTGAGTGGCATTAATAATTTATCCACTGTCCATTGCATTATGGAGGAGGATTTATGAGATAAATTTACCTGAAGCTCCATTTCCTTTCCTGCTGATGCTCATTAGCAGCAGATGTCAAAACATGGCTAATTAGCTTGGGTTTAAGTAAAATAATGGATATGAATTGTCTCAATGTTAAAGTTGTCAATTAAGGCTAGTGTGGTGTTATAATTAATAATTTCATATCTGCTGATACATGTCCACACAATAAGCAAAAGTTTTTATTAGCAATTAAAACTTGGATTAATTAAAGAGCACAAGCCAATACAATTAATCCCTTATTAGATTAATTATCACTTACATGTAATTTAATTAACAATTAAAATTTTATAGTAGCTAGTACACATAAATATCAAGAATCAGAAATTTATAAAATGTACAATACAGTCATGTATCATATTCACTCTTAATAAAGAAACCTTAAGTTATAGTTAATATTGGGGTGGTGGGGTGGGATGGATGGGTGGGATATGTGTTCATGAACTTAATTAAGACACAAAATATTTTTAAAAAGCAGGTATGTTTGATGGTGAAAGAGATAGGTTAGACTTATATGTCAATTTATTGTCAGTGATTGAACTCTAATTGTTTTTAAATATGTGCAAAAATAATAAAGCACTATAGTTTAAATATAGTTACAGTCAAACCTCGTTATCTCGAACTCAATGGGACTGATAAAAAACTTCGAGATATCAGGGGTAATATACTTAAAGAATTAGTGGTGGGGACTTCCAAATCACTTCAACATATCCATGGTGTTCGAGATATCAGTGTTCGAGATACCAAAGTTCAACTGTATACAAATTCTCTTCTTTATGATTACTGTATATTTTGTATTATCTTGTCAGAGATGTGTCATGCTCAATAGAGTTACTTTTCAGTCATCTTCTCCATTAACAAAAGAACTCCTGGCGTAGCTTTATCAAACTCCGTAAATAATAAAAAAAATCTCATCCCATACACAAAAGTCAGCAACTCTTCCCTAATCGTGACCTCGATTTTCAGCGTGACTGACCAAACGTTGAACACAGTTCATCTCTCTACTTAGCAAATAAAGCTAATGTTGATTGACAGCCACAGCAAACCTTATTAAACTTACTATAAGCAATAAGTCCTGTTCCACGGAATTGTAATATAATCACAGCGTAGTCCTCACAGGGATGCTTATTTGGCTAGAACAAATAAGGAACATTATGCTTTAGGAGGGATGGTTTTACGGATATACTGATGCCATGTGTTTGAAATACTGTTTAAGAGCTTTTGCTTTAAGTGAAAATCTTGATATGATCATTGTAGTGATTTTTATGCCCCCGGATCGAAAGATCCCAGGGGTATATTGTTTTTGTCCTGTCTGTCTGTTTGTCTGTTTATCTGTTTGTCTGTCTGTCTGTCTTTTGTCAACTTTAACCTTGCCCATAACTTTTGATTGGTTGGAGCTATGACTTTCATATTTCACATGTGTATTCCTTGTGACAAGACCTTTCTTTGGGTACCATCATATTTGACCTTTTGACTTTGGAGTTTGACCCACTTTTGCAAAATTTTATGAGACTTTAACCTTGGCCATAACTTTTGAACAAGTGGTGCTTGGGGTTTCAAACTTCACATGTATATTCCTTGTGACAAGACCTTCCTCTGGATATCAACCACTTTGACCTTGACATAGGAGTTTGACCTACTTTTGAAAAACTTTAACCTTGGCCATAACTTTTGAACGGTTAGAGCTAGGGCTTTCATACTTCACATATGTAATCCTTGTGACAATACCTTCCTTTGGATACCAACCACTTTGACCCTTTGACCTTGACCTAGGAGTTTGACCTACTTTTGAAAAACTTTAACCTTGGCCATAACTTTTGAACGGTTAGAGCTAGGGCTTTCATACTTCACATATGTAATCCTTGTTACAAGACCTTCCTTTGGATACCAGCCACTTTGACCTTCTGACCTTGACATAGGAGTTTGACCTACTTTTGAAAAATTTTAACCTTGGCCATAACTTTTGAATGGTTGATGCTAGGGCTTTCATACTTCACATAATTATGTAATCCTTGTGACAATACCTTCCTTTGAATACCAACCACTTTGACTCTTTGACCTTGACATAGGAGTTTGACCTACTTTAGAAAAACTTTAACCTTGGCCATAACTTTTGAATGGTTGGTGCTAGGGCTTTCATACTTTACATATGTAATCCTTGTGACAAGACCTTCCTTTGGATACCAAAAATTTTGACCTTGACCTTGATGTTTTACTTACTTTGCAAAAACTTTAACCTTCACCATAACTTTTGAACAGTTGCAGCTAGGGCTTTCAAATTTAACATTTGTTTATCTTTTGGCCTGGATTTTGACTTGCATTTGAGAAACTTTAACCTTCACCATAACCTGCCATACGGGGGCATCAGTGTTTCACAAACACATCTTGTTTTTTTTTTTTTGCTTGATGCAGAATTAGATATGAATAGAAGTTAAACCATGAATTTTTTTTTTCAAAAACAATGAAATTGGCAAATTGAATAAAAGTACACAGTGCTCTAATAGGCTCTGTTCTTATGTCTGCAATATAATTACTGTTTTCATCTGTCCTTGGTCTCATAACATTTTCAGCATGTTTTTTCCCTCATAGAATAGAGTATGATATAAGAATTGTCCATCCCAATTTACCTACCGGTAATGATATAAGGATACTTTTTATAAAAAACTTAAAATGTCAAATTTTACAACCTTCCCCAGGCCAGCACATAAAGATTAATTTTACTTCTAATCAAACATGGTATTTGCATTTTGTAAGAAGATATAAGATCACTTTGTAAACAGTTATCAGTATTAAGTGTTTTTTTTTAAAGTAGAGCACACAACTGAGGGTAAACCTGACAGAGATCAAACTGCTCAAATGCACGTGTTCCTTCATAATTTCCATAGATCTTTAAATATTGATAATATCAAAGCTGAATATATGATGGAAGAATGAAGGTATATATTTTGTGAAAACTGTAGAAAGATAACATTGAAATTGAGAAGCTGTTGCTCTTTGAAAACAGAACTCAGAAGTACCCAGTAAACAATACTACTCTACCAGCTGAGCTAACTAGCCACTGGCAAATGAACCTGCCTGTAACAGGAGGTGAAAAAAGGGGCAGACCAGACCAGGATTTGAACATGGGCCCTCACAACTCTAGACAGGTGCTCTACCAGCTAAGCTAACTGGCCACCTGTGATTGAACCTGTTTGATCGCCAGATTTTCTCCTTTCCCTTTACACCTGATGCTGTTGACCACCCCTAGACTAGCAAGTAAAAGTCCTGCAAGGGAAAATTATTTAGGATTGCTGAGTGTCTTCAGGGGTGGTGACATTAAAGGAAGGAGGAATGTAGAAGGTTTGATGACCCATGACCAGATACCAAGTTCAGTTGGGTTATATTGCACCTGTATAGAGTTCGGGGGTCCTGAGTTTGGATCCCAGCCTTATCGTCATTTTCTGTCTTCCTTTTAACATATAACACGTCAGATGAAGATGATATGAAGTCTCCTTTTAAAATGTTGAAAGGATTTTAAATAAAAGACAAACTAAATTGATTAAGAATGATAATATTATTTCATAACTGAGAAAATATTCAGAAACTGATAGTTTTTGTTTAGCACTTTTCCCCATGGCACAGAATGGAATTATGGAAAAAACAGTGTTAGTGTCAGGACACATTAATCAATAATCATGATAATATAAGAAAGTTTGTAAACACGAACTTGCTAATTTCTGAATGCATTATCAATTAGGATTGTCTGTAAGAGATAGATAGCAAATTTATTGGTTGCACTTGAATATTGTAAATCTCATTAGTAGTATATCAACAAATCGCTCCTATATTCAAAAAAAAAAAAGAATATCGTACATGCAAGCTAAAGTGTAAAATGCTCATTTGGCAGTTTGGCATGATGCTACATGAGAAAGTTCAGAAATTATATAATACTCTTGTCTGAAAATTTGATGGAAAGGTCTGGTTGGAGATGTGGGCAGTGTGTTTTAGGTGAATGACTTGGAATTAGGGTCCAGGATCAGGCACTTGAAAGCAATCAATAACATTCACTATACAATGGATGTCTTGAGAATTTCCGCATGCACAGTGCTGTTATGATACTGTTACAGAACATTCTGCATTTCATTATTACATGCTTCTGCATCTGTGTTTTAAAGATATTTTCTGTAATGGTTCATGTACAGCACAGTTAGTATGAATGATATTGATTGGAAATCGAATTCCTGTTGAAAAGTTTTAATCATCGTCGCATTAGAAAAATTGCACAGAACAGTTTGATCATAGTGAGTCACATGTTGACAAGGTATATGTGAAAGAAGAGACAGAAATGACTCAGTGTCTTGCAGAGCGCATTAGTTATTGATTACCACACATTTTTCTTTTACACTTGCAGGTACAGGTAGCAAAATGGGTTAAACAACTACGAAGGTCATTTAAAGAAGTGGCCTGGTCGCTATGACAACATCAACAGCAGAAGATCTGCTCCAGGCCAATCAGATTGTTAAGGAGAGATGGAAAGTGGTGAGTTTTTGTACCTTTTTTTGGTCAGTTATACATGTAATATCATTACAGGTCTACCTCTCAAATGATGAAGTTGTTTTGGGGGATAAACTAGAATAAGCATTTTCATCTGTATCTGTTGATGCAAAATAAAGGAGATTTATGAATGCTCAGTGATTTGGATGCTGCATTTGAGCTACTTTTCATGCTTGATTCTGCTAATTAAAAAAATGTACCAAAGATGCTTTCAGTTTACTGCAAGCAGTAAACAGTAAACAAGTCAACTAGCACATATGATACAGTATGGACAATGTAATGCATGATTTGGCCGATGCTTCATCTGACCTATATTCCATACTTCAGCTAATAAGCATCTGAGTACAGTTTGTATGATGTACTTTCTGCATAAACCAATTTTGAACATCTGATTTATCAATGGAAGTTCTTTCTAAAATGCTTTTTCCCCCATAAAGTGCCATGTTTTGTGCCCTTGAGTATTTAGTCCCATTAAAACAGCTCTAGTGTTTAAAGTCAGTTAAATTGCTGTGTGAAGTAAATCAAAAGTTTAAGTCAATACCAGAGCTGGTTCCATTAAGTGCTTAGAACAGCTTTGGATGTTGCTAGATATGCATGAGCATTTCTCTTCGTGCCAGTTTTCTAATTTAGAATGTTACTGTCATGTTTCATTGATACTTGGCTTGTAGAATTCAAAGCAAATAGGATTCCTCGAAATGTAGTACAGCTCTGTAATTAAATGTGCATACAAAATCTCTTTGTGACATTTTTTGAATACAGTTTGTTAATTACATTCTTTGTTTCATGGTTACATGAAAGTCTACTCATTAAACTATTTATCACGAAATTTATGACATATAATCTGCAAAAAGAGTATGAATTTAAAATTCAACCTAAAATTGTAGAACAATGTCTCAATCACTTATCATATCATGCTTATTGCATGAAAATAATGAGGTGTTAATATTAATGGTTTCATTACAGTGGAAAATTCAAGAGGTGATGAATATTTCAAGAATTTTAAAATTGAATGAAATCTTGAAAATTTGGTTGCATAATGATTGCACAATTCAAAATGCATGAATTTGGGTACAAAGGAAGAATATTGCTGACAAAAATGCTTTAGCATCTTACATGGCTGTCTAATACAGGGTAGTATGTGAACTACATGAAATTATTGTTTTGGATTTTCAGGTTCGAAAAATTGGTGGAGGTGGGTTTGGAGAGATCTACGAAGGTATCGACCAAGTCACGAAGGAGTCAGTGGCTCTGAAACTGGAGTCTGCCAAACAAGCCAAGCAGGTCCTCAAAATGGAGGTAGCAGTCCTCAAAAAACTACAGGGTAGGTCATTTATTCTGTATGTGAATTTTATCTCTGGAAGACCTTTTCCTTACCAACTGGAGAGAATGTATTACATGTAGAATGAATGTAGAGTGTAGAATGAATATACACCAGTTTAAATTTTTACATGTCATTAATTACATTAAAATAATGAAAATATGTGCATGTAATAAAAGGTCCTGGTTTATATAACTTCATTGGAATTTATCTTTGTTTTCAGGACAAGACCATGTATGCCGATTCATTGGGTGTGGCCGTAATGAAAAGTACAATTATGTAGTCATGACCCTGCAAGGTAAAAACTTGGCTGAGTTAAGGCGGAGTCAATCGAGGGGGTGTTTCTCCCTCAGTACCACCCTCAGGCTGGGGGCCCAGATACTGAAGGCCATCGAGTCAATACATGAAGTAGGATTTCTACACAGAGATGTTAAACCTGTAAGTATAAGCTGATATAGCTTTAAGTATGGAGAAATCATTTCAAACAAGAAATTGAATGGATTAATTATTAACTTGACTTAACAGTACAACTAATGCCGTTTTTTCCATTAGAACTTAAAGCTCATATTTGTAAATTTCAGTCTAACTTTGCAATGGGAAGACTGCCTAAAGACAGTAAGAAAGTTTTTATGTTGGACTTTGGATTGGCTCGTCAGTACACCACCCCCACAGGTGAAGTAAGACCCCCCAGGGCTGCTGCTGGCTTCAGGGGCACCGTCAGATATGCCTCGGTTAATGCCCACAAAAACAAGGTACTAAATACCATTGAAGTGACAATACTCACATGTAGATTTCAGAACATTTATTAATTCTAGCTTTATTTGTTAAATTATAGATTACATATTATAGGAAATGATTGCTTGTTTTTTGAAAACATGCATATACTGTTTTAGATTATGAGATTAGAATGTGTATCTTACAAAAGATGTGACAATCATATAAATGTAACAATGTATTAATTAAAACAGTAGCTCAGCATATGCATTTCTCACAGTAGATTTATTTTTTTTTTTAGGAAATGGGCAGACATGATGACCTATGGTCCCTGTTTTACATGTTGGTAGAATTTCTAGCGGGTCAGTTACCATGGAGAAAAATCAAAGACAAGGAACAGGTCGGCCAAATGAAGGAGAAATACGACCACACTCAGATGTTGAAAAACATGCCACCAGAATTTAAAACTTTTCTGGAACACATCGAATCCCTGGAATATCATGACAAACCTGATTACTCACTCATGCATAACTTGTTTGAGCAGTGTATTAGACGGAAGGCAATAAAAGATAATGATCCGTATGACTGGGAGAAAATTTACACTGACTCAGTGGCTACCACCACCACTACTTCACCACCAATAGGGCTGAAAGCCACCACTGGTTTAGGGTAAGCATTTTGCTTGGTTCTCTATTGGGGGTGGGGGAGGTTAATAGATTAGATTTAAAGATATTTTTTTTTTGTATTCCCCATAGGTTAGATAAGCAAATTCAATGATTAAAAGCAATAATAGACACAGTCATTGCAGTTGCATCCCTATATCAGTCCATTATATGATGTAAATAATTCATCAAAGTATGTGGCATTTATAAAAACACTGAAAAAAAAAACACTGCATGCACATTGTCACTTGATGTGTGTCATGACTGACTCAAAGCCATTTGTTCAAGTTCAAGGTTAGTTTCAGAATAATGTATTATTTATGTCCCATTCATAACTTTCTAATGGAAAAAAATTGATAGTTGATATATCACACAAAGGTAACTTATGACCAAAGGGTTTTTCATGACCTTGAACCAAGGTCATTTTGACAAATTCGTGTGTTTTATGATCTTGAACCAAGGTAATTTTGACAAATTCAAGGTCGTTTTGAAAAATTATACAATTTCTGTTCTTGTCTCATCTTGTTATGGAGAAACTGAATTGACACAAACATTTTTTATAAGCGAAGGTTATGTTAGAATCTTGATCCAAGGTCATTTGGGGAAGTTCAAGGTCATTTGCAGAAAAAGTATATTATATGAGTTTGTTTATCATTAGAAATGGCCACTCTCAGGGCATTTGTGTTTATGAAATACATCTTGTTACTTCTGTTAAAGACCATGGACAGTCTTCATTTGTAGTCCGTGGTTTTGTGAGAAGCCAAGAAAACGAGGTTCAAGATTTAAAATAAATGCTTATCCCACAGACATATGAAGTATTTTTGACAAATCACATTTGCGTGTGAAAAAATTGAAACATGTTGTTACTCAGTTATCATTCTGGAGCAGTAAAAATTTGCTCATTCTCTTCACAAATTCTGACAGAAAGCTGCAAATGCCCAAATGTTCCATGCTTTTTAAAATATCTTAAAAGCAGGTATCTATATCAGTATGGGGGATGAATGATAAATTCTGAATCAATCTTTGACTTAATTTTGAAAATATATCAATAAATTTTTTTTAGGACTGTCTTTTTACCTAGATGACATTATGTGTAGTGTATTTACTATGTAACTTTGTTTAAACTTGACTGTTTAAAGTACATGCACAGTGGTGTCGTTATGAAAGCGAGTGGAATTTGATATGTGTGTAAAGAGATTCTATCTGAAGATCAGATCAATTTGTATTTAGATAAAATGAATTAATCATTTCAGCAGATGATAGATCTGAGTATTCTCTTGAGTTATTGCAATGACAGGCTTAACAACATCTAAAATAACCTTTTTACAACAGTATCATCTCTTTTTTACTGTTATTTTATTAAATACATATACTTTCTATCCCATTGTATGATATGATGAACAAAAACAGTGGATTATATTGTTGATGTAATTTTCAATTATTGATGAATGGTGTATCAGTTGAGCACTGCACATACGACCTTTTATTTCGCTGTCCTATATATTGATCTGCTGGGTTGAAGATTATGTTTGAAATTCTCTACTATAATTTACTGTGAAGTATTAAACTAGTCATGCACATAAAAATATACTGTAACACACCATGGGTTGGCATTAAGATATTTCAGCTATGTAGGTTGTTAAATTAATTGAGTGAACTGCTTTGAACTTTGGAAGAAAAAAACTTTCTTTGTTTTATTTTTGAAAACTTATTTTCCCCCATTTGTTTTATAGATTACATGGAGCCACCGAAGTCATCGATGAAATTCTTAGTGATGAAGAAAATAAGGATGAAAAGAGGTTAAAGGATGCAGATCTCATTATGGACAACAAGCATGTGAAAGACATTGACAATCGTTACCGAGAGGAGCAGGGTGACATAGTTCTTATCAAAAGTGATGATCCAAATCTCCGAGTGGATGAAAAACACCAAGTGGAGCAAATGGTCAAAGAGGAAACGGTGGAAAATGTGGCTGTGGAAGCAGAAAATGAACCACATGAACCAGTTGTAAATGAACCGAATAATGAAGAGGTCAAGGACAATGGCAGTAAACCTGCCACATCTTCTCCAACTAAATCTGCCCTCAAAACTGTTGATTCTAGTGTTCTTAGACTTCGAAACTCACAAAACTTGCCAGAAAGTGCATTTAAACCTATTAAGGAATCAGTGTCATTTGGTGATGTGAAAGAGATAGATTCAAAGCAAAAGGTTGGTGGTTCAAATTTCAAGGCAGAGAGGAGAGTGTCTATTCAGAACTTTGCAGAGGTTCACGAGGACATTGACGTTCGAGATAAGTGCAATAATGAACCTGATCCACTTGTGAGTCGTGCACCATTAACATTTGCTATGATGCAGACAGACGAAAAAACACCAGATGATCATCTTGATGAAAATGCAACAAGAGCTGCACCTTACACAGTTGCCAGTCAGTGGAATGCTTCTCAGTTCCCATCTTCTTCTGAAAGTCAGGGAGCAGATGAAAGTGAGGGGGAAGTAGGGGGTGCTAAAAATAAATCTCAACTGAAAAAATCTAAAAGATTTCAGCATAATACATTAATGGATGAAGAGGATATGAAAATGGATAGTGTTTTGAGAAATTCCCTTGTTTTGGCTGATGCAGATGGTCAGGACTGTCTGAGGAATTCCATGGTGTTTCTAGGAGATGACAGTGCTGCGCTGTCTGCAAATGAATCTGACAATGATAAAAAACCTGGAGTGAAAAGTAAATCAAGCTCTTTTGCTGAAAAATCAAAACATCAAGAAAAATCAGCTGCTACAAGTAGTCTATCACACAAATTGTCAGGCCAGAGTAAAATGCCAGAAAAGTTGGCCAAAGAAATGGATAATCTTATATGCTCCCCCCTCCGCAATAGTCCCACAAAACATTTATTTAAACCCAAAGAGAGTTTAACTGATTTGAAGAAATTAGCTACACTAAGTCACATAAAAACTGTCACCTCCAAACCCCCTGCACCTCAACCAGTGACAACAAAGAAGGACCTTGGAACCTCGGTAGACAGTCCTGGTCTTGTAAAACCAGCTCTCAAGCCTAAACCTAAACAGCTGCCAAATTTGAAGGTGCTTGTTGGATCTTCTGTTGATAAGATCAGTGATGAAGGAAGTTCAGTTGATGGTAATCGAAAAACTGCATCTGTGTCTAATGTTGATGTGCAAGTGAATAATAAAAAAAGGCTGGAAGAATTGGAGAGTAATTCTTCTTTCCTTTCTCAAAACAACTTTGCATCAATGAATCTAGTTTTAAATAAACAGTCACTGAAGCCTTTAGAAGAAAAGCCTGGGATAGCCAACTTTACTCAAGAATCTTCAAATGTAGGATCTTCTATAGATATTTTAGGTAGTAAATTAAGTAGTTTAGAAAAGAAACCTGAAGATATTAAAACTTCTGAAAGTGTTACTGTGACAAAAAGAGAATTGCCTTTGCCAACTTCTCATATTCCTGTACGAATTGACAAACCTGTAAAACATTCAGTGACAGATTCCAAAAGGACTGAAAAACAGATACTAGAGCCTAGTCAAGGAGAGGAAAATAATGCAAAAGAAACTCTTAAATTTGTAAAACATGGCCACAAAAAGTTTACTGAGAAGGAAATACAGAAGGCTGAAATGGAACACTTACAGGCTAGAAAGAAAATGTCTCCCATTGTGGAAGAGAGAAATGGTGAAAATGCTTCAAAATCCACAAAAAGTGGGGAACAGGTGCCTTCTAGCACAAAGTCAACGAGCAGTGAACCATCTGTTGGCAAAGAAGAGATAATAGTAGTTTCTGAAGAGAAACACCGGGTGGAAAGGAGACATTCTTTTAATACTGACAATAGACCTTCTTCTAGTCCATTAGAGAAAAAATCAACACCAAATTCAAGTCAAACTGATTTGCAAACAGGGGCAAAAGGTTCTACTTATGCAGAGAAAAGTCTTTCTATTGTGGAAAATAAAACTGCAAGCCATAAAAAAGACTCTGGAATCAAGAAGCCAGTACGGCGTCGTTCCTCCTCTGCTTCCAGGATTTCTGACCGCACTGCCAATGAACTCCGTGAGGCCTTGGCATCAGTTACCCCCATCCCACCGGAGACCGACCCATCAAAAGTCCCCAAACCCCCACCTGGTGCTGCTCCCAAAAACATTGTGTTATTGAATGCAAGGTAAATCTTTGAAATTTCACCTTCTTTTTTTTTTGAAGAGTGTAGTGGAATGTTATAGGCATTATTTGTACCCATATTTTTATATGCAATGTACTTCTCTTTCAAACAAAGCTGCACAAAATGAATGAAATGTTTAGATTTTTCTTAAAAATTTGTAGGCATCAGACATGCACAGAGTATGCTAAAAAAATCTTCAATTTATTTTAATACATTATTTCATTTTGCACTTTATGTGTCTTTCTAGTGGTTGGTAAGTAAATTTCTATCAAAAGTATGCTTTATGAATATTTTTCATAGCAATTCATTTAGTTTGTTTTCTTCTTCATTGGCTTTGGTTCTTTTGCATGTGTTTTTTATTTGCAGGAGGCGCCGTTACAAAATGGCTTCCACCAATACCAGTCCTAGAGAGCCGTCATCACCACGAGCCCAGTAGGAATAACTTCCCTTCATCACATGTTACTTTATACACATTTTGTTTTGTTACTCTGCTGGAAGCCATGTTTAAAATTTTGGTTGTGCATCTCATAGTTCTATGCTTCAGTTTATACCCGTGATTCAATGGTTGTTGTATGCATGCATATCATTCACA
The DNA here is from genome assembly GCF_033153115.1 of Saccostrea echinata. Taxonomy (NCBI): domain Eukaryota; kingdom Metazoa; phylum Mollusca; class Bivalvia; order Ostreida; family Ostreidae; genus Saccostrea; species Saccostrea echinata. The sequence goes on from NW_026889758.1 coordinate 48,560,645, forward strand.
TTTATATATGAATATACATGTATAATATTAAGTATTTGGATCAAATTTATATGTTGTAAAATTTTTAACATTAACTTCTCTCCATCTTTATTCTTTTCACCGTCCTTTGTTAGTATTGAAATTGGCATACTGATATACCACTAGTAGTGTTCAGAATGGGTTTCTTACTGAATTATATAATTTTTAAGGAATATTACATCAGTCCTGAGAGTGGCCTAATAGATCTTATAATACATGGTATATTATTTGCTCTTTGGTTTTTACAAATTCATCATCATTTTAGTTTATTATAGATCTCTAATTTTAATACATGTGTGTTGTAGAAAACAGTACTTTTTTCATATTTTTAAGATTAATGATGGGGATATTAAAATCAAAGTTAATTTTCTTCTTGGATTTTTCCAGGTCTATACATGGCGAAATGAGAAATATGGCAGAAATTGAGAATTCAATTTAATATCTCACTGACTGATAGATTCTTTCCTCAGTGTTTTAAGTTACATTCAAATATTCATGCTTTCAAAATTAAAAGTTTTTGAAGGTACACCCAGGAAATATTTTTTCAACAAAATTCTAGTCGAGTGTTTACCATTCATTTTCATTGCTCATGATAACAAGGCACAACTTACTTTGAACATAATTATATCATCTATAGTGTTGTGAAGGAAAAAATTCTACCTCTTACTTTTGAAAGCAATTTGTTTTGTTTTTGGCCTGAACACAAAGTGCAGCACAACATTAGTGTTTTTATATGTTGTTGCATGGTGAAAAATGAATTTGTGATCTGTGTGCTGTTAAAAATTTCCATGCTTTGTTTATTTGTTGATGTAATGTTAAACTTAATTTCTCAATTTAATACTGTGGAGTCAATTCGTTTCGGAGGGAGCCAATTTTTTTGCAGAGATCTTAAAATTTACAGATTATGGGGAAAGAATTTTTTTAGGTAAACATCTTGCTAAGAAAGATAAAGGCTTCATATTAATTTTTGTGGAGTTGGAAATTTATGGTCAAGGGTACTTAAGGAAATTGAATCCTCACAAAATAAAATGCTTCCACAGCTAGTATTTCTTTTTTTAATTTGAAAAAAGCATCACCTCTAATGATAAATATTCCAATTCACCAAGTTTTATTAGTATTTCTCGGTAACTATTATGCATTGTAATTTCTTTCACAGCAGTGACATTCCAGTACTTAAAAGCAAGCCTGCTTGGAGATAGATTGCAGAACTTTAAAATTAACACCACCACCTATCATCCACCCCATTTTTAGGGAAATTAGTTAGATCTTTGTGCCATACATTGAAAGCTGCTGTTTGGTCTATAGTATATAGGCATGATAGGAAAAACAGATGTGCTTCATAAAATCATGAGACCTTTTTTAAATTTTTGGGGGGTCAAATTTATTGTAACGGTGTGGCAATATTAATTGTTCTTGGCATAATACAATGCAATAAGAACGTATTTGTGACCTGCAATGCTTGGAATTGTGTACATGTATTTTGTATCTGATGCAGCTTGATCTAGCCTTGAAATTGTTATGACATTTTACTGCTTTAAATTCATGATGTAAATGCACTTTGACAAACTGTTGAAAAGTCAAAAGATCATTATTTTGCACTAAGTACTAAAGATTCCTGATGATACTCATGTAATGCCATTTCTCTTCAGCTGAAATTGCTGAAAAATTTTTAAAAACCAGGTAGAATTTTTGGAAATGTTGAGCAATATTATGTATGAGTGAAATTGCTTTGATATAAAGTATGAATAGACCATGTTCTTAACTTCAGAGGTAATCTTTGAATACTGAAGGCAGTATGTCATGCTCAATTGTTATAGACACTGGGATACGTATTGTGAATGATGTGCAAGAAAGCCTGTTATTGATGTTTGGCAGCATTGTCAAGATATCGAGAGAGACCATGGGAGTAATTATTCTTTTGAATTTATGACTTTGGTCTTTACATTTGTGACAAGGTTTTTCAAACTGTCAAAAAATTAAGAAAGTGCTTGTTATTGATACCTCAGTTTTATTTATTTTGAGGAACTTAGTTTTTATTTTATGTGAATGTGTACGGTGTTATTGTACAACATATACATCAGTATATGAGCATCTCATTCAGCATATATTCATGTATTGTGATATGTATGTAGTTGATTTTTAACCTATATTGATTTATATTTAGATTATATGAATTTTTGCAGGTTGTCAAGGAAGTATATGAATTATCAAGTTATGTTTTGTTACAATGCATTTCAGCATGCTATGAGTGGTGTCATGAAGTTGAAGGTTATTTATTCAATGTAATATGCATGGTGCCCCATGACATCAAGGAAGTAATGTCTGAAAATCTGAACGTTCCGCTAATTGATGCCCAAGAATTTAATGAATTTTTATAAAGTACACTAGCATGTTCTGCACATACTAAGGATACATAGATTTCCATATGATCCTTTATGAAAGTTAGCTTTTCCCTTCTAGAATTCCTTTATGTCTTTGTCTATCCACGTTCAGTGATTTCTTGTGAATTTTAAAATTGACATTTCTTGGAAAGAAGGATAATGTACATGTATTCAGTTCCGTGGCTATCATAAAGTACATCATTTAAATGTCACCCTTCATCTCTCAGACACCGTGATATTGTTTCTGCTTTTTGTAAACTTTATTCTTGTTAGAATACTTCATTACCCATTAAATGGGGTGAGCATTATTTTCAATATGTACTTAACACATTTGTTATGTCAATCAAAATTTTTGTTAATAAGTGCTTAGAGGTAAATCTGCTCCAAATCAAGAGTTGATTGGAATGGATGGGTTTTAAAGAATGCAAGTTATATATATGATTTAAGTATTACAATAAAATAAGCTCAAAAATGAATTTTGCTTATGTTTTTTGTTCACATTACATAAAATACAACAGTTTTTCAGATTATTTTGAACAATTTACAAGCATTCACAGTGTGCTTACATTTCCGTCTGTATGTCTTCATCAAACCCATATATATATATATATTTTTTTTTTTACATACATTTTCAAAAGGCCAATGGGACTTAATGGTTATCTGAGAATTAAGCAGCAACTTTTTTATGCATATTCATGAAGCATTAGATCCCTACTGGTCACAAGCTTCTGTATTTCTCTGCAACATATTCTTGGATTAACAAAATTATCACCTTAATGGGGGTTTCTCTTCTGCTGATCTTGCCTTCATCAAAGTTTCCTAGAATCAGGTGAAACTACATCTTTTTATTTCCTTGTTTACAAGTTGTGGCCACAAGCAAAATTTCATGCTTTCATTTCAGAGGAAATTGGTAAACACAGGGTATGTCTGCATGTCTGTCAACACTGTTAATGATGCAGATAGGCTAATACCTTTTAACCTACAAGTTTCATATCTTGCAAATGGCAGAAGATGGTAAGAGAGAGACACCTATGGATTTGGAGGTCAATTAAGTTGTCAATATCAAAATTATTGATCGGAAGGATAAACATATAGGTGCTAAGTATGTTCAGTTTCTTATCCTCATAATTACTACAATTTCTTTTGTGCTCATGATTACTACATTTTTATATATATTTAGATTTCAAATGGACAAGTTAATGTCAAAGTTCATGGTTATGAACTAGCCTGACTTCTTGTAGGAGGATTAAAATTGAAGTGTTACGGACACAATGATTGACAAATTGCAATTATTATTGCCTGTTTTTAGAAAATATAGTTAAACACACTTGCTGCAAAGTGCCAGGGACATTTGTTGAATTCATTTGTTACATATGGTGGCATATTTCTGTCTCCCACTTGTCAGATAATTATGTCGAATCGTCAGATCTTTGTTGTCTTAATTATGTCGACTTGTCAGATTTTTTGGTTAATATTTCACTTATTCATGTGTTTAAAAATTCAACATGAAAATGTGTCCATGCCCAGTTTAGGCCATCAGTTGACAACATATTTTTTCCGACAAGTCAACATAAGCATCTGACAAGTCAACATAAAGATCTGACAAGTCAATATATTATCTGACAAGTCAACATAATTTTCTGACAAGTTGACATAATATTGAACAAGTCAGCATCATTACCTGACAAGTCGACATAACATCTGACAGGCCAACTTGTCAGAAAATTATGTCGACTTGTCAGAAAATTATGTTGACTTGTCAGAAAAGTATACTTATTTGCATGAAATTATGTCGACTTGTCATCATGATGACAAGTAGATGTCAGTTTGTGGCTTTAACATGGTGTAATAACAAGATATGGAGTTCCTAGTCATGATGATTTTTATCTGACAAGTCGACATATTTATATCTGACAAGTTGACATAAATATCTGACAAGTCAATATAACCATCTGACAAGTTGACATAAACATCTGACAAGTGGTGGCAGAAATATGCCACCATAGTTACATCCCTTAATTTGATGTTATTAAAGCTGAACACAACTTGTTAGTCGTAAATAGGCATACGCCATATTCGATTATACTATCTACAATATCAGCACCAGGATATACTCTTCGCATTCATTACACCTGAATGTTTTATTGTCACAGGTATCGGCATGGAATGGCGGCATGTGTTGTGCTGGTTATCTTGCATTGCCTTTGTCTATTTATTTTATTGCAGTTATGTGTATTTGTTTGTATACTGCACTGACTTGTGCAACTGTTGTTAGTTTCTTTGGTATCTTACTCTCCTGGCGTAGAAGTTACTTTTTGTTGCTACTGAGTGCTGTGTAGCATACGTCCGTCTACACCGGTGACAACTGATTACAATGAACAGTGACTAAGTGAGCGGCTTATATAGGGGCTCTCAGATATAGGGAGTGAATAATCGAATATGGCAGACAAATTCCTTTTATGAATCGTGTTCAGCTTTAAACTATAGGGAATGAAAATCACTCCACTGTGTGAATGCATTATAAACTTGTTTATTGTAACTGCATTTAACTTTTCACAATTTGATCCCATAAACCTCTCAGAGTTGCTTGGTCTCCAGAGGAGGAATTTTGACAAAAAAATTTGATCAACAAGTTTTCATCCCCCTCCTCTGCTGCTTAGACAAAATGTTAAGTGGCATGTGACTCTGATCAGATGTCAAGCTAAAAGTAGTAATAAGTGTGGATGTTTCAAACATTATATCAGTTCCCTTATTTTAAAATTCTATTCTAGGTCCCAAAGGAGGCTCCTATTAAATCTCTGGTTACACTCTGGACAGAATATCATATCATTATGTAGGCTCTAGATGGAGTTAAAGCATCTACATTCTTTTCAGTAGTAGATTTATTTTTCCAATAACAATCATCTCTGAATTGAATTTTACCGAGGTGAATAAAAGCAATACTTAGGCCAATAAAGAAATTAAGCAACCTTTAATTACTATGTGTTCATATTTCAATGTTTGCTCAATGTTTAAAATAAATGTCAGTCAGGAAGTACTTGGCACAATCCTGAATAAGTGCAATCTGTACCTTTACTGGTGTCATGACACCAAAAAATTGTATAACCTATACGACAAGCAACAAGCACTTCTATGGTTATCATAACCCCTTCCCACTCCCTTTTTCTCCCTTGATCATCACTGCATGGTGGAGAGAAGTCTCTGCTCTAAAAATAAATCCTCTTTTATAATGTTTCTGTGCAAACTTCAATCAAAGCTTTCAATTCCAGGGTTAGCTAAGATCTAACGAAGGTGCTTGGACCTTTTGTTCGCATGATGCTCTATCCATCAATATGAGATAAGGGAGATAATCCTCAATAAACCATTAACATTGTTCTGAATTGAGCCCATTTTATTGATACATAAATCTTTCATACATTAACTTGATGTATACCTAATTCATAGCCGAAATGTGTAACAGAACACCATGTGTTAAACAAGTCATGCAGAGAAATACACTTCGGGCAAATTAACAAAGGGAAGCAAACAAGTACACAATCATGCTGAACTGAAAATAAATTCTTTAATGTGTTAAGATTTCTTTTTGCATGGAAAATTCAAACATTCCAAATAAGCTGCTTTCTATTAAATGTGTAAGCCAATAACGGAATTTTTTTGTTAAAAATTGACAAAATAACAGATGATCTGTTGTATAACATATATACTGGTGGCATACAGGATTCATCATAAAGGGGCATGTTTTGGGCCCAAAGCACCATACAAGTTCTAAAGCAACCAGCTGCATGAATGATGCACCCTTGGAATTTTAGAACTAAACTAAAATTGAGGAAAAAATGTTCACAACTTTTCTGCGGCCAAGAAATTCCCTTTCAGGATTTCAGTTCTTTCATATCTCAAAAGTATACTTTACTTGAAATAATTGAAAAAAAAATCTTTAGATGGATGTGGAATATATGAATTTTCAGAAAATTTGACAAAGTATGATCTAAATAACATACAATAACACTGTATCCAAAGTTTGGAATCAAATCTTCCAAGGATATAAACAAATCCTTCACACAACAGGGAAGGTACAATGTATTTGTGCTTCTGTCTGCAATTATATAATACAAAACTATGTACATACTTTGATGACTATACACTTAATTTTTTCACATTCACTGTCAAAAAAACTATTCTGTACATCAACAATTTATTGCATATTAAAAATAAAACGGGCCACAAAGTAATAAATACTTGTCATCATTACATATAAGTAATTAACAATGTACACACACAGTACCATAAAAAAAACAGAATAGTCTGGACAGTGTACATTATGCTAGTTGGCCTCTGTAGTATTTTTGTTTACATTTACTCTGACCAGCAGAGTCCATAGTAGTTTCTCATACAACCTATGTACTCAAATACCCAATCAATTGCTTTATTGGCACTCATGAAAAGAAAATGCTCTACCTTCCCAGTTATAAATGCAAATTTTTGTTGATTGTCAAAAATATTAAAAAGTTTTTAGAAAAAACAAGAACTTCCTATTTTATTCAGAAACAGTATTGATACATTAACATAGCAAAAAAAAAGAAAAGAATGTTTTCACAAGACAAACAACAGAAATGAAGTGAACACATCTATATTTTGCACCCACTTCATATGACACCAAAGTGGGCAACAGATGATACACTGAAAATGAAATCTGTAGTGCCCATAATGCACTCATATAGATCCCTTTACATTGTAAAAACATTTTGATTTATTACAGTTACATATTGTGGCCTTAGTGCTCCATCATACTAACAAAGGTGCTACACATAAACTTTTAGTAGAAAAGGATATGAAAAGGAGAGTATGTTATGCTACTGAAACATGTTATCATATAAAACTAAATGTTATATTTATATATATATTAATACCTATATATAAGTAGTGCACCTGCTTCTTCTGATGAGTTTCATGCAATAAATAACAATGGTATTATTACAATGTTGGCAGACGAGGGAAATACCTAGGACCTGGTCAGATCAGAACACACAAAGGGGAAAATCAGGGAAGGTCGGTAACATGACAATTCTTCCATCTTATTTACTACAGAAGCTTTCCTAGCACTCAGTACTCACAAGAAGAATTCCTATATGTAAGCCTTCTCAAAGGCAACTCATCTATTCTGTAAGTATACACTGCTCTTGAAATAGCACTTACTCCCATGACTGCTAACAAAAAGATGTGAGTGCTTCTCTTTGAACCCAAGCCTGCTACTAAGTGAGTCAAGTTAGGGTAACAAAATTTCCCACAAGGTTGTACAAGGAAATGATATCACGACCAGTACAAGCTTGGCACTATTTTAACATTTAGCATAAGGCAGGGAGATATGAAAATTATATTACAAGTGGTCACAATTTGTCTATAATTTCATATGTAATCAAAATTCTTGTCAATATGTATGCCTTCCACTAAGATGCTAAAAGTAACATTGATATAAACTCTCGGCAGTTAAACTTTCATGTCCATAAAAAATAAAGACTCCATGACTTTACAGCTATAATCTTTGTCACGTGACTTATTTAGCATGCGCATATACATTCTGATGAGCCACAGTGAGGTCACGACCTGCAGTCGTGGGCGGAGCTATTCACACACACATGCACACAAAATTAACAGTTCCTGATGATGGCAGACTAAGTCTTGTTGTTCATCTTGTTTTTACTATTGAATTCTATCTTCTCTAGTTTTTTCCATAGTTCCTCTCTATCTTTCTCCTTCTTCTTTTCTCTGTTAAACATAAAATTGTCAAATTCCTTTAAAAATTAATTTCATCATTGAAGGATACTTATTTGAAGTGGAATTTAAATTTCACCAAGATTTTTGTAATATCTATATAATTACAATCATGTCTAATGAAATAGTTCTCAACAGATAGTCAAAAATAATAAATCTTGAAAATTTTCTTTGTACGACAATCTTATTTCTAAATCTTCATAAACTGATATTACGAATCAAAACTGCCATTATGAATCATGACTTACTTTTGTCTCTCAGCTTTGTAGTTGGCAGTAAGTTCATCAAACAGTTTACCATTCATCTCCATGAAGGTTTTGAGAACATTGTAAACCAGTGCTACAATGGTTTGATTCCAGTGCTCCTTGGAGATTTTATACAGGGCTGGAAACATAATGGGGAGGACCACATTGGAATTCTCTTCAATCAGGCTCATAATGTAGTCATTGTTCCAATAATACAGTGCCCTTTCTGCAACCTTAAAGTTGGAAAAAAAAAAAAAAAAAAAAAAAAAAAACATTGTCAAATCTGCTTCAAATCTCAATTCATATAGTGAAGACACAAGGATATATATTTACATGTAACATCAATACACAAAATGCAGTCCTATTTATTATTAACAGTTTACTGACAACTCATCAGGGGAAGATCCTCACAAGAACTGCATACAGCTTTATTTTCTTTGCTTTTTGCCAGATAACCATTGTGAAATTATCACTATTGAAATTAATCTTGACTTTTCTTTGTTAGCATCTGGGACACATGCTTACATATCTATTACTTTGAGATCATGATCTTACCCTATTAGATAAATTGTCTGCTCCAACAAAAACTACATATACACTATATAAAGTTGTTTGTATATCAATTAGTAAATTGCAGTTATGTGTTCCTTGAAAAAAATTTCAAAAACATTCTTCCTGATCTATCACTGGTTTCCCTACTCAGTCCCCACTCTTGCTCTAGTCAAAATTTACATGAAATTAACTCTACACTAAACTTCCATCCCCTTCATTCAAGGATACTTTATTTCAATTTGGTTGATATTGGTTAGTATTTTAGTATAAGAGTTCAGAAATTGAAAAAAAGTTTACAAGAAAGTACAACTTTGATCATAAAAAATCCTTTGACTCTAGTTTATAGAGTTGAAAGATAACAAAACAATAATGATCATTTTCAAAGTGGTAGCACTGAAGACCTATTAAGTCAAGATTCTCAACTTACCTGAAAATGTGGACTAGATACACATCTAGAAATCTGCCTGAACAGAGGCTCCATGACTTTCTGGAACTGGGTTGGTTCTATAACATCCAGTATCTCCTCAATTTCCCCCAAGAACATTACCTATGGAAGAAAAGATACATTTGAGAAACAAATATGCCCCCTTCCAACCCCCTCCCCCTTTTCCGAAGTGGCAATATTAAAAAATGGTTAATTTTCATTATGTGAAATTGACTTCTTAGAGAGTACCATTGTACCAAGTTTCATGTCTGTGAAGAAAAGGGTTCTCAAGACACTGAGATGTCAGTACATGTATCAAAATCAATGGGGTTATCTAATCCCTAAGGGGGTTCTAAAGATATTGAGCAAGCAATATCTTCCTTTGTCTTGAGTAGTTTGACCCTTGGCCTTTGACCTTGTGACCTAAAAACCAACTCCTTTGCAGGAACCAGGTAAGAACTAAGTTTGATGTCTGGCAAAAAACGAGTTCCCAACATCTTTGCAAGTCCAGTTTGACCTTTTGACTTCAAAATCAATAGGAGTCAAATTCTCCTTAAAGGAAAATAATGTACCAAGTTTGATGTTGGTCAAGCAAAGAGATTTGATGATACTGAGTGGACAATGCTACCAATGTCCAGATTGACCTTGACCTCAAAATCAACAGGGGTTATCTACTCCCTTTGGGGTACCAGTGCACCAAGTCTGATGTGTCATGCAAAGGGTTCTAAAGATATTGAATGGACAAAACTTGGTCAACATACAGACTGAACCTACAGGTGCAAAGCAATATGCCCATTTTCTCAAAAGGGGCATAAAAAAGATTAAAATTATTTAAAATGAGATGATATATACATGTATGTATAGAACATATAAGGAAATGTTCATTTTTCACAGCATTATGGTCCCACTGCTATATTTATTTGTAATTCATAATGGAATATACAAAAGATGACTGGTAGGTCCAATTCAGCAGATCAGTAAAATTCCATGTAACTTTCTGTCAACTCACCTCTTTTTGACTACAGGTTTTAGGCCAGAGCTTCAAAAGTCCTTTTATGACCTGAAAGATACCCCCAAAAAAAACATTATATGTGAGTTTGTATTGCAAATTAAAAAAAAAACAAAAAGCAAAAAATACAAAAAAAAAAACAAAAACAAACAAACAAAAAAAATAATCAGATATCCATGGGTCACAAAGCTCACCTAAGTAAATGAATATGCACATGTAATTAAAAAACCCCTTACTGCAATCACCCAAATATAAGTTCATGATTTCAACAATTTGGATTACAGTGTACTGAAACTTAATGTCAATTTTATAAATTGTGGCCTTCTTGTTCTTGTGAATGTAATATATTTCTTCATAAAAGTTTGTTCTTTGGATTGTGGTTCCACCCTAGCCATGGGGTCAAGATTTGAAAAAAAAAACTTAATCTAAAATCTATTAAGATGCTTGCATGTTGATATGACTAACTGTGAACTTGCTATTCTTGAGAAAGTTTATAGAAAAAATTCCTATTCATTTCCATATAAGACTTTGACCAGGGGCCATGATTTGAACCATCCTTACATGATTTTAGCCAGAACTAGATGAGAATACTTGTATATTAATATAACAGTGTTCTTGAGGAAATAAAAAAAAAAAGATTTTCCCATTTAGTGTATACAAGTGTATGGTAAATTGTGTGGTTATACCTTAGCCTGGGGCCATGATTTAAACAAACATGAACCTACACTCATTCAAGAAGCTTATGACTTTGGCCTTTTCTCTCTCCAGTGGTTCTTAAAAAGATTATTTAAATGACCTTTTTCTAATTTTATTTGTGTCCTTTTGAAAAGGGATGTGGCTCTTCATTTGAACAAACTTGAATCCTCTTCATCTAATGATACTTAATGGCAAGTGAGAGTGGGTGAGAGTGCCTGTGCTTCTTGACAAGAATTCAAAAATGTAAAAAGTTGATGACAACAGATAGCAGACAGAAACAAGAGGCCCATGGGCCACATCGCTCACCTGAGCACACTGGCTAGGAAAAAAAGCAAAAATCAGTTCAGTATTGAAAAGTTAACGGGGGAGAGAGGGGGGGGGGGGATGGGGGATTTTAAACTACCAATGCTTTCATATCAATATAACAAATAACTTTGCTGTTCCTGAGCAGAAGATTTTTCCCATATATTCATTTGTAAAAATTTGATCCCCCATTGTGGCCCCACCCTACCCCCGGGGGTGCTCATTTGAACAATCATTTGAACGATGCTTCCATAAGTTTTTTTCAATATACTCTTATGAAAAACTTTGACCCCCCCATTGTGGCCCCACCCTACCCCAAGGGGTCATGATTTGAACAAACTTGAATCTACACTACCTGAGGATGCTTTCATATAAATATGACCAATCATGGCTTTGCTGTTCTTAAGACGAAGATTTTAAAGATATTTTCCTATATATTTCTATGTAAAACTTTGATCCCCCATTGTGGCCTCACCATACCCCCGGGGGTCATGATTTGAACAAACTTGAATCTACACTACTTGAGGATGCTTCCATATAAATATGACCAATCATGGCTTTGCTGTTCTTAAGAAGAAGATTTTTAAAGATATTTTCCTATATATTTCTATGTAAAACTTTGATCCCCCATTGTGGCCCCACCCTACCCCTGGGGGTCATGATTTGAACAAACTTGAATCTACACTACCTGAGGATTCTTCCATATAAATATGATCAATCATGGCTTTGCTGTTCTTAAGAAGAAGATTTTTAAGGATATTTTCCTATATATTTCTATGTAAAACTTTGATCCCCCATTGTGGCCCCACCCTACCCCTGGGGGTCATGATTTGAACAAACTTGAATCTACACTACCTGAGGATGCTTTCATATAAATATGACCAATCATGGCTTTGCTGTTCTTAAGAAGAAGATTTTTAAAGATATTTTCCTATATATTTCTATGTAAAACTTTGATCCCCCATTGTGGCCCCACCTTACCCCCGGGGGTCATGATTTGAACAAACTTGAATCTACACTACCTGAGGATGCTTCAATATAAATATGACCAATCTTGGCTTTGCTGTTTTTAAGAGAAAGATTTTTAAAGATATTTTCCTATATATTTCTATGTAAAACTTTGATCCCCCATTGTGGCCTCACCATACCCCCGGGGGTCATGATTTGAACAAACTTGAATCTACACTACCTAAGGATGCTTCCATATAAATATGACCAATCATGGCTTTGCTGTTCTTAAGAAGAAGATTTTTAAAGATATTTTCCTATATATTTCTATGTAAAACTTTGATCCCCCATTGTGGCCCCACCCTACCCCTGGGGGTCATGATTTGAACAAACTTGAATCTACACTACCTGAGGATGCTTCCATATAAATATGACCAATCATGGCTTTGCTGTTCTTAAGAAGAAGATTTTTAAAAATATTTTCCTATATATTTCTATGTAAAACTTTGATCCCCCATTGTGGCCCCACCCTACCCCTGGGGGTCATGATTTGAACAAACTTGAATCTACACTACCTGAGGATGCTTCCATATAAATATGACCAATCATGGCTTTGCTGTTCTTAAGAAGAAGATTTTTAAAGATATTTTCCTATATATTTCTATGTAAAACTTTGATCCCCCATTGTGGCCTCACCCTACCCCCAGGGGTCATGATTTGAACAAACTTGAATCTACACTACCTAAGGATGCTTCCATATAAATATGACCAATCATGGCTTTGCTGTTCTTAAGAAGAAGATTTTTAAAGATATTTTCCTATATATTTCTATGTAAAACTTTGATCCCCCATTGTGGCCCCACCCTACCCCCGGGGGTCATGAATTGAACAAACTTGAATCTACACTACCTGAGGATGTTTCTACATAAGTTTTATCTTTCCTGGCCCAGTGGTTCTTGAGAAGAAAATTTTTAAATGATGTCATTATTTTTTCACTAATTCCTAATTATCTCCCCTTGAAAGAGGGCGTGGCCCTTCATTTGAACAAACTTGAATCCCCTTCACCCAAGGATACTTTGTGGCAAGTTTGGTTGAATTTGGCCCAGTGGTTCTTGAGAAGAAGATGAAAATGTGAAAAGTTTACAACAACAACGCCTACGCCAACGACAACGCCGACAACGACAACAACGACGACAGACAACGGACAAATTTTGATCAGAAAAGCTCACTTGAGCCTTTGGCTCAGGTGAGCTAAAAAGGAAAACTTTGATCAGAAAAGCTGTGAGCTTTTAGCTCAGGTGAGCTGAAAAATTAATGAATGCCAAGGATTGATTAGATGAATAATGCTTGTGTGTACATCTATATTAGCTATCTGTAAAAACTAGACAGCAGAACTTTTTCCCTCTAAACAAGTCAAAGGTTATGATCAACTGCAAGGGTGGTATCTAAGCCACCTTATCATCATTTATATAAACAAGCATTTTCAAGTAAAAATCTCTATCATGAACTTCTCAACATATATTCAATTTAGCCCCATTCCCTGAATTGGAGACATGGAATTCCAATTTGATGGAGGACTCCACAGTTTATTACCAATTCAGTTTGTCTGTTTGATGTCCAAGAGCCAGGAAAATATTTTTAAAGATATAATGCATTCTCAACTTATAACCAATTTAACCCTACCCTGGCGCCTTACTTCTGGACCCTTAAGACCATGCTTTTTTTTTTTTGAGTAGAGAGCCTGTAGTTACCTTGGGGCCTGAACCTAGCACCCGTGGAAAATGAATTTCAGGATGAGTTAGAGGATTCATAGCCCATTATCATTGTGCATATAAGATGTCCAGGACTAATTACAGAGGTTTTGGTCCCTGTCCTTGCAGTCTGGGATGGGGCAAGAAACTCATAATATTTGTTTCCCATCACCTTGATGTCATGTAATAAAACCAGACAAAATTGGTTCGGGAATTTCACAATTGTTCAAAACTTTAAAGGCAACATAACAGATGAAAATGACAGCAATAGGTCACAAGCGTGACTAGGGCAACCTATAGATGAGATATCACACAAAAACTTTCTACAATGTAAAGCTATCAAGTATCAGTCTATACCTCATTATATGACAAACATAATTTTCAAAAAAAAAAATATTTTCATGTATATTATTTGATAAATACAGTAAGATGTATTCAATGTGATGTTAATATTCCATTAGAGTGAATTAAGAACTCTATTTTACATATCTATCAGTTTCTGCTAAAATACCATCTTCGCTAACCAAAGGTGACAATCCACTCCTCTCCTTTTTACATCCTTGTCAGATAGAGCCCATATCTGTACAACCCACTCTAACTGGTTTTATTTATTCCAGGAGTGTCAACTGTAACTATTTATTCAGTGTTACACTTATTTACTTATTAGTTTTATTTCAATAAAATTGTCCCTGCTATTTAATGTGACTTTTTGATTCTGCCTCAGAGACAGAATGTATCATCTTTGAAATATTCTTTTTTTTTCGTCAAGTTCATGTAGTTTACTAGAAGTTACCATATTGTTTTTGCTATAGCTGTCGAAAGACGTAAGCAATGTGAACAGTGATTAGCTTTAGATGATCTAGTATAAAGGGACTGAACTCCAATAGATGGCTCACAAAATCCAATAGATGGTCGTACCACAGGTTGTACAAAATATTGGTTTGATCTCCCAAGAGTGAAAAGAGGAAAGGGATAGATCTCCACCTTTGGTTAACAAAGATGCTAAAATACAGGCACCATGATTTCAGTCAGTATGGTGCAATAGTAATAGATTAAACATATATATGTGTACTTTTATTATATATATTTAGACCAATATGCATTATGAAACACCTCTTTTTATAACAAGAGATATATTTGGAGTGCTATAACCACTGTGATCACACCTTTAGCATCATACAAATGTACTACATGTATAATTTTCAAGCACTGGACTTCAAAATTTAAACTACAGCACTTAATATTGAATTAGTTACTATAATTCAATTGCTTACAAATGCTGAATGAAAGAGGAAAATCAATTATTTGGATAACATGAAAACAAAAATGTATGATATGGGGCCTTCCGTATATGCACTGATATTGCTTCTTTGGAAAAGAGGAGAAACATACAAAATCTGCTTATAGAAAAAAACGTGCAGTGTAAATATTCAAGGTAACTCACATGTACTCACTTAAAGTAATTGAAAATTTTTTATAGACTAAAATCCAAATCACAAAAATTGAAAATAATGAAAAGGAAAATAGTGCTTGCCATCAAGTTTAGAGAAAAAAAAAAATGAAATGGAAATTCAAATGGGGAAAAAAAGAGAGGAAGAAGGCTTTCAAAAAAAATAATCAATCAATAAATAAAATAAATTTCTGTGCACAAAGTAAGTCTTATGCACACCAAATATTCATTTTATTATGAGTACTGTGTGCCTAATTATAGAATTTCTTGTTATCCAATTATATGAAATACTTAGCAGGGTTCGAAATTCACTATATACAACTCGCAAAACGCGAGTTAGAATTCCCAAATTGCGAGTTAAAAATTAGGTAACTCGCAAAAACTTGCGAGTTGATTTTTTTTTTGCATTGAAACTGTAGCAAAATTATATATTATGACAGAACACAATGCTTTTGATTTAAATCAGTAATTTAAATAAAAGTCACACTGTAGTTGTATTTTGTGTATTGTAAAGTAGTTATTTTTTCCTTAAGTTACATTTATTTAATTTATATAAATTTAACTTTATATGAAAATTGCGAGTAGTCTTATAAAATTGCGAGTTCACTTTCTTGGTACTCGCAATTATTTGCGAGTTGTAATTTTTGGGAGTTTCTAACCCTGATTTAGGCCCTGTTAATGTCTACATAAAACAGAAAATACAATGTATCATTTTGCAAGATAAATTTTTTTTTACAGGATGGTGAAAACTTAACCATGCATCAATCAAAATAACCAAATAATATTGGGCATACAAATCAAGCACCCACACCAGACCCACTTATCTCCCCTTGGAGAACTCTCCAGGGTGATCATTTTACCTCCTCAGTTAAGCATGAATCTTTCTCGAGAAACTGCACTGAGCAATAAGCTAACTGCAAAAAAAAGAGAAACGACATGATCAATAAATGTTTGGAAAGATATGATTTACCTCTTCTGTCAAGGGGGCATCTTTTTCTAAAAACTGCACGACACAATAAGCCAACTGGAATCAAGAAAATAAGGATATTTTCTGTTAAAAACACAATATTACATAGCTACAATAGATATTACAATCTTCCATCTTAAAACAATACTGTTATCTCTCTTCTTATCAGTAACCTTCATAGAATGGGAAAACATACAGATTTTCACACCAATTAGTATCATGTCAATGTAAATGCTTTAGAGGCAAAATTATGCTCCAACATGAACTTTCTATCATGTTTATAACGAAACATTATTAGCCAGTTGGGCAAAAACTAATGAGCTTAAAGTTTTTCTATCCAATATTTGTGCATGACATATTCTAAATCAGGGAAGTATTCACAATATCGATATGATAAAAGGTCTCTCATACAATAGTCCCCATGATAATTAATTAGTCCTATACACTGATGGCCTAGATATGAATTATCTCACCTGTGCATGGTACAGATTCAGAGTCTTTGCCTTATGAAGAGGTATCAGAACTTTAATTAAAAACTGCTTGTGTTCTGCTTTCAGAGGTAACGCAAAACCATTAATAATGCTGAAAGAGATTACCCAATGTCAGTGATATTACTTCACAATTCCTCCATCTGACAAAATTGCTGATGAAATGTAAATTTTCCGCTATAGCAGACAGTCCATCAAAGTAATTGGCATTAATTTCATTCATTTAATCAAAGGCAATGATCAAAGCTTGGAATGTCCTTGAAATAATGCACAAAAAGGCAACTTGGAAATTTGATTCTGAAGACTAAAACAGTTTTCCCAAAATATTCTTTTTTTGTATGGTTCAAAATAGAACTCACCTGCCTAAAATCTCTAACAATTCTCCAACACCATTAAAAGATTCTGTTTCATATATAAACCTGAAGAAAAAAAAACAACGCATGTTTTATAGACAGTGACTGTGAAGGTAACACATTCCTATGAATTCTCATTGATCTTTAGAATCTGATATTGGCTACAACCTGATTTCAAATCATGAACTATACCTCACCCTGACCACTCTTGTGTTCCCTCTCACTTTCACAAAATCATTTATAAATTCTTTGTCCAGGAATTTTTTTTATACACCTGTACAAAAACTTGCAAATTGGCAGATAAATTTCTTCCGTGCTTTGTATTGAATGTGCCCTATACATAGCAAACCCAGGAAAAAAATTCAATTCACTCACCTGAGGAAGATATTATTTATCTGTTTCCTAATGAAAGCTCTAAGGCCTAAAAATTTGCCATATATCCTATGTAACACTGTCTTGAGGAAGTCTCTTTCCCTAGGATCTTCACTATCAAACAGTTCCAGTAACTACAAAGAAAGAAATTGTCTCAATGAACAATAACAAGAAAGAGACATGAACACTGCACAAGAGAAAAAAGATTGTGAACTGAATGTTAAAATTTACCTGAAGGACAAACTTTTGGTCTATATATTTCTTTGCAAGGCTTGGTTGAAAATCTGGAGATTCTAAAAACCTTAGGAAGAATTCATAAACAATCTGAAAAGAACAAGATTATATTCATAAAAAAAAACCCAAAACAAACAAACAAACAAAAACAAAAGAAAAGAAAACAAACAATACTGAAATTTTTGCTTGTTGTGTTTTTGTTGTTGTACATACTGGTACAATGTATACATTTACAAAAAAATTGTTTATCTGTTTTAAAACAAGTTCTCAACAATGTTAAAATAAAAAAAAATTCAAATATACCATCAATATCAGCTAAAAAGTACTGAAATATAACATTGTTTTATGTAATAATTAATGTGTTAATTACCTGTAAATGTGGCCAGGAGGCCTCTAGGGTGGGGTCATCTTCCTCTGGGTCGAAGTCAGGGTTGTCATTTGGCGGTAATGTACGGAATATATTACAAGCAATCTGAAAATACAAGATATCAAACATTTATTATCAGTCTTGTTTTCTTAAAGAATACACAATAATTAAAACACATACCAGCTTATTAACATGGTCAATGATCAACACATTGTTTATTGCATGTTCTATCACGTGATAAATCTCAGATTTCTAGTTCTTTATTTCATGCCAATGTCTTAATGTTAAATGACCCACATACATATTTACTAATACATACACAGCCACAATGACTGGATTTTTAAATCCTCTCATGTACTTGATGCCAATTTAAAAACATCAAATAGATAGTATACACTTCATGTGAAATGTTGAGGAAACACTTAATACAAAATCCATGTGCCTATTTAAAACACCAATCATTTCTCTTCCATAACTTGACTACCAAAAACAACTGATAAAACAGACTTAATTTTTTTCTTCAAATTCATAATAAAACTCAACATAGGGCATTGAAACCACTTGGATTAATGCTTTAAGGATTAAACTTCCCCTCATGTTTATGCTGTTTATAACTCAGCGAAATTCCATTAAAGATGACTATTAGAGGCCAAAGAAAAAAATAGACCCTCATAAGACCCTGAGCTTGTTATTGGATACTAGCAATCTAACATGGATCATTTATTTGATCAAACATTTAAACAAGGCATTGCCAGGCAATAAACCTCAAATCTGAAATTAAATGGCACAAATATTACAGTTTTAAACCAAGGTTTGTGTATTTCAAACTACAAACCACTTATGCTGTAGATGATGTATAAGTATGGACATTTGGTAAAATTTATGAAAATATACAAATTCATGGAACATGTATGCAGATTGGTACAGTTTATGCCCATGAATCAGAATCCGACTTTAAATAAAAATTTCTGATTCTGATTCATGGGCATAAACTGTACCAATCTGCATACATGTTCCTAATCATGCATTTCTATAACCAGTTTGTAGTTGTATTGCTCTTTTTCAACTAACAAGGTGAAATGGAATTTTGAAAACATGACCTCAAAATTATTCATTGATATTGTTGCTGTTGTTTGAGAGGTCAACCATAAAACTTTTAGCTTTATCCTGCATTAAATCTAACATTAATATAATGAGAAAACTGTTCATATTTTACAACTGACACACTTATATCATATATTGTATCTGCATCATACAGTTATCAAACATATTAAACTTGATGCTTTTCTGAACTATCAACTACTGACTTCCTGCAATTTAAAAGAGGTACTGTGAGCACTGACTAAATGATACCCCCCCCCCCTTCCCATGACAGGGTTTTAAACAAGTTTTTGTACAGGTGTAGTCCTTGATAGCCATGTGGGCTACTGAACCTTGCAATTCTGGGGCCCACATCAAAATTTATTCGCCCACAGATTATCACACCTTCTATTGAATATAAAAACAAAAACCCCATTTTTCGTTTTTTTCATCATGTGCTTCGTGTTCTTTTCTCTCTGTTGTAACATTATGCACGACTTATCTAAATTTCAAGTGGAACTCTTCTGTTTATGAAGATTGATATGATCATTCAATATCATATATAGAGCACATATGGCATGTTTTCATTCACAAATAATAACAGTACTTTTTGGTTTCTTGGGCTCATCGACCCGTCAATGCCACACTGTGCCCGACACAATCACTTAGACGCTTTACGTATAAGTACTTCTTACGGGTAATTATAAGGCACTTTGCTAATTACAAAATTTTTCAAGAGAAAAATACAAAACATTTGGACAAAATTGAAAAACAAATATTTACTATCGTAAATTTTCTAATCGCCATGTGGGCAACTTGAACGTAATTTTAAGTCGCCCACATGGAACATTAGTTGCAAATTGCGAGTGGGCGACTGTTAATTTCAAATCCTGTCATGAGTATAATGGCAGTGTAACGGACAAACGTATGGAAGTGTAACAGAAAGAAAATGTAGTGGATGGACATATGGAAGTGTCGGACTACAAATGAAATTTTTTCTGTGTATTTTACAGAAGTAAACTTAAGTACATATACTGAAAATCAATGTTTGTTAAGATTGAATTTTTTTCCAAATGTTTGGACATGAATTGACATATGAGCATGAACGATAAGAGACTCTAGGCAGTGTGACTGACATGAGCTGATAGATAATTGTTACATGTACTGCATGCAGACAGCTGAGTAGGAGTCGAGCATCATCTGTTATGTACACCTGCCACTAGCAGAAAACAACCTTTGGATTACAATGCAAAACGTTTTACCATGTAAAAATCCAAGTCACCATTTGTAAGTGGGTGGATGCTAATTTCTAAAACCTTAAGTATCGGTTAATTCTTGTGTCAGCAGGTAAATATGTTTTTGAGCACAAACAACATTAAAATACTCTCATATTACATCTTCAGATCTGATTGGTAGAGAAATATTTTTAAAAATATAACATTATCCCATGTATATGACTGCCTTCAAAGGTGATAATACAAAGCAATGGGTAATAATTATTAATAGGTAAAAATACTTAATATAGGTAACATTATGAAATTTATGCAGATGTAATTGAATAAAGAATACGGCTGTGTCAATATATTGATTAATCAATACGTATCGATATTCAGGAATGTATTGTATCGACAAAATAACTTCCAAAACAGGCAGAATATCAGGCAGACAGTTTTCCTAATAATTCTGTGAAAAAGTTGGGAATTTCAGTCACCAAGATAATTTTTAACTATTTTTAATTAAAACTGGTCAATAATGAAATAAACATTAAGAGACAGCACTTTTGCAAAATACATAGACAACTATATTTTAACATATCAGTTTTACAGTCATTAAAAGTTTGAATTTGATGTGTACTTTGTAAAGACAGTGAGACATGAACTTCCAATTTGGTAATAAAACACCCAGTTTTTATCAAATTTATGCATTAAATGATTTACAAGGCCTTTTTGATAGACTTGTTAAAGAATCCAATACATCGCATACCGCTTTATAAAATATCGTATCGTATTGAAATATTTTGGTCAATACACAGCCCTAATAAAGAACACATCACTTTTATATATGACACTGATTCAGTAAACTGAACAGAATTTGGCATGTTTTTCAAAGTAACTATTTAAATTGTCATTTGTTGAACACTTGCAACATAACTGACACCTATGGTGTGACAATTTCAATTTTTACCCTCAATTACCTAAAATACAGTTAAACTTTGTTATCTCGAACACTGATATCTCAAATTAATACCATGGATATGTCTAAGTGATCTGAAAGTCCCATCCACTTACACCCCTCGACATCTTGAATCCTTGGATATCTCAAAGTTTTTTCTTGGTTCTATTGAGTTCGAGATAACGAGGTTTGACTTTATGTATATTTTTGTCATACAGTCAATAGTGGGACTAAAAGTACCAGTACTAGTCTCAAATTTAATCAATTATAGCTGATTTCAGATTTCAAAATTGAATGTTTGCATTAGTAAACAGAAAGGAAGACCAAGACCAAGCGGAAATGTTATATAGTGCATGCTAAAGAAACTAACCAGCTAACAATGAGGAAATCAATTTTTTAGAGAATGGAAATGTCTTTACTAGATAAACAGGAAACTATCGATAAATTAATGCAATAGTGGGAAAAAATTCATTAATGTAAACACAAGATAAAATATTCCCTTTTTTGTTAGAAGTCTAGACCATAATCTCAAATCTTAAACCCTGTTTTCAACATTCATTAGTCTCTATAAGGAGAAATTTGTGTTCACTGTGGTGACATCCTTATGCATTACAAGATTGATTAGATTCCTAATAACCATTTCCATCCATGATAAAATTTAATTAAGCATCTGGAATATGAGAAAAGTCCCTTAATATTTTAATGGCTTCTCCCTAAGCACAAAATTAACATAGATTCACCTGTTACAAAAAAAATTCAACAGTTAAAAATAGCCTGTGTTCATCAGCGAGCTTGCCTAAGCTATAAATATCCTGCAGTGACGACAGAATGTGATCACTCCTTCAATTCCATTCACATTCCTTAGATACACAGCACAGCAATGTGTGAAAATTAAACTGGCTCACATGTACAACATCACATTGACAGTCAGTGTTAGCAAGCAAACTTCAGAGTTGTTCACAGCATGTTCCTGATACATGCACACTAATCTCTCAACTTTCAACAAAACTAAAGTGATGAAATATTTCAACAAGCTATCATTTAATGAATAAAAATTCATCCCAATCTTGATATTGAACATGTTGTGAATGTTGTGGTTAAATTTTAAAATATACATGTTTACATATTTCTTTCTAAATTAGTGTCTTCTTCTGGATATAGAATAGTTATCATGTCTGGGATGCAGGATCATAGTAGCTAGGTAGTTCTACTTAGAGCTATGATTTTTGCTAGCCTAACTGCTTTGAAGGGAAAGCTCGCATCAACATTTGGTGCTAGGTACCAAATCAAAGATGGCAACCTAAGACTTATTAACCATTTCGCATCACATGACATACTTACATAAACTGAAGTTATTTTTGCCATCTTGGGGAATTAAATCTTTAGTATAATTTCACTTAACATTACTTTGTTCCAAAAATTTATAGTTACCAAGATATGAATGGTCCCTTCAAGAGAGCTAAGATATCTAGCACCTAGATTAGCCACTATGTTTCTCAACACAGCCCAGATTTATTGTGCAACAACATTTGGAGTAACCATAGACAGTTAATTCCTGCATATAAAGATAAGATATATAATCTCATATTTTCTTTATTACTACAAATGATTATAAAGCATTTCCCACCTAACCCTGAGTGCAAAACTGCATACTATGTATACATATATTAAAATTGCAAACAAGTCTTGGAACTGTGCTACATCAAAATAAGACTGTCATTGTCCTTTGAATTTGACCACTTCCTTTCCTTATAATCAAGATGAAACATAAAATTCTCCTTCTCTGCTCTACATAACCTTTAACACTCAGTACATATAGGCAAGGAACATTATATTTCATCATTCCCCTGCACTATGGCCATCAATCCATTATCTGCCTTACTAATTCACACATTCTAAATCTGTGTACTTATCCTATTTTCTAAATAACAGTATTCTTACGAACTTCTCACTGTCAAACCATATTGATCACAATGGGAGGAGGAAAAATCATTGGGTAGTTATTTCAGAGGTTCAAATTAGATATCAAGATATATACTTGTAATTCAGGCGAAGTTTCATCAAGACTTGCTGTAGGATCAATCATCAGACTTCGCCTTTCACCTTCTAAAGGCAAAATCGTACAAAATACACCATTAATAATAATATGGTACCAAGTCATGACTCCTGACTTGTAAATTTTGCTTTCAGAACCTTTTCTCCATACTTTGCTTTAATATGCTGGGTTTCAATTTAAGGATGACGTATGGACAAAGCATTAAGTTTGCACTGATCTATGTTCTGTACTGTTACAAACCTTATATATTTGTAACATCCAGCTAACTTGCAGGTGTCATAAAAAATTCACTTGTACATACACTTTGCCTCTTAATATATGAACAAATACACGAATTCTTAAGGTTTAAACTAGGTTGCTATATCTTAATGAATTTCTATAAAACATATTTAGTTAGAAATGTCTTGAATGTTAAAAGACCTGAATATCTGTCAACTGACATGCATATTTCCTATGACCATTATGACTTCCTATGATCCTTTAAATATCTTTTATTGAAGAGGAAGGGGGAAATGATTTTTGAAGTAATTGTCCACTTGAAATATGGGGATGAATGATTTGAAGTCGTTGTTGTCTACAATCCACAGTATGACTTGAGATCATATGCACAGTTCTTCAAGGAGGAAACATCAAGAACTGGACCTGCACTAACTCACAAATCGTAACTCTCGCTCTGAATACAAAATTCTCTGCCTTTGAATAAGAAAATCTCACACAAACTTCATACTTTTGCTAAACATGACCATTACATAATTTGAAACTCTTGTTACATGTTTACATGAATGACTCACCTCCTTAGTTAAAAGAGCAGTCAATTCAGTCTTCATTTTACCCTTAGATACCAGAACATGCTTTTAATGTGTTTAAATATTAAAATTATTAAGATACACACCATGCGGACGACCTCTGGATACACAGGTTCAGCCAGAACACCTCGAGTAGCTGTGATGTAATCCACAAGTTCATTAAGACATGCTCGTTTCACCTCTTTACTTTTGAGGTCAGATACAGGGTCCATAAAGTCAAACACAACACAACATTGCTGTAATTTCTTAATGAACAATTCTTGTTGCTCTGCAGGTACAGTGTCTGAAAAAAGGTAAGTATAATTTCAAGTATGTATATCATACCAGAGCTTTGACATACACTTTATTATCTCACTTCTGTATAAAAACACACTCTCTGGTCCAAAATATTTTCAAATATTGATGGTTTACCTTTAGGACTGTCACAGCTCCAAAATTTTTCGGGTTGGATCAGTTCAGTAAATTTTCTATTCGGTTTTGGGTTTTCTTTCTAGTTCTGTTCTTTACATTTATTTTTAACTTAATTTTATGAATTAAACTTGATAGATCTTTGTTGCATCAAAATTACCTTTAAAAACAAGTCTTAGCCATATTAAAGTCTTCACATCTGTGTTTACAGCGACAATGTTTTATATGTCTCTGCTGTTTAGGAATACCAGGCCAACTATTAGTGACATGACCACTCATTATTGTTTTGATAATTATCCCATCTTTTTGTGACAAGTGTTAAGTATGGATGAAGTCAATTTCAGTTATGATGTTCATTTATCACATTCTTATGATTTTGATGCCACTTACTGTATAAAACAGATTCTAATATATGCAAACCTGAACCGAAATCTGGACAAATGGAACAGAACAACAGAACCTGTACTGAACTTGGACTGCAGTTTTGGGTTAACACAGGGAACTGTGACAGCCCTATTTACCTTAATAATTCACATTTCTAATATGTTGATATGAAAAAAAAAAGTCATCCTGTAATAGAAGTGAAATATTGTTTTAGATGGCTGCTATATTTGCTTGCCATGGATACATAACTTTTAAAGTACTTCATAATATGTACATATAATTACCAAAAATTTAGTCCCTTTGAATTAACATTGAGAATTAAGTAATCATTTTTTTTCTATTTCTGATTAAGTAGACAGTGTTTCAATGAAGAAAAAAAGTTGAAGCTGCTATAGAGATATACATCTGGACTGATGCACAACTAGAGCCAGTTTACATCTTTTTAGTTTTATTCATTTGGGCTTTCTGATAGAGAAGGTGACAAGATCATTAACTTGAACATCATCTGAACAATGGTTCTATGTAACAAAAATAAATGCAGCATGGAGCACACTTGAAATTTTAGAACCTTCAGTATCCATGGACATGTCTGCCAAGAATCACTCTGGAATGCAGCTTTTAATGCTAATTCAATTACGATTCTACATAAATGTGATAAAAGCTACACATTTGTGGTGATCTGTCGAAGTGTAAGGGCCAGAGATTGGGATGGGCCTTACCTTTCAACTGCGGTAATGCTTGCAGTTCGGGGGCATTTTTGGTCCGATAATGCGACGAGCCTTGAGACCGTTTTTGTTTTTTCGACTTCACTGCAGTTTTGCTAGTGAATGGATCTATACGATCTACCGCTCTTGCAGACATGGTTTATCTTACGCCGAAGAAAAAACCTTGATAATGTACATAAGTTATCAATTGTTTTGCCTTTTACGAGAACATCATGGCTTCTACATATGCATATTTGTCAAATCCGTGGTAACACAAAACCGGTCTCGTTCTGTTAAATCCCAAATACTATGCCGTAAAAATTATGTTCATGTCCACCGCTAACAAGTTTGGTATTCGAATGAAATACTTTCGTAATCCATACAAAAAAGACAGGGTGATAAACAATATCTTTCTTAACAGAAATATAGGTTGCTAGTTCAGTTGTGCAGTTTTATCACGTCATGTGGTAAAGAGGACGAGATTAGGCGAGATTTGAGTCTGAATAGCAAATTTGAGAGGGAAATTTAAATACGATATCATGACCGTAAATTGGATATAAACTTTCTATTTTCCTTTCACACAAATTATAATAGATTAAATATTTCCAACTTACAACCTTTCCTTTAAACACTGTTAAAATACAGAGCTCATAGGCGAATCCAGAAATTACATAGCCCTTAATCGTTTCAGTGGCGGATTTAAGGGGGGGCACCCAGCGCGCGCCCCCTAAAACTGTCAAAGTTAGCGTAAATCATAGTTTAGTCGAGAAAATGTAAAAATTATCTACTCAGTAGACCTCATTTTTACCCTACAAAATCTCTAAAACCCAGCTGTACCCACTAGAGGCCTTAAGGCCCCCAGACCCCCTTCCTACTTTTTGCCCCCCTAACTTCGATTCCTGGATCCGCGCCTGCGTTTCTAAAGCCAGTTTTCTCATCCCTCCACCCCATGTGTAAGTAACCATGGTAACATCTTAGGAAGACCTAGTGAAACTTTGAAGACTTAATTCCTATTCAGACATATTTTAATGAACTGTGTTGTTCTCTGAAATAACAATGATTTTTTTTTAAATCTATGTCCGCCAAAAAGGGGTCCAGACCCTAGCTTGGATCTAATCTAACAGGCGAGGATCCAGGAATTGGCCAGGGGGGGGGGGGGTCTACGTACCCAGTCAAAAGAAATTTCAAACCCAAAAATATTCCTTGACAAGAAAAAAAATCTAAATTCCCTTCCCTATCCAGTAAATTACTTGACAAGCATTAAAAAAATAAAATAAAACAAAAACAAACAAACAAAAAACAAAAACAAAAACAAAACAAAATTAACGTAAAATCCATTTCCAAAACGTGAAAAACACCTACTTAGTGGTGGTGATGATGGGGTCCACGTTTTCTAGGGGGGTCCAAAGTCATTTTTTATTTGCTTCAGTATATACTTTTAATACCTCTGCAAATTCCAGGGGGGGGGGGGGGGGTCCGGACTCTGGATCCGCGCATTTCTAAAATAAAGACCTCTGTTTTGTTGATAAGGAGTATTTCTTACAACCTGGAGGGGGAATGTTGTATTTTTAGTGGATAAATCACGGCTATATACTTTAGGTGTTCATAAAATTAATGATGAATACATTACCATGCTAGAAGAACTTTGATTTCAGTTTTCCTTTTTGCATGTGTTACTTCTTTTTCATTGTATCAATTGTGTAAACTTTAAAGGAGGTTGGGAGTCAACAAATTATCCAACATATTTAAAAAAAAATTAGATACATGTATTCCGTTTAGGGTTTATGGTGACTTAATATATAATATCACATTTCTTCTTTATAATAATGAATGGGATCTTTCTATTTTACATGTATATAGTTACATAAAGTCATTGGGCGTATTTTGGCTGACGTGTTTCCTACCAAATTGTTAGGATTTGTTTTTACACTAAATTTGACTACGGAATGCTCCGTCTAACTGATCAATACATAGGGCTCACGACTGGTTTGACCGGTCAACAGGGCCGAGGTGCTCCTTTTAGGCACGTGATCCCACCTCTATAATTTCCGAGGGCCCGTTTTTTTATGCCCTGTCCACAAATTAGTATTGTTTGTAGATTTTTTTGAGATCGATAACTGTTCGTTATCTTCACCTTTTTCATTTTAGCTTATGATTGCTTTAATGTTTTAAATGTATGCACGTGTAATCAAAATAATGAATGAAACTATCGCTGTCAGTGTTCTACATTGATGCAAACGTTATTAATGGGATTCTGAACTTGTTTTAAAAATTTAGGGATTGTTGTCATGGCAACAATAAACATGCATAGCAACCATTATTTGCGTGATATAAGTTTATGGTATTAAATACCTCTATTATACTCAATTATTTATAGCAAGTTTGAAGTGACTCTGTCACGGCTCCTATACATAAGAGGTATGGTTACAGAGAATGACTCGATGCACATGTACATTGAAGTTAATTTCATTTAAATTTTGAATTTATCGGGTGGCAGTAAATACAAAACTAGTTGTCATGTTGTAAATTTTGTATTTACTGCCACCCGGTAAATTCAAAATTTCAGTACAGCATGACTTTAATCTGTTAATATGTATAAGGAATGCTGGAGTTCTTAGTTTCCGGGGGTGGGGGTGTCTATTTTCTATTCTACTAGGATCATCATTTTGCGAGTTGATTAGTTATCTGATGTCTGGTCATACTATTTTTTTAATAACTATAATAAAATGTAAATCTCGTTAAATGTTCGGTCCTCTTAATTTTACACCATGCACTAGACGGGTAAATTTGTCTGCAGTCTCCCTGGATACTCAAAATTAAAATAATTGCTTTGCACACATGATCAGTCTTTGAACTCCTCCTATTATGCCAAGTTGTGGTTAGTTTATATGATGATACAGAACTACATTGTCAAGATGCCACCGCGTAAATAATCTGTAGAAACTAGGAAGGTTACTTTTCTTTCAAATGTTGGAAATTTCTGATGCTAATTTAAACTACAAAAAAAATGAATGTACTTTATAGTTATAGATATGCCTTTAGTGTAAAGATTTGGCTCTGAATCTATTTTAAGAAACATACTCTTTAAGTCTTGTCTTATTTTTCTTTAGTTGTATATTTTTTCTTAAAATTATTTTTTTTTTCAACTTCATCAGAATCATTTAATGTACGAACTGCTCATGAGAAGCACGATTTTTGCTGATCTCTTGTGCGCTTTTTATCATATTTCTCATCAATGATTTTACCGTGATATTTTTAGCATTGAATTATACTACAAAATGAGTTCTGTAGGGTCAAATCTGTATTCTAGCACACTTGTTAAGTGTGCAGTTGCAGGAGCTGGGCTTTGTTTTCTTGGATATTGCATATATTTTGATAATAAACGTAGAAGTCACCCAGATTTTAAGAAAAGACTGAAAGAACGTAAGTCAATTTGTACCTATGATTTCATGGTCAACATGTTCATGCTGTTGCACGCCTTTCGTCATGATATTCAGAGCATTTCCCTTCAAAGTTCATAGAATATTGGGGCTGTGCATAACAATTGATATGTGATAAAACAGATACTTGTGTGTAATTTTAACAAAGTCCAGTTCTGGTTAACATGATGATTTGTTGGTATAGTGAAAATGTTGCTGGTTGTAATACAGTTCTTTTTAATTTAATTTATACTATTCATTTATCATGAAATGTACCATTCTTTTTGACATTATAGGTCGTAATAAATCAAAAGTGGGAAAGTCATCAAAAGCTTCTGAAATTCAGGTATGTCATGCATGAACAGCGCTAGCTGCAGAACTGTAACGTTAGCTCTCTGCTTGAGAAAATTTGGACAGATAAAGCAGAGAGCTACAGATCCAAGTGTTGTATAAACCTTCGATTTACACCGCCGCTTTTTTGTCGCTCGCTTCAGTTATTATTTCTTGAATTTAATGCTTTCCCCCGCTTTAATAATGGTATCCGATAATTAACCATATATTTAACTCCTATTCTTAATACTTTATTTACCTTTCAGCAGTCCCAAACAGCCCTTTATGGTTTTGGAATGATGGTTTAAAAAAATCCCATTCCTTCAACGGCCATGTTGGGGTTCGTGTGAAAAAAAGTCTTTCAAGGAACATACACTTGCAGAGAAAATGTAAATAAAAAATTCAGATATCATGTATATTGTCTATAAAGAAGACAATACATGTATTTTTAAAAAAATTACCGGTAGATAAATATAACTCTGGCGTGTTATTTTAGGATGACACCAACATGGACATCGGAAAGAAAGGGAATTTTTTAACTGATACTCTAAAACCACATATGGCGGTTTGGAACCATTGACAGGTAAATTAAAATATCAGGAATAGGAGTTAAATATATATGGTTAATTATTGGATATCATTCTTAAAGCAGGGGAAAGCATAAAATTCAAGAAATAATAGCTGAAGCGAGTGACAAAAAAGCGGTGGAGTAAATCGAAGGTTTTTACAATGCTTGGATCTGTAGCTCTCTGCTTTATCTGTCCGAATTTTCTCAAGCAGAGAGCTACAGTTCTGCAGCTAGAACAGTGCCAGTGCAAAGCTCTGTAGGAATGCCATGGATAGCAATAATTTTTAATGCAAATGAGATTTGATATATTGATATATATATATATATATATATATATATATATATATATATTTATTTATTTAATTGTTTTAGTAGACATATAGATGTTGGTCAAAATCCAGTAATCAGAAACTTTTCAAATGAATATTGTAGCTTCCAGACTTACAAAACCAGGAGGCTGTTCAGAAGTTTTTCTTTGAGCAAGTTCAACTTGGAGAAGAACTGCTGGCAGCAGGTAAAGTTGATTAGACAAGTGGATTTCTTAGTATTTGGCATTTGGCAATATAACTGAGGTTTTCTTGAAAGGGAAAAATCAGCACCAAAACTTTTTTTTGGGGGGGGGGGGGGGGGGGAGCAGAGGAATCCAGAAGTTTTCGTTTTTATTATTCCTGCAAAGATGGTTTAGTCCAAATACTCTTACTTCCAATCTTTTCTTTGCCTGTATCCTGGATGTGTGTTTACCATTACATATATTCATTCCATGTTTTTGTCCTTGTATTAAGTTAAAAGAAGGGGACAGTTAGAACATTTCTACTGATAGTTTAGACTATCAGGTACTGTATAGTAGGGTTTTTGATGGGCCACAAATTTGGTGGATTGGGGTCAATAAGGTATACGATTAAATTTGGTGGATATAATTTTGGTGAATCATATCTTATGTATATTTGGGATGCATTAATTGTTTTTGTGTATATGATATAAATTTTGTTTGATCAGCTTTAGCAAAAAAGAAAAAGAAAAAAATATTACTCAATACAAGTATGAATGTAAGGCTTTTTCAAATATTAAAAAATGTATGTATGTATATATTCCCCAACAAACCACATATGCATCTCAGGCATCACCTAAGTTAATTACTTCCTTGATAATATTTGCACACCAAGTGTATACAGTAGTACTTTAATTAATTTAACGATTTTTATTTTGATGTATCTTTATTAATCACCAAAACAGGCCAAAATTATATCCCTGCCAAACAACCAGCTATACTGTATAGCTGACAAACAACAAGATGATATAAGCTTAGCCTTTTGATCATAGGAAACAATGTGTGACCAATTAAAGAGTGAAATTTGCCTGATTTTTCCTCTGCTAACCCTTGTTCTGGTGTGAAATATACAGTCTATGTCACTGTTTCACAGTTTAATGTGACGTAAATAGAAGCGTGCCACCACCTGCTGAAAGTCCAAACTATTGATAGATTTGTAATATTTAATGGTATAAATTAGGTAAATTAGTCCATCAATTTTTACTTGGTCTTGAGACTTCCTAGCCTTCTCTAAGGAATCAGATTTCAGAATACACATATCTGTTATCAGTGGCAAAAATTAAAGTCAAGAATTGATTTTCTATCAGGCAACACTATTGTAACAATCAAGTTTTCAGATGCAGATAATCATTTTCTGCAAGTTATTTTCTCGAAAAGTTTAAACTTTTAAGATGATAAGTTTCAAATGAAAGAATTTGCAAAAACAACACATATTTATTTCACCACACAAACTTCAAGATCAACATTTTTACTTAATGAAAGGTGATGTTGAGAATGCAGTAGAACATCTGAGTAATGCTGTACCTTTGTGTGGACAACCACAGCAACTCCTACAGGTTCTGGAGCAGACATTGCCACCCCAGGTGTTCCAGCTTCTAATACAGAAATTACCAGAAGTCAACAAGGTAAAATATCTATTTGTCTGTATATAATCATATACATGTATATCAGATATACTTTCATATTGTAAGTTATAAAGCAAATGTACATACAGTCAAACCTCGTTATCTCGAACTCAATGGGATGGAAAAAAAACTTTGAGATATCCGAGGATTCGAGATATCCATTTTGAAATACTTTTTAAAAAAAATAAGGATTTTGGACTTCCAAATCACTTCGATATCCATGGTATTCCAGATATCAGTGTTTGAGATACCGAAGTTCAACTGTTGTATTTTATGTTGCATTTTTCATTTGGCCGTATATATATATAAATATATAAATGTATTAACATTTTGTATGCAATTGTGTGGTCTTTCTATTGAAAAGGCTGAAACTAGACATTGGTCTTGTGTATTTATCCTTGATTATGAAATGGACCATTGGTTTTATATGACACTCAGAGCAAGGAAAGCATTGTTCCTAAAAAGGAAATACATCCAAAAAAAGTTGTAGATATTTAACCAGCTCTACTGATTAAGAAATCTGAAAGACAGCATTAAAAATGGAGTCAAACTGAATTTGTGGTTTTTGTTTTTCAGCGCTATGCATCAATGTTTGCATCCTCATTTCAAATGCCTTCATCAGCGCAGGCCGCAAAAGGACCAACCTTGACTGTTGTTGAAGATGATGTAGAATAAGGTGGAAAGACAAAGAAGAAGAGAACAAAAATAACAAATCCATTTACTGATAACCATGAACACTCTTAGCAGCACATGCCACAGACCAATACCTGATTTGTACACATAAATGACAAGATGTTTGTGATATGTATATCAATTTTTAAAAAGCTTAAATCATTAAACATAATTTGAAAAGACATTTTTTTTTACTTTTTAACTGATAACTGTGATTTTTCATTTTTACCCCCTCCGTTTTCCTCTCCAATAGAGACGTGATTTTAAAAATAAAAATGTGTAAGAGGTCACAGTGTAAATGAATCTTTTACTTTTAATTCAGCTTAAAAATGTTCATTGAAAGGCTGGTTCCCCCATTAATGGACCTTAACACCCCCACCCCACCCCCCTACCACTTCTTCTCTTTGGGGGGGGGCTAATGGAAGATTTTTTTCAAGGAAGCTGTCAATTTTTTTTTTACTTACACCCCCCATTTTTTTTTTAAATCAATCCAATATACGTGCCTGACATTTTTTTTTCGACATCCTACCTAAAATGGATGTAAAAACTCAACATTAATCAACTGGTTATG
Source organism: Saccostrea echinata (assembly GCF_033153115.1). Classification (NCBI taxonomy): domain Eukaryota; kingdom Metazoa; phylum Mollusca; class Bivalvia; order Ostreida; family Ostreidae; genus Saccostrea; species Saccostrea echinata. The sequence goes on from NW_026889758.1 coordinate 48,594,095, forward strand.
TTTATTTTAACCCTGTTTCTCTCATTAATTTTGGCTAGGACTTCAGCAAATGTTAACAAGTAAGATGGGATCGATTGCTTAATGAGTTTTTATACGTACCATTTAATAATTAAATCATATAATAAAACGATTGTTGTTGTTTTTTCGGTCAATATGGTGATTTAGCCCTTCGGGCTCGGTGAATATTGTACTCCTCAGGTGTCTTAATTTAAATTATCGTATTGACCTCGAAATAACAGCAATAATTGTATAATAGACCTTGATTTACTAAATGTATAAAATTAAAACATTACACTCTACTTTACGAACGTTATAGGTGTATATACTTCGTATACAAAGGGCATTTCGAAATTAATGAATATTAAATAATAAAAACTGTTTAACATAGTTTTTCAAGAAAATTGAAGAAAATTAAAATCTAATCAATTTTCTTCAAAACTGTAAATAAATTAAAATTTCTTAATAATGCGAACCCGAGATCTATAAATATATATAAGCCTATAAATCGGCTTTTCAGAAATGGATTCAAAGACTGAAAAAATGTATAGAAGTTGAAGGAGAATATTTTGAAGAACTGTGATAAGCTGTATCTGTGATATTTTTGTTGAATAAAATACAGCAAATAAATATTCATTATTTCAAATATCCTTCGTATACAACCTGTACGACCCAGTCTGCTAATTTCAACATTAACGCCATTGACCATGTTAACATTAAAAATATGGATTTTGAATTTTTATCACACGTTCATGGACATCGACTATTTTTTCTTTAGTATGACACTTTGCCAAGTATGTGCGACAATATATGTAGAACATAATGGAGTATTTTTTTTAATTCAAAACGATACACGATAATTTGCGGACTGAAACACTTCGACCAATGTACAGCCTAGTCTAGATTTACAACAATGTCCTGTATATATAGGGAAAGCCATTTTCATCAAATTATACAGTAGTTTTCTATTTCTTGTAGTGTCTCCCATATTGTTCACAACGTTGAAAAATCGTATACCAGGCCCATAGCAAATTTTTTTTAAAATGGGGGGGGGGGGGGTTTATCTCCAAAAAAAAAAATGTCGGAAAGGGGGGGGGGGGCAACCTCCCAAAAAAACTTACAAGCAATAAAACCTGTCCAAACTCGAAAACCTATTTCGTTGAGGGGGGGGGGGGGAGGGCGTACCTTTCTCTTAGTTTTTGGTACATTTTTTTTATCCTGGAATTTGCCAGTGCTCGACCTTACAGCAACAAAAAAGGGGGGGGAATCAGCATCTAAATGAAAAATTATTGTAGCAAAATACTATACTCAGTATTCACACGACCAGTTGGTCACGTACAATGAAATATGATATTGGTATACAATAAATATATCTAGTACCATTCAGTTTCACAAAAACATTATGTCCACGAACTTTATGGACAACCCATGTTGGAGATCATGTACGCCAAAGATGTGGATTGAAAGATTGGATAAATAAGAAAGCTGGTCATTGAATTCCTCAGTCTATTGTGTATTATTATCAATTATTTATCAAGTGATTTCACCATACTGATAATGAAATAGATATCGTTGATCAAAGCAGAGGGAATTGAAAATCAAATACTCAACGAATTTAGTGTTTCCTTCAACAGTTAAAATGACCTTTTCCTTACAGAAATGACCTTAAATCAAAGTCATAACACATGATACGTAGCAAAATAATATTGTTTATCAAGCATCTAGTTGCTTTAGAAATGTGGAATACAGTTTTTCAAACTCAATAAAAACATCATGACATGTGGTGAAGAAGCTGCAGAGTGAATAGATGTAAAGAGTGGGGTTATTTAAGATAGAGAAAGAGCGTCCAATATGCATGATATGGAATCCATAACTCGAGCTTTTCCTTATCAACACTATAATTTAAAAAAAAAAACTAATTCGATGAAATTTGAGATCTCAAAAAAAATATATTTAAAGTTTTTAAAATAACATTAGATATTTTTTGTGACAAAATCCATAATGCAGCCGTGCAAATCTTCGTCACAACATTTTATTTTATTTTTTTAAAAATAAAATTATAATAACACCTATAATCTATAATCACATATCATTTTTTGGCACATCAAATGAAGTCATCCCATCCATCCTTTTATCTGTATGATCAGTTATGCAGATGTGAGAAAGATACATGATCATGTGGGTTCAAAATTCCTAATACCTATACGTAGTGATGATTTTTGTGGAGGGTATTTTTTTCTCTTTCGAAAAATAAGGGACAGGGAAACCGGTTGGATCCGATTTTGTGACCAATAACTCCCCCCCCCCCCCAAAAAAAAAGAAAAAATGACGAAAATCGGAGAAAAAATTGACCCCTGTTTTTCCACGCTTTTATTCTTCAGGACCGGATTGGACAGGGAACGACCTGACAACGACTAAAGGAGGATAACCTGTGACAGTAGATTCACAAATCGTTTCTTGCGTACAGTTTTTTGTTCATGCAACACAATAATGCAAGGATTAGCTAGGATTTTCCATTCTTCATTTCGAGTTTCATTGATAAGAAACAATATCGCACTTGCTTCAACAGGACTTTACAACAGACACCAATTTATTGTTCCGAATTTCCTCAATCCTGACAAATCCATTTACTGTTGTGTCCAGTGTGTTGGTTATCAAAGCAGAAAGGGAAGAAACACAAGACAAAATCGCTGGCTTGATGAATGGAAGGAAGATGAATATGATGACATTATAGTTGACAAAGAAATATTTGAAGACGAAGGGAGAGCTCGGCATTATTTAATGCTTAAAGCAACAGGATTTTTGTGTGTTATTTTCTTCCTCAATATAGCAGATATAATACGAATACAGTTGAGAAATTCTGCACCCAGGGATGAAGAAAACAAAGGCTTGACAGAATCGGTATATTGGAAGAATAAAGGCTTCACAGGATTCTTGCTATTGTCCATTGCATTAGGTGATTATATTTGTGTAAATGAATATAGAATGCTGTAAAATTACATATTTTCGTGGGGTCAAATTTTCGAGGTTCGAGGAAAAATTATAGCATCGTGGGGATTTGATTTCATGGGTGAGGAAGTGCTGAATTTTATATATTTGATTTTTTTTTATTTTCATGGAGGACATGAATTTGCTGGTCTCTTCATACCATGAAAACTATGAAAATTAAACCCCCATAAAATTTTGTGATTTCGCAGTATGTTGGCAATTTCTTGGTGATGCAGTAGAGTGCCTTGATTTAATCAAGCTAGATAGGTTGTGACAAAGCCCAAAGGACTTTAAGAAGGCCAGAATTTAGAAGTAACCATGGTATATTGCCACCTTCACATGTCACACTTTAGAATGAGTCCCTTTTCTTTAGGCTCACCTGAGCCAAGGGCTCAAGTCAGTCAAGTGAGCTTTTTTGAAATTTGTCTCTATCTGTTGGCGTTGGTGTCATCTAAGTTGAAAACTTTCACATTTTCATCTCCTCCTCCAGAATCAATGGGACATTTTCAACCAAACTTTGCACAAAGTATCCTTTGGTGAAGGGGACTCTTCAGTTTTGTTACATGAAGGACCACTCACCTTTTCAAAGAAAGATAAATCAACAAAAGACAAGAATGGGGTTGGGTCACATAAAAGAACAACTGCCTGACTGGGCCAGAAAAGATGAGAAATTATTGTGAAAGCTTCATGACATAGTGTAGATTCAAATTTGTTCAAACCATGCAAGCTCAAATTATGTTAGAAACTTGTGTTAACTAACTGCAGTAACTAACTGGTCATCTATCATTTGGTATCTAGCATTATATATCTTTGCTAGCTTTCCTTTTGTACCATTTAGTCTAGCATATCATTCAAGATTGCAGCTGTGGTGCTCAGATGGGTGGCTGTGGTGACCAGATAGCACAGTTGGCAGAGCACCTGACTGGAGATTCAGGGGGGCCCAGGTTCGAATCTCGATATAGCCTGTTGCTTTTTTCTCCTCTCCAGTTACATTTGGTGCTGTGTCATGCACTGGAAGTGACAGGTGAAAGAGCTGTGTTGGTGTCTTCAGGGGGGAAGAGCTTTAAGGAGGGAGGAAAGTGATGGTCAGATGGATTCCATAGCCAGTGCCCAGATAGCTTAGTTGGTAGAGCACCTGACTGGAGATTCAGGGGTTTGGTTTCCAATCATGGTCTCGGCCGTTATATTTTTCACCTTTCAGGTTACCGTATATACTCGCCTATAAGTCGGTCCGCCTATAAGTCAGTTGTATTTTTTGAGGTAATTTTGGTAGGATTTGCCATTGACCCGCTTATAAGTCGGTACAAATTTTTGCTGGATTTGGTTGACAATTTCAAATCAATGCTCTGATGTTTTAACCTGGTTTTAATTAATACTTTTAGAAATGATGCAAATATTTAATTCTACGTCATTAAAAAAATAAGGAATTCACACTTAAGGTAAAAATAAACTTCAATACAATAAACTAAAACGTAAATATTTGTACTTTATGTATAATCTTAGCATACATAAATGATATACTATATCCCAGAATTTATTCAACGATAATCGTCGGAAATGTTTATAAAACACTACATTTGGTTGTCCAGAAAAATGCCAGTTTTTTTCAATGACTCGCCTATTAAGTCGCATATAGAGCTTAGGACCAATATTCACTCTCAAAAATCCGACTTATAGGCGAATATACGGTACATAACTCTGTGTAGAGCTTCTTAGCTACTACAATCTTGAATGCACCTCTGATCTGCATTCAACTTTGTAGGAGCCAGCCTACCTGCAAGGTTATTAGGTTAGATACATAGTTCTGGGTCTATTGAATGCACTGTATAAATTTAACCTTGCCATCCATACTGCTAGCTATGTGCCAAGCACATTGTTCAAGATCATAGCAATAGCTGCTTGAATGCACCTGGTATTTAAGTGGACAACACTGAATATACCATGTTGTGCAATTATTACCAGTGTTATATCTGTTGATTTTCATAATGTCCTTCAGGTGACAAATGTTATCCAATGGCCATGCAAATTTTAAAAAAGAAAAAATCAAATGTAGGAATTTAGGCTGGACTGTGGACATCGGCCTGGATAGCTGTGTTTAGAACACCTGACTAGTAATGCAGGGGTCCCGGGTTCGATTCCCGGTCCAGCCATATGTTTTTCATTAATATATATATATATTTATGAATTTTCAGTGTATATTAACTCATTCCTCCTTTCCATACTACAGATGGTGCTGTGGCCTACCTTGTTCAGGCAGTATAATATGTATATGTAATTAATGTTAAGTCCTGACAAGGTGAACTTGTGTTGTGTCTTCGGGGGCGAAGATTATTTAAGGAGGGAGGAATGTAGGAATTTAGGCTGAACTGTGGACATCGGCCTGGATAGCTCAGCGTTTAGAGCACCTGACTAGTAATGCAGGGGTCCCGGGTTTGATTCCCGGTCTAGCCATATGTTTTTCATTATATATATATTTATGAATTTTCAATGTATATTAACTCATTCCTCCTTTCATTCCATACTACAGAAAGAAGAAACACAGATATGACAATAAATGAATTATTCTTTTACACAAGCTATAAAAGGTTTCTTTTTTCATTTCAGCTACAATAATTCCAAGTGGGATTTGTCGAATTTGTGACAGATGTGTGCGGAGTATGTGGCTTTTAAAGGGAGGTAAAACAGTTCGAGTGAGAACATTTGCCCCTTTCTTCATGACAACTACTCATGAAGTTCCTGTGACAAATATTTCAGGATTGACTGCAAGAGCAGGACAAAATTATGTCTCATTTCAACTGAAGAGGAAAGATAATAAAATAGTAAACCTTTCAATGTCCAACCTGACTGGGAATTTTAAAGAACCAGCACTCTATGATCATTATGTAGGAAGATATCGTGATTTGAAGTCTTCATGAACTTTTGTCTTGTGTGAATAAAGTGTAATGATTGAACTAAAGACTTGTACTTTGTTTTATTATAGATCTGAGGATTTATGTCGATTATTAGTAGAGGTACTATGAGCACTGAGCTCACAATCCATGCGAGTATAATGGCATAATCCATTTTTGGCTATGGAAAACCCCCAAATTTCAGTCTGATCAAAACATAGAATAGGAGGTGCACAATGGCACTATGTAATAAAGATTGAATTATTTAGTGGTATAGGAGAAATTGTAGATAAGAGAAGGGTACCCACAATATTATAGAAAGAATGATAGTGTCCATGTTTTGCTATGGGATACCCCAGGTATCTGTCTGAAATGTAAAATAGGAGATGCACAATGCCACTATGCAAGAAAGATTTGGTGAAAGTTCATGAAATTGCATTAAGCTGTGTAAGAGGAATTGAGGATAAGGGATGGCTACCCCCTGTTAAGGACTGTAGAATGGACACTCCATCAATATTTAACCCCCCGTTTTCAAATGGGGGATATAATAATAGATTTTTCTGTGACATGACCATAGGAGAATGAAGATGTAATTGCATTCAAGATTTGTTTCCTTTTTTCCTTTAATTATTGCCTTTGGGGCTAGGTTGGTCCAATGAATAGTGAAAAAATCATTATTTTCACATTTGACTTCAATGTGTGAAAGATATTCTCATGAATTATGAAGCCTTTTTTCATTGACAAGTAGTTGAAAAGGTGAAGTTTAATGCTTTGAAAGACTCGAGTTAAAGCAATTCCTTTCAGACTGTTAGCAATTTAATATGTAACTTTCCTAATGAGTATGAAAACATATGATACAATAAATTTTAAATTTATTTTCTTAAGAAGTTCTCTGTTAATAAGTTCATGTTTTAAAAAAGTAAACTATTGTATAGAATCACCATACACAACTGATGCAAGTCTATAAATATATCAATATTCAGCAGATCTATTAATGAATTAAAACTCTTAAGTACATCATTATTGTATACAAGGTTATTTTGGCCCTGTGTTATTTTCACCCTTTAAAAATTGCAAACAATTTTGCCCCATTTTTAATTTGCCCAGTCACAATTCTTTTTAAGAATTCATGCTTCGAGTTTGCCTCTTTTTAAATTCGTCCACCTGTGGGTAGGGCGAAAAGGCAAAAAAAAAAAAAAAAAAAAAACAGGGACCAAAATTTCCCTGTATACAGTATATTGAATCAGTAGATCATACTCTTCCAAAACTATATACATGTACTCATAACTGAAGTAATACAGATATCACTAAGATGGTAACTGTCTCAAAAGGGTCTCACTTTTAGTATATGTAAAGGGCATAGGGTTCAAAGGGACGTGTGGAGAGAATTTTATATTCTGAAAAAGATTTCGTCTAGGTGTAAAGGAAAGAATTACATGTATTTCTGTTTAGGGTAATAGAAGAAGTAAAAAGACAATTTGTTCTCTGCAAGTTTGATTTAAATTTTATGGAGTTGATGACTTCCAAATTATATGTAGCTGCATGAAAATAATAACACCCTCTTGAGAGTTTGCACAAAAGTGTTTTTGACCTTGACTTAGTTCAAATAATGCACACCCTTGATCTACGGCACTCCATGGGTTAAGTGTCATCCAAACTATTCTAAGGGCAAAAATTGTACATATAAACTTGGATCATTGTCAATGCACATTGTGAATGCAATATGAGTTAGACTGTGTCAAAAGGAGAGAAAATATATTCTGGACATTGGACAGTCAAATTACAATAGAGCTTCCACAAAGCAGGGTCCTAATTAAAAACAAAAAAAGCAGAGGGAAAAAGACAGACTACTGGAATTAAATATCAACATACTGGAAATGTAAAAAATCGTAACACTGATATGTAATCTGATATCACAGTAACAGATGTGCAATTAGTAAAAAAAAAAATTACTCCATCAAAAATAGGATATGGTCACTTATATACATTTGCTTAGCAGCAACAGTAAATAAAACAATCTCCAAATCCTGAAAAGAATATTATGTCAAAAATGCACATAACAGCATTATGTTAAACAAAATGTAGAATGTAAAAAAAAAAACAAAACCAAATGCAATTAAGGTTCATCTTCCCTCTGTTCACTCATATAAAAATTTGCTTTAATTAATGCTAATGATTGTCCAAAATACATTATGTATATTAAATTGCACACAGTTTTTAGCATTGCTTGTGAGGAAAAATTGGACAGAGGTGGCCTTTTAACTTAATTTATACAGGAATAAAAGTAATTTATCCCAGTAAGAGTTATCTTTCTTATCAGAGGGTTGATGAACCTTAAATTTTGTCTAAGTATTGTTTAATCTGTTTGTACTACACATGTATTAGTAACCAAACTAAATTTTAATAACACAATGAAAAACAAAATGTCCTATTAGGATAACCTCAGCCTTATTTGTTTAGAGAAATCCATTGATGTATTATAAATAATGAAAAAAAAAATAAACAAGCAGTTTGTTTCACCAGCAATAAGAAATAGAGATTTTTCTCCTTAAAAAAAACTTGCAAAATTAATATCATGAACATCATTTCATATCGTTTACATACAAAAGATATGATATCCAAGGCAGTAGTATCATATATAAATAATATTTCTAAGGTTGTCTAATTTACATGAGTGAGTACACTTTTGGGTTTCAATTGGATATATGACAATAAAATCTAAAAATATTTAAATCTATTGGGATATATAAAAAAAGTTTTAATCTGGATTCACAAAAATAGATTTGAATACATGCACATCATTTTCAGGATCCGACTACATGTTCATGTATTTCAAGATGCAGAAATTACATTTGCTGTGTGGTACGTGGTATGTGAAGATTGTAGTCAAAGTGTAATGGCCAGATCACCTTGGTAACATATCCTCTATGTCTGCAACAGTGTAAGCCACAACAGTCCACAGAGCCGCACAGACATTCATCTCAACAGGGTCCTGTACTGTCATTGTGTCTCCTGTAAAAAAAATCAAGAGGTACATATGCCACAATGCTCACCTGAGTCACTTTGCCCTGCTGTTCTTCAGATTTTCCCCTCTATATTCCCATAAAAAATCTTGACCCCAATATTGTGGCACCACCCTAGCCCCAGGGCCAAGACCAAACCAAACTTAAATCCATATTGTTTTTGAGAAGCTTTTTTCTTATTTAGGTCATGTAAACTTTGATCTTCTTTGGTAGCCTTATCCTACCCCTGGGGGCAATGACTTGAAAAAAAAAAAAGAATCTGTACTACATGAAAATGCTTGTACATTAATCTAATCGTGGCTTTGTTATTCTTAAAAATATTCTTCAAGATTTTTTCCTATATGTACATGTACTCTTGTGTAAGTCTTTGATCCTCAATTGCAGCCCCACTCTACCTCTGGGGGCCCCAATTTGTAAAAAACTTTAATCTATTTCAGGAAGCCTTAGCATAAGTTTGATTCTTTCTGGTCTAGTGGTTCTTGAGGAGAGGATTTTTAAAAAGATTCCACATTATTTTTGTCTTTCCTTGATTATCTTCCCATGGAAGAGAATGTAGTCCTTCAATTGAATAAATCTACCCAAGGATGCTTTGTGGCAAGTTTGGCTTGGTTCGCCCATTAATTCTGGAGAAGAAGATAAATATGTAAAAAGTTAACAGACAGATGATGGACAACAGGTGATCAGAAAAGCTTAAACTTTCTGTTCAATTGAGTTAGATACAAGAAAATTTTCTGCACTTTCTCCATTTAATCTTAATGTTAAACACAGGAGCAGTTAATCCCCCCTTCTGCAATTGTGATGATTGAAAGATTTTAGCTCATATTGCTGAATGTTCATTTTGTGTGTAAAAAAAAAATCTCTTAATACCGGGTACTGTTTAATTCTCATTTCATTTGACAAATTAATTCATCGAAGAAAAAAATCAGAAGCTAAAAGTGTAAAATGTTTATTACACATAAGATCAAGGGCTGATGAAAATTGAAAACAATACCCAGTTGGTCACTCAATTTAAAATTTACTTGCACTACTTGTTCATATATTATTCAGGTTACTAGAAAACTGACAGCCAGAGAGAGTCCTGTTGAGAGTTGTCATAGGAAAGAGACAAGTGTACTTGAAACAGTAATGTGTAGAACAAAAAAATGCACATCAGGAAGTTGTCAGACATGGAAGAATTACTTGTACACAATTACAGTCATCCTCATTATCTCATACTCAATGGGACCAAGATTAAATTTGAAGATACATGTATCTGAGAATTTGAGATAACAAGGGTAAAAGTGGTTGGCACTTGGCACACTTTGACATATCCCTGGTATTCAAGATACCGGTGGTCGAGATAATGAAGTTCAACTGTACATGTATGTGTTGGAATTATTAATATAATATATATACAGACGTACATACACATATAGACTGAGAAACAAATACAGTAGATCACCAAATTTTTCATGTCACTTATTTTTGCAAGATAGTTATTTTGCATTTATATGCAAGGAAAAAAAGATAAGAATTTTGATTCTTATTGTCTATAATCTTTAATGTCAGATACAAATAAATGTGAAAATGAAATTTTAACAAGCAGATGGCATCAAGTAATTATGTGAAAAATAAAGTTTTCATTAATAAAAAATGATTTACAGTAGATATGACCATGAAATTCAATAGGTGTCTTTCTCTTATAATCAGCTCCTTCTAAATAAAATTTGAAATTGTTACCATGAAAACCATTTGAGTGATCATGTCATAATAGATTTACATGACAGGCAAAGAAAGTGATATGACCCAAGAATTTATGGGTATCTTTCTTTTATTGTAAATTATTTCTGTACATATATGTTATTTGACATATAGACAGCTAGACAGACAGTGTGATTCCAACAGGGCTCCTATATTTCATGGCCCTAATAATTACCATTGGAATGATGAAATTTGAAGTATTTATTAACATCTGTTGCTATACTGCCACTGGGAACTCCTGCCTTCATCCACTCAGCAATATCCTCCCCACCTCCATTAGGCAAGAGGGGGATAGATCTAACTCTCTGAAGTGGTTCAATAATTTTTTTCATAATGGACTTTGCAGCTGAATTGCCTGCAAACAAAAAGGAGTCAAATAACTTTACTGATTATCCAACATTAAAAAAAAACAACATGCAAAAGTTGCACAACATATGCTTTATCAAACATTATTATTGCCAAATGATAATTTAATAGTTTAATAGTACTGACTGTTTTTAAGTAGCATAAAGGGTCCCTCTTAAATATCTAAAAATGTTGAATTTGTACCACAAACCATTGAACTGAAATCCAAGTGGCATAAATGTTCCCCCATCTGATTCCATCACAAGGTCAAAATTACTGACATTACCCTACAATACATGTATGCCATTACAAGGTAATTAAAAATTACCAACATTACTCTTACTACAATATGACAATGTAAGATAACATTTTCCTTATTACATCATTTTAAGGTCAAAATCACTGAAGTTTGTATCATTTAATCAATAAATCATATAATAAAATACAATGATTTAGCTACCTGAGGAGTACAATATTCACCGAGCCCGAATTGTCCTCAAAAACAGCAATAATTGTATACATGTATTGTAAGTGGTTTTTCAGTTATTTGTCAGAAAGAGAATGGTAAAACAGGTGAGCATTATGGCCCATGGGTCTCTCTTTTAATATTAATTTATGTGATAGTGTGAGTAATTTTAACTTTTAGCCTGGTTCCCTGTCCCTGTTATGCTTCGTATACTCCGCATCACTAGGCAAGGATGAGCCAGGGGACCAGGCTATTTTAACTTTGTACTGTGTTACTTCATTAAACAGTTTTCATGCTATCTTACTTGTTTACATTTGCTAAGTCCTAGCCAAACGCAATGAGAGAAGCAGGGTTAAATAAACATTACTAGTTGTATTAATTTTGAATTTTTTAATCTATATTATGTGCTAGGAAGAAAAAAAAAATAATGTCAGGCTCTTTTATAATCAATTTTGAAAAGAAGGGGGGGGGGGCATTATTAGGGGAAAAAATGACAGCTGAAAAAAAAAAATCTTTGACTAGCCCCACCAAAAAAGAGGAGAATTCTCTTAACTTCAGATTTTGTTTTGGGGGTTGGGATGGGGGATTAAGGTCTATAAGTGGAGGACCAGCATTTCAATGAATATATTTAGTCTAAATTAAAAATTAATGTTCAGAAAAGAAGTGTTTAGGAAGAAGTCCCCCGCACCCCTCCCGACCACAACTACCCCAAATTATATATTCCCTAATGTTATGTTCACCTGAGTGGAAGTTGGTAGCAAGTGAAATAGCTTTCCAAAACTATGTGTAGCAATTAATAATTTCCTAATCTATTTTTAGACCAATATAGAGAAAAATTAATCCTTATATTCACCTGGAAGGTCACTACAAGTTGTGACCCTCCAATCAAACTCTCATCACCCAAGGATCCAGATTTACCCAGTATGTACTTAAAATCCCTTTTTACTTGCCTTGTGTTTGTTGTAGTAAGCTTGGGCACCGAACGCTCCTTCTTCCTGAAATATAAATAAGGCAATACTGAGGACAATTATTTTTAATGATACGTAATCATGGTGTTTGAATGATATTGAATTTATATTGACAATATGAATGTTTTGAACAAATTCAATTGAATTACCTCAGCTGTCCACATAACCATTCGAATGGTACGTTTGGGTTGCAGACCTAGCTGTTTTACAATGGATAAAGCCTACAGCAAAGAAAGTCACAAAGTTCATGTTTCCCAGTGAATGTTGAATGAAAGACCTATGATTTATTTTTACTTGATGAATTCTATTTTCTTAATTAAAATTGGTACACACTGTATTCAGGACACTTACCTGCCATGAAATAAATGCCCCACCTCCATCATCCATGGCACCTTGACCCACATCCCAGCTGTCCAGGTGACCACTCACTAGCACAACCTGAATATCGTTAAACAAGATGTGTTTGTGAAACACTATGCCCCCCGATGGTAACACAACGCTGGAGTGGGACGTAGACTACAGTGCAATAGTTATGGCCAATGTTAAAAATGTAGGTCAAAGGTCACAGTTGAGGTCACATGATCAAAAATTTCTGTACCAATGGAAAGGTCTTGTCATAATGAACACTCATGTAAAATATTAAAGCCTTACCCTTGACAGCACAATAGTTATGAGCTAGGTCAAAGTTGACAACAGACAGACAGACAAACAGACAGACAGGACAAAAACAATATACCCCCAGGATCTTTCGATCTGGGGGCATAAAAAGGAGTGAAATTTTATACATTATAGTCTTATACATTGATCTTCATATAATTAAACAAGAGGCCAATGGGCAACAACACTCATCTGAGTCACATTGCTTTTGTGATTAAGACCCTTCATTTGCCCCAAGGTAAAGTCTATATAATCTATACTTAAAACAGTGAACCTCTGTTGTGACCTGATTCTGAGGTTATGACTGGAGCAGATTCCAATCAACAATATATGGCAATACATGTACTTTAAAGGCCTTTCACAAATAGTAGAAAGTTACATGGACAGTCAATGCAATTTAAAAACCTAGACCCATAAGATCACAAATTATATCCTAGATGTTCTGTAGAAGACATTCAATTACTCTTCCCATATATTTTTTTCTTAAATCCTAGGCTCTATTATGGCCTATTTCTGATCCCAAATTGAAGGCCTGATTAAACCAGATCAGACACTGCAGCCTGGTTCCTCAAGATTAAAAAAAACCTCTTCCTTTGTAAAACTTAACACTATGTGACCCAACCTAGCATTACAGTCCATTTAAAATGAAAGAAAAAGTGAGCAAGCTCACATACCCCACGCTTCCCCAAAACTCGACAATGCAACACGTAATGAATGGCACAGTGCATTTTAAATACACAGTATAATTCAAAAAAGGGGCATTACTTGCAAAAAATCATCACATCAAAACTTCTTGCATATAAGGACATTCAAATCTTTGTATGTTACAAATTTAACTGGGCTGAAGTTTCTAGATAAATAATGGAATCAAAATTTCTTGGTAATATACAAATCTATACATTATTCTGAAATACCTACAAAGTTTCAGGAAATTCAGTGCCGGAATTATGCTGACAAACTGTTATTTAAATTCCTCAGTGATTTCGATTTGTTAATGAGTGTAAGTCCATGTCCAACACATGACAGTTTACACATTTAAATAATTGATGGAAACAAAATTATGATGTAGTCATATGAATCTGTTTATATACTGTACTTATGAAATTATTTAAGGCAAAGCACACCAATTTGAAGGGGGGGGGGGGGGGGGGGGGGGGAGAGAACTATCGAAGATGGTGTGTGTGTGAGTGTGTGTTTGTGTTAAACCATTAATATTTTGATCTCAAAATCAATAGGGGTCTTTTAAGGTCATAAAATATTTCACATAGAATTTCATTATAAAAAGCTGATTCCAGTGGAGTTTCTTATTACCTAGCTGGAAAGTTTCTTCAATAAAAGGCAAAACTCTTAAGGCAAAAATAATGGAATCGGAATTTCCTGGTAATATGCACATCTACACACTGTGTACTAAATATCTGCAAAGTTTGTCCAAATTCTGTGCAGCGGTTTAAGAGGAGTTGTGCTGACAAACTGTTCATCTCTATATTCAAGATATGGCCAAAAACCTAAGTTGAAAAGTGCCAAAATTCCCAGAAAAAATAATGGAATCAGAATTTCCTGGTAATATGCACATCTACACACTGTGTACTAAATATCTGCAGAGATTGACCAAATTCTGTGCAGCGGTTTAAGAGGAGTTGTGCTGACAAACTGTTCATCTTTATATTGAAGATATGGCCAAAAATCTAAGTTGAAAAGTGCCGAAATTCCAAGAAAATATAAAGGAATCGGAATTTCCTGGTAATATGCACATCTATACATTGTGTGCTAAATATCTGCAAAGTTTGACCAAATTCTATGCAGCGGTTTAATAGGAGTTGCGCTGACAAACTGTTCACCTCTATATTCAAGATATGGCCAAAAACCTAAGTTGAAAAGTGCCGAAATTCCCAGAAAAATACGGAATCGGAATTTCCTGGTAATATGCACATCTACACACTGTGTACTAAATATCTGCAAAGTTTGACCAAATTCTGTGCAGCGGTTTAAGAGGAGTTGCGCTGACAAACTGTTCATCTCTATATTCAAGATATGGCCAAAAATCTAAGTTGAAAAGTGCTGAAATTCCCAGAAAAATAAAGGAATCGGAATTTCCTGGTAATATGCACATCTATACATTGTGTGCTAAATATCTGCAAAGTTTGACCAAATTCTGTGCAGCGGTTTAAGAGGAGTTGCGCTGACAAACTGTTCATCTTTATATTGAAGATATGGCCAAAAATCTAAGTTGAAAAGTGCCGAAATTCCAAGAAAATATAAAGGAATCGGAATTTCCTGGTAATATGCACATCTATACATTGTGTGCTAAATATCTGCAAAGTCTGACCAAATTCTGTGCATTGGTTTATGAGGAGTTGCGCTGACAAACTGTTCATCTCCATTTTCAAGATATGGCCAAAAATCTAAGTTGAAAAGTGCCGAAATTCCGAGAAAAAATAAAGGAATCGGAATTTCCTGGTAATATGCACATCTACACATTGTGTCCTAAATATCTGCAAAGTTTGACGAAATTCTGTGCAGTGGTTTATGAGGAGTTGCGCTGACAAAAAAACAGGACTGACGGACTGACTGACTGACTGACTGACACACTGACTGACTGACTGACGGACGGGTCAAAAACATTATACCTCACGCAACTTGTTGCGTGGGGTATAAAAATTCAGTCTGAGTTAAATACAAGCACTGTACCTGTTCAGGATATTTGGATCCTTTAATTTCTGCCACAGTGTTTCTTGACATTACAGGGGGTAGATTCTTTGCCTGCATTTTCAGTGTCACTCTTATTTTATCTCCTTCAATGACATACAGTGGAGATAGTTAAAACAACAAAAGCATATCACACATTGTATACCTTTGTAACATACTAGCCATATTTACTAGTATACTGAACTCTGCAAGATACTCCACACTGGAAAAATATCATTATCATATTAAAAGTATTAGCAATATTAAACCTTTAATAATTTTTTTTAATGGCATAATTAATTTTGCAACTACTGGAATAAGAAAGTGTATCAATCCCAGTTATAAGTACAGTAAAACATACTTATAGAGAATACGCTTAAAAAATATTGTGAACTTAACAGCTATAACAAATTATGTTTATAACGAAGCAAGATCGTCCATCCCTGGCACTTTGTTACAAGCATGTTTTACTGTATATACTTAAATGCTCATTTATAGATTCTACAATACTGTGAAATCACTAATTTTTTTGGCTGTCAATTTATAACTATAATGATTGCTTTACCTTGTTCTTGCATGCGTTGCATCATTTCAGCATCTTCTATTGTGATACAGGCAGTGGGAATTTTTTTTACACTGTCATCATAATCCTAAACAAAGAAATCCTTTTATATATTAATATGATCACAAAAATAAATGCATAAATACCATGGAATTTTAAGACAGTTGTTTTGTTTTGATTTGATTGACTATTTACAGTAAATCTCTACATAAATTACAAGACTTTATTCTGAAGGTGTACCAAGTGTGAGGAGAGCATACACATGTATGGAATAGTGGGTAACAGTATTACCTTGTGTATATTACCTGTCATCCAGTGCGAGGAGAGTATGTGGAGAAAGGATTCAAAGTAATATCTATTTGTATAATACCTGTCATCCAGTGGGAGGAGAGTATGTGGAGAAGGGGGTCAAAGTAATACAAGTACATTACCTGTCATCCAGTGTAAGAAAAACATGTGGAGAAAGGGCTGGGTCACATAATATTACCTGCCATCCAGTGAGAGGAGAGTTTGTGGAGAAGGGGGTCAAAGTATCATATATCCGTTTTTATTCGCATGTTGCAAATTTTGCCAAAAAAAGAGGGTAGATTTGTACAGTTATTTTTTGCGAGTGACAGTGTGAGCTTCCACTCACAGTAAACTCGAAGGTTGTTTTTTATGGCTCACAATTACTGACATTATATCTGCGTTTTATTTTTTTTCAAATTAAAAATGATCGCAAAAAATGCAAAAAATAGATCACCACGAAAAAACCCCCCAGATATACGGTAATACATACGAGTACATTACCTGTCATCCAGTGAGAGGAGAGTATGTGGAGAAGGGGGTCACAGTAATACCTACGTATTACTGTACATTACCTGTTATCCAGTGTGATGAGAGTATGTGGAGAAGGGTATATGTGTATATTACCTGCCGTCCAGTGTGAGGAGAGTATATGGAGAAGAGGGTCACAGTACTGGTAATACATGTGTTCATTACCTGCCATCCACGCAGATAGGTTAAGGCTTCCCATAGAATATCACAGTTCACTCTGTGCCTTTACTAAATATGATATCATAATGGAAAATGACATCAAGTCACTGCCTACTTGAGCTGTTATGTCCAGGAGAATAAGTGGAGAAAAGGGTAACAGTAATATCTATTTCTATATTACCTGTCATCCAGTATGAGGAGAGTATGTCGAGAAGGGGGTCACAGAAATACACATGTGTTCATTACCTGCCATCCAGTGAGAGGAAAGTACCAGGTATGTAGAGAAGGGGGTCACAGTAATACACATGTGTACCAAAACCTGCAACTAGTGTCAGGAGAGTATATGGAGAAGATCCAGGGTAAAAGTAATACATGTGTTCATTACCTGCCATCCATGCAGTGTGAGGATAGCATGCGGAGAAGGGGTATAATACGTATGTGTACATAACCTCATCCAGTGTGAGGAGAGTATATGGAGAAGGGGGTCACAGTAATACATATGTGTACATTACCTGCCATCCTGTGTGAGCAGAGTATGTGGAGAAGGGGTCACAGTAATACCTATATGTACATTACCTGTTATCCAGTGTGAGGAAACTACATGTATATGGAGAAGGGGGTCACAGTAATACAGTTGAACTTCAGTATCTCGAACACTGATATCTTGAATACCATGGATATGTTGTAAGTGATTTCAAAGTCCCAACAACTTAATATTCTTTAAGTATTTTACCCCCAACATCTTGAATATTCAGATATCTTTAAGTTTTTTTCTTGGTCCCATCGAGTTTGAGATAACAAGGTTTGAGTGTACATATGTATACATTACCTGCCATCCAGTGTGAGGTGAGTATATGGAGAAGGGGGTCACACTTCTGATAAGAGATGCCACACCCCCGACCTTGGCTGCTTCCACAGCTCCTGATCGTCTGTATTTTACAGATACTCCATAATTCACAAATTCCTGATTGTACACTATTATTTTTCCTTTGGCCTGGAAAATACAAAATTAATTGGGTTCTATGCTTATACAATAAAACTCCATTAGGACTACAATGTTTCACAGATATAGCGAGTTTATGGATATATTGAATTTTTTTTTTGATCACCAGCAAATTTCTTAATAGTTCTTTGTAAAATTTTATGGTTATAAAGAACTTGGATATAACCAGTTTAAGGATATATTGAACTGATTTTGTGTCCCA
Source organism: Saccostrea echinata (assembly GCF_033153115.1). Classification (NCBI taxonomy): domain Eukaryota; kingdom Metazoa; phylum Mollusca; class Bivalvia; order Ostreida; family Ostreidae; genus Saccostrea; species Saccostrea echinata. The sequence goes on from NW_026889758.1 coordinate 48,612,594, forward strand.
TTCAGGTTAAAAATATTGAAATTTACATCTTTTAAAATTTTGTTAAGATCTAAAAAAAAAAAAAAAATTTAAACCCACATGATTTTTTGTGAGTATTTATATCCGAAATTCAAGTCATCAAAAAATTTTGGTACTCCAAGATAAATTATGTATGTTATGTTTGGGATTCCTACTTGAAGAAAAACATTTATTAATACTGCAAATTCGCTATACATGTATATACATTAAGGAATTCATTGTACAAATATAACAAATTACAGACATAGTGAAGTAAATTCACAGGTCCCCAGGACTTCCTATAACCAAGTTTTACTGTACATATTCATTATGAGTGAAATCAAAATAAAACTATTGTACGAAAATGCATTTTAGTTTATTTTCAGGTGTACAGATAAAATTAAAAATGCATAAAATATCATGATATACAAAGAAAATACAATGTACCATAGAATATCACATGTGTTAACTCTGATAACTGTTCAAAGTTAAAGCACAAATTAATACCCTACAAGGAACAATAAAAGATGGCTAAATTAGATTAACAGTGCAAAAGATGCTGTCTGCACATTTTGGATGAAGTATGCACCTTGACCCAAAAGTAGCTCAAAGAGACTGCATTCTAAAAATCACATGGCATGAATACTGAAGTTGTATTGTGCCCTAACTATTAAAGTCAGAATAAACTAAGATCATGATTTTTTTTTTTTAATAAAGAAATTGCTATACTTTTGTAAGACATTGTAAATGTACTTTTTTCCACTAGGTGATAATTCCACAGAATCACAATTTCAATTGGGTCAATCCAAATTTTGAAACTTTATTATTTAAAAAAAAAAGATTCCTTGGGTTTTTCTTGAATTTCAGTTATACAAAGAAACTACACAAATTTTACCAACCAGCTTGGCCTTTGCCTTTAGATCATCAAATGAAGTTACAACCAGCACATCAGCAGTGATGCCATTTTCAGGGGTCCCAATACTGCTCCCCAGTCCTAGAATGGCCATTGGATGATACCGTGGTGACAGCATTACAGCTGATTCCTCTCCACGCACCCAGTGAGGTACCTGAGAATGACAATATTAAACTTTTTCAAAAAACAAGTGCACAAATAATTCATGATGTTATTTCAACACTTTGGGGACAATTTTTTGCTATCTTTGCTAGTCAAACCATTCTGTGACAAGAACAGAGTCAAATATTATTTTTCTGAAATAATAAATGAAGCTTTTCTGTTGATGTTCCTTGACAATACATAACACTATTCAAAAGATTCAATGCTCAGTTATACCCTGGAAGCTGATTGCCTTCATGAAAATGTTATAAAATGCATTTTATGCCCCTGTGATTGAAGATTCAGGGGCATATAAGTTTTGGTCTGTCCATCCATCCGTTTGTCTGTATGCCAGCAAAAACTGTAGCTCCTCTTTAGGTACCAATATATTTGTCCTCTTGACCTTCAAGTTTGACCCACTTTTGCAAATTTTTTTAGTGTTAGGACTTTGATACTTCTCTTGTATTTTCCTTATGACAAGATCTTCCCTTGGGAACCAACACTATTGGCTTGACTTTGGAGTTTTACCTACTTTTGAAAAACTTTAACCTTAGCCATAACTTTTGAACAGTTGGTGCTAGGGCTTTCACATTTCAAATATCTCTCCTTGCGACAATTAAGAATTAAATTCCCCTGGGTATCAAGATTTTTTACCTTTTGACCTTGTCGTATGACCCTCTTTTGAAAAAACTTTAACCTTAGCCAAAATTTCTGAATTGTTAACGCTAAGGCTTTCACATTTAACATGTGTATTCCTTGTAACAAGACCTTTCTTTGTGCATTAGGACCAGCATTTTTGACCTCTTGACTTTGGAGTCTGAATTTCATTTGAAAAACTTTAATCTAGGCCATGAGCTGCCATATGGGGGTACATTGTATCAGTGTTTCACAAACATAATTTGTTAATTACTTGTTAATTATGTCAAATACAAATTAACAATATGTTGTCCTCCACTTACTTGTGCAGCCTCTGTGTGAACATTGTCTAATCCATCTTCCTTCAGTTTTGCCACTAGATAATCTATAAACAAATTGATCAAGTCAGAAGAAACATAATCCTTAGAAAACTGTTTATAAATATCATCAGTGGTTATTAAAAATATTTTTTATGAAATGCAGTTTATCTGACAAAACCACTGATCTTCATAAGAGGCACTGCATCATTGACTTGTATGAAAATGGGTTTATAATACATGTACATTAAAAGACATCAATATGATCACATGCCAAGGTATGAATGATATACATGTACTATGAACTTTTATTTATCTCTACCTATTTCTAATTAACTTGGCCATATTCAAATGTAAAGATTAAGTCTCTCTGTCTGATTAATTTGTTTTGAATTTTAGTTATTAAAATAAATTTATAAGTAAGTGTACCCAAGCAACCTTTTCTAGTGTAAAAACTGCTTTTACCATATTTCTGCTTTTTAGAGTTGCTTGGAAAAGTTTAAAACTTTTTTTTTCAAATGTAAGAAATATCATCGATAAATATTACCGATAGCATTTTCCAGATTTTGAGATCCAGCTATACGAGAACCAAATGTATCTGTGAACTCTGCAAGTCTTTTATAGGACTGGTTTTGAGCAGGTCCATACAAAGCATGATAGATGATTCTTTCAGCATCAGCTGTAATATTTCATTATTTAAAATATTTATGATTTAAAAATAAAAATGCTTATGGAATAAATAAATTGACTAAAAAAATTGCAATGTCTTCACAAATAGTTGACATATAATAAGTTACTGTGATGAGCTTCTATATCTGCCCAAGTCCGTGAAGATATCCATTGTAGGCGAGTGTCTTTAATAGGAATGCCCTGGCATGTTAATAAGAATCCTGCAATAATAAAAGATAAGGTAAAATATGCCATCTTTGACTAAACACTAATAGATGTGTATCTTGGCAGAGGCAATAAAAAAATCCACAAATACCAATCAAAGCCAGAAAACTGCCCCCATTCCCACAGTCTTGGTTATGCATTTGATGAGCCCCAAACTTTGATCACAGAGCCCTCTATAGGATTTTATGCCACGAGGGTCATAACCAAAATCTCCCCAGTTGTTACTCAAAGAGCCCCTTGACTTTGGTTAAAGAGTCTCTCACAATTGTTGGAAATTAGCTGCAACAAACCAGCCTCAACTCTGGTCAAATATTCCCTAGATTTGGTAAAAGCACCCTAACATAATTTATGGAATAACAGATCGACATGTAGAAAACCATCATAAAGTTTTGGTCAATGCATCTATTTTTGGTCAAAGTGCCCTACAAAAAATGCTGTAAATGAATTATATTGATCACATATTTACTCCTTTATACAGTGGACATTGTTTTATATCCATGGAAGTGATAACAAAGTGCTTTTTGCATGAATTTGATCAAGTCAAATATTGTGGATTTACATATATATAAACAGTGTAAAATATGAAATATCTATGTGTAAAACATGTGATAAAAAGAATCTCCCATGGTCTATGGTTAGATACAATTTCTTATCCAACTTGTGTGTTTTTATCCCCTCAACAAGGCTCAGGGATAATTAAAATTATTTGCGGCATGGTATTTTGTAGCCTGTTCTAAAAGTTTCTTTGAAAAGTCACGTGGTTATACGATAGGGTATAAATAGTAAGGCCATGCGGTAGCACAGCACTCAAAGCTCGCTTACTAGGATTTAAAGATTAGTATGGCCAATAGTGATGCAGTAGAGTGCAATGAATTTGGGCTATACAGTTGTATTAGTTAATGTATTATGGTTATGTGTTAGCAGTATGTAATTGAATAAAAGCACTAGCAAGCAGCGTTCCTACTTAATATGTGCTGTGTTTTATTCATTTAACACTTCATTGATTTATATTCGGAAGGACGAAGTGAGGGAGAATATAAAAAACATACAACTCGTTGGAACAAGGCTTGGGGATAAAAACACTAAGGATGTCAATTTTACTCGGAGAGCTTAGTCTAATAGTCGGAGGCTTTAGTTGAACGATAGTCGAATACTCATTGGAATTTTAATCTTGTCATTTTAACTCTTTGTCTTTCATAAACTGCTTGTACAATATTTAATCTACGCTATCACCATTATACATCATATTTCTGAATCGTAGTTATCATTTACGTAGTAATGATATAAAATATATTATTATATGATTGAATAATTCCCATCTCTCTGATTGGCTGAGATCCAACAATGTTAGAAAAATACTACGTTATATTGACCTGCACATGATCTTCCAGGTCAATATAAGGAATTATTTATTCTACATTGGACCAAAAACAGAAAATTAAGGCACATAGATTCTTGGGTGAAGGGTCGGGGGTGGGGGGGGGGTTGCAGGAGGTCTCCCCCTCTCCCCAACTTTTGAGAATGTTATTAAGTTTTAATTTAAATTTTAAGGATAAAAAAATTCAATGAAAGCCCCCCTCCCTCGAAAAGTTTATGGACCTTTACATCCCACCAAATAAAATTTTGATTTGGGAGAATTCTTTTCATTTTTTATGGGGGAGGGGGGGAATGGGGGTGCTATAGTCAAAGATTTGTTTTCGGGTAAGTTGTCAATTTTTTTCCTTTTAATGCCCCCCTTTTCAAAATCAATCCTGTATTTGTGCCTGACATTTATTTTTTTTACATTGCACCTAGACTAGAATTAAAAATTCCAAAATAATACAGCTGGTTTTTTTAACCCTGTTTCTCTCATTATGTTCGGCTAGTACTTCAGTAGGTGTGAACAAGTAAGATGGCATGGATTGCTTAATGAGTGTGTGTCATTTAATCATTGAATCATATAATAAAACAATTATTGCTGTTTTTTTGGTCAATACGATGACTTAGCCACCTTCGAAGTACAATATTCACCTCACCCTTCGGGCTCGGTGAATATTGCTCTCCTCAGGTGGCTAAATCATCATATTGACCTCAAAAACCAGCAACAATTGTATATATACTGTACATTTTATCTAAATACAGGATATCAAACGGAAGCATTTGTCCTTTCTTTTCATGACGCTAGTACATGTACACTATTATTAATCTATCACCTGGGGCCATTTGAACGGGTCTAGTCCAAGCTGAGTCAGTGACAGGTGACTGCTAAACCTCTTATAAAAACATAGAAAGCTAGTGTTAAATTTTAATTATGAGATTCTGTGCAAACATCGATACAATCTTGAAATGACTGATATAAACATAAAAAGAAACATCATTACATAGATTAGGCAAGTTTGCTGACCAAAAATTGGCTAGCAAATTATTTCCTTTGATCAATTAACTAAGACCGCTAAAGCCTTACCCTGAGTTTTACTCACTAGAACACTGGTGCGTTTAGAAATGAATAAGGTGGATCCAATTTTATTACGTTGAATTCAACATTACTATTAAATAGCAAATTTTTAACAAATAACCGAGTAAAAAAAATAGTCAATTGTCGGTATGATCGAACGATAGTAGATTACTCGAATATTCGTTGACATCCCTAAAAAACACACAACTTGTTGGATAAAAAATCATATCCAACCACAAACCATGGGAGATTCTATATTTAGCATGCATGATATTTGATGGAAATTGATTTTCACCAAGTTATTGTAAAGTTTACATAGGTATTTTTACTGGGTAAAATTTTGTAATTGCCACGAAACAAAGCATTTGCATGGGGGTTATTTTTACAGATTCTGAAGTAAATCATTTTTTTAAAATGTGTTGGTTCCTTATATGAAATCTTAATTTTGCAAAACTTTAATACTGATCATAGAATTTGCAAATTTTTTCCACAGGCAAATCTTTCCAAATTTATAGTAGCAAACATGTAGATCTTATTTAATTAGCATATTTCTGAATGTAGATATTCATATTTTTATGTGCAAGATATTATTGATTTAGCAGAAACTGATCCATGCCAAAGGTGCTAAATATAGTACTCAGGCAAAAGTACTTGTTATACTAGTATGTTAACAGTATGTACAAAACCCCAAAAATTAGGAAAATATGTATTTATATTGGAACACTAAGTCACACTGTGGGCAGGGTCAGCTAAATCTTCTTCTCAAGAAGAACTAATCCATTATAATAAGCCATATGTATACAAATGCAACCTTAGGTATTGTAGAATCAAATTAGTTCAAATTATAACCCCCAGGGGTTTGGGGAGAACACAACAGAGGGTCAAAGAGAATATAGCAATCATCTTGAAAAAAATCTTCTGCTCAAGAACAGCAAAGCCATGATTAGTTATATTATTATAGAAGCATCCTCTGGTAGTGTAGATTCAAATTTGTTTAAATATAGGGTGGGCCACAATGAGTGATCAGTTTTACAAGGGAATATATAGGAGAAAAAAATCTTAAAATTCCTCTGTTTAAGAATAGCAAAGCCATGATTAGTAATATCGCTATGGAAGCATCCTGAGGTAGTGTTGATTTAAGCCCCCCCCCCCCCCATTTCAATAATGAACTGATTTCTGCTTCTTATCCTAGCCAATGTATTCAGGTGGGCGATGTGGTCCATTGGCCTTTTGTTTAACCAATCCTAGGGGAAGGTTTTTAATGTCTGTTATGCATTGGAAGTCATTAAGGGCTCTTTGACCAAATCTTAGGAATACTTTGATCAAAAGTTGGAGGTGTTTTGATTAGATTAGTTATTGTGTGGGGCACATTGATATTCATGGATTATACCTGGCAGTGTATACATTGTGCACTGTTGTATAACATGATTAAACATTCACTAAGTTGCTCTGATTAAAAAGTGCATTTTAAAACACAAATTCAACTGTTAAAATGAATTACCTGCTAGTAGAATTGGGATAACACAAAGCATAGTTATTATTCAACTCAATCTGACAGGAAAACAAACATTATCGTTGACTATACCGTGCTACTTTCACTTTAGACGAATTTCACATTCTTAAGAGTTATCTCCCGTTGTCGGCGTAACGCTGTTTTCTCACTATAACTCCCCGTCGTCTCAAGCCACGGTCCGGAGTCCGCTCAAAGCTCTCTCCTACACCACGGCCAGAATGGGAGAGGATCGTACATTCCAAAAAATCTGACAAGCAAAAAAAAAAAAAACCCAACCCTAAACCGACCAAAATTGGGGGGGGGGGGCAACTTTGGCCACCAGCATATGTACTATAGCAAAGTACTATACTTAGAAAAATAGTGCCCCCCCCCCCCCCCCGGCGTTCTACGAGCCTGCATGCAGATTAAAATTGTAAGACATTGTATATACATCCCTGGTTATTCTATTAGCCCTGGAACTTACTTAAATTAATATAAACCCAAATAATTAAAAGATATCATTAATTATTTGAAGATCTTGAAAATGGCATTATTGCTCTCATCTAATGCGCGCACTGATGTGGCCGCAGAATTGCTCACTCAGTATAAATAATTGTTTGTCTCTTTAATCCAACTGAAGATATCTTTAATTTTAACTAGTTCTAATTTGTAACGAAGACCGTTACAGATGTTCCCAAAACGCTCCCCCTACTCCCTTTTGGGTCCTTTCCCTATATGTTTCAACAAAACAAGCAAAACCTTTGTATTATAGATTTTAAAAACTTATTTTCAAAAGTGTTTTAAAGAAATAACAAGGCAAATATACCACAATGAGCATAAGCAAAACAGATTTAAGTACACGTGCAAGCACATGATTTCGAAAATTACTATTATACACATACAAAATCTTATAGAATGCCATAATAAAAAGCTCCATTTTAAATTCCAAAGAATTTCACTGAAAACATAGAATGATACAGCAACATGAATAACAAAATCAGATATCAGCGCGCGTGCATACATGTCCTCATATTCATCCTGATGATTGAATAATGTAGGAACTTGTATTATTTATATATACTCTGAATTTCAGCTTCTTTCATTAACAATTAAGAACGTTATAAATACAAACAACCTTAGCTAATCAGATTTCAGCACACGCGCAGGCTTGTCCTTGCATTAGCATAATGAAAGAATCCATTATACCTATCTATATTCTAAATTTCATTCTGATTTGTTGAAAACTAAAGAAGTTGAAAATGGGACAAAAATTCCGTATCTTTGAACAATAAATAATTTTCAAAGACTAAGAGAGGCTGATGTGAGCCAGGTGGGGAAGAAATGTGTTAACTAATAGTGCTCTAGAACTGTTGTTTTATTTAGTCCGCATGAGGATAGTGAAAAATGGTGGAAAGTACAAGCAAATAAATAGATCAACTATTAAGAATTGAATATTGAATTAATATTTTGCTGATCCCTGATCATCCTATTTCTTTTGCTTTTGGACAACACAGCTTTATTTATCAGCTTATTTTGTTTTAATCTATGGATCTTTACATTATACTCAGGTGACCGTTAAGGCTCTTGGGCCTCTTGTCATAAAGAATATAGTTTTTAAAGGAACACCTTCCTTGGGTCGAAATCGAAGCGCTACATTATTTTTTCCCTTTATGATAAGTCCAAACCAGTAGAACTACTGCCTCATCAGAGACCTCTGCATGGTTTAGTATATAGCAGAAATTAAATGTTTAGCACATATTCAATTCATACAGAAAATGTTACAGTCAAATATTCTGCATGACTTTAATTTTTTGGTATGCTCTCTGCCATCTTTCTTCTTCAGCAAAAGAAGGAAGTTCGTCAAGCACTCAAATCGAAACTAGACTACATGTATTTAATTACGTGTCACATGACACTTCTAGGTGTATTTACTACGAAGTGATTTCTGTGAAAGCACTCCTCAGGTAGGTTATCATAAACGAATTCATATTTATTTAATTAAATAACTTTTAATTCTCAATAGACAGTTAGAATAATTAAAATGTTTATCTCGTACTTTCGTTTTGATGATTTTACATAAAAAAATGAATTACCTTTTAATATATATATGTATGTGTGGCAAAGTTTTGTTGGGTTTTTCAATATTTTCTTTAGAGAAGTGGATAGGCTTTAAATACTGTAGATTCTTTATTTTACGTTAGTACTTTTTATCCCAAATTGGCCCTTATATAGATGTCAAATCGCGAGAACAATTCGCGAGTGGACGTTTGATCAAGAGATTTACATGCATTTCAGCACCATAAAAATAAAGCAAGTTATTTTATTTCGCGAGTGGTGCTTAAATTCGCAAAATTACGCGATAATTAATTCCTCGCTTATATTTGGGAATCTACAGTAGCCTTTATCCACTTCGTAGTGGATGAAGGCTAAAGCCTGTCCCCTTCTCTAAAGAGATAGGATTTTCATTTGAGATTGAAACAGAAAAAAAACACAATCTTTAACATACGAAAACATCTACACCACTTTCTTTTCACACTTGGATCAGATTAACCCACGTTAATGTACGTAATGTACGTTATAAATACGTTTTCAAGACTAAAACCATATCTGAGGTTTAAGAATTTACATGAAAAACAGAAAGCTACAGTTGAAATGTATATATAAACTACATATGTTGTATCATAGTCTTGTCCCATGATCCCTTGTACTTCGTTAACGTAGAGTCAACCCTACAACATGTACATGTAGTCCGAAATATCTTACGTATTCCATGCTTTCTCTTTACGACTTTGATATTTGACTTGGCAGTAAAACTCGTAAAATAAAAAATCCGGGAAAACGTCAGATATTTCGGAATACAACATGTTATGGTATTTTCATTCTAATATATCCTCTTTTTTGCCTTTAGTTAAACTCCATTTCCTTGTTTTCATACCTTTTTATGTATTTGAAGATTTTGTTTAATTAGCCCAATTTTGATTTCGCATTTGATTTCAATAATCAGGATATAAATACTTATGTACCCATTCTGATATAGCTTAAGAGTTCAGATTGGTTAAGTTCTCAGACAGAGACAATCATTCTACAGTGACCATATTATTTTTTTTAAACGAGGGTAACTTGTAATCATGTTTTAAAATTATATATAGAGCTGTCATATTTGCATGAAGTGTTTTTGATTGAATCAAATAATGGTATACCTTGTGTCAGGGAAGACCCCAGAACTACTCAGTATCTTCAAGAGCTGCAAGAATAAGACAATACAATTTTTTTCTCAGTTTTAATGTTACCGATATGAGTCAAATGCGCAATGAATCCGTCTTTGCTATTTCACACCTTTGCATTTCTAATCATAGACAATAATTAGCACACACACACAAAAAAAATGCATAATCTGAAATGTTTTCTTTTACGCTTAAACTTTAAAAAAATCTATGGTAGATGTCAAGAGAAGATAGCAATCACCAGTTTGTGGTCGCCATTGACTTTGGAACCACCTACTCAGGCTATGCCTTCTCAACTAGAGGGGACTTCACTGAGGACCCTATTGAAAAAATCGTAACCAACGTATGGCAAGCAGGGGATTTATTGTCAGACAAAACACCAACTACTCTCTTGTTGAAGCACATTGAACCGGACAGTCGCCAAGAGTTTGTAGCGTTTGGATATGAAGCAGAAGACATTTACAGTCGTCTGCCCGAGGAAGAAAAAGATGGCTACTTCTATTTCAGACGATTCAAAATGGCTCTTTATGATGAAGATAGAACCGTGGTACGTTGGTTAGTTATTATCAATTGACGTCTTAAGTAGGGGAACGTGTTTTCCGCTCCCATTATTTGATCACATGGTAACGCCTGAATATGACATATCACTGCATACAACGTTCGTTATTTCGAGTATTCTGACAAATTAACCGTTTCCTCTCCGTTTTCGATTAGCATCTGTTCTGTTCCTTTTACTAGTATCTTACTCTTCTTATGTGACTGTACGTTATTACCTCAACTATTTCACTATTCCGGAAATATAACGAAAATAAAAATGCAGAGAAGATAAGGGTGAAAAAATAAGTATGCAGGAAACAAAAAATAAAATTTAAGCATTACAAATGTAAGGAAGTCATACAGGACAAAATCTGAGACAATCGTTTAAAAAAAAAAGTTTGGTAATTCCTCAATTTTAGAGATTATAGACAGTATTGAAAATATATCTGACATCGGTATTAATGTAAGGCATCGTCAGTTTATGTGAATCCATCCGATCATGGTGAAAGTTATTGTTTATCTATTTCACATCAGAATTACTAAGTATTATAAATCTTTTATTGGAAATAAAATTCATTGATTCCTAATTAATGTCATTAGTAATACAAGATATTGGATATCTATCTGACATTGGTGAAACAATAGTAATACAAAGTATTGTCAATCTCTGTGACATTAGTAATGCAATGAATATTTCTATTTCCAGGCTCTTACAAGAAATACTAAGATAAAAGATATCAGGAACAAAGAGTTGTTAGCCTTGCATGTTTTCTCCCATTCCATCGAGTTCCTTAAGAAGAACTGTTTTGATAAATTTAAGAAGAGGAGCTTACAGAACGAAGTAGATGTCGATAAGGAAATCTTGTGGGTTTTGACCGTTCCGGCCATCTGGGATGACGCTGCTAAACAGTTCATGAGATTAGCAGCCACTCAGGTATATAGTAAATATATTCAAGATCGATTAAGAGAGTCCTCAGTCAAGTTCAGTTCAGTGATCAGGATCTGATAGGGCTTTGAGTATTGTGTTTATAGTTTTTCTTTTTGAGAAAAAAAGACATCAGAGAAAAAGTTAAATTCATAAGTGTTCATTTCCGAGCAGTTCGATGTTTACCTATCTACCTAGTATACCTACCTAGATAGATAGACAAAGATCGATAGATATTGCGGAAAACTGAATTATTAGAAAAAGACTTATGAGTATTGTACAGAAGTCGTATAAATCAAATGAGGATATCATTTAGAAAATTTGAAATCGCAAAATTTTACCAAAATAAATAACATCAAAACCTACAACTTTTAAACACTTTAACCACTCCCCGCGAGAGACAGCTGCTTTTCAATAAAATGGAACTCGTAAATTTACTTATCTTGTCATAGGTAATTTGCAAAATACATTCTGATTGTATACACAAGTACTCCGAAGTTAATATTGAAAACGTGGTTGAGTTTCTGATTGACAGTATCTATTCAGTTTTTAGAGATCAAGTCTTCCAACAGTCTGTCGGAATTCCCATGGGTCCCGTTATTAGCAGACCTTTTTTTTTTTTAAATATAAAGCAGAATTTATTAAAAAATTTCTTCATAAAAGAAGAGGGCTCAATTCAACATTTAGACATATCGACGACGTTTTATCAATTAACAATATTCATTCTCATTCCTACGTTGATTCGATATATCTCTTTGAACTCATATATACCATAGAGTCTGACACATATGTTTCATATTTGGATATTTTCTAATAAAAGTTTTAATAAAACTTTATGATAAATGTGATGACTTTAACTTTTATATCGTTAGCATCCCTTATTTATGTAGCATTAAACTCATATCACCTGCAAATGGAGTTTATGTGTATCAAGAGATTCGATACGCAAGAGCATGCTGTACGTACGAACAATTTCTAAAACGAGACAAGCTATTGACAAACAAATTAATGAAACAAGGATATCAACAGTCTCGTTTAAAGTTTACATTTTGCAAATTCTATGGTCGATACAATGACCTTGTCAGGAAATAAAATATATCATTAAGTCGAATGTTGGCTGACGTTTTCCATACAAATTGTTAGGCCATTATTTACACACTGAATTGTCTACGGATTTTTCCGTTTGCCCGATCATGACATGAAGCACACGGCGGGTGTGACCAATCGACAGGGATACTTACTCCTCCATGGCACCTGATCCCACCTCTGGTATTTTTAGAGATCCGTGTTTGCTCTGCTTTCACCTTGTATGGTTTCAATGGACTTTGAATTTGACTACTGTTCGTTATCTCCATGTTTCATAAGCTTCTTTAGCAATGCAAAATAAAGGCAATGTAAAAGGTATACCGGTATTGTAGAGTACGATCACAACTGAATAACTTACAAAAACATTTTTTAAAGTTGAAAAATAACAAAATACAGTGATGAAAAAGATGTACGAGAAAACGAATTGCAAAATATTTTTCTAGGTAAAAATGAATTTTTAAATTTTTTTAAGGCTGGGTTACCTGGTGATAGACTCATGATTTGCCTGGAGCCGGAAGCAGCGTCTGTTTACTGTAAATACCTTCCTCTTGAAAGACTGGAGCAAGACGCAACCTTACACGCACTTCAACCAGGCAGGAGATTTGTTGTGGTAGATGCTGGAGGTACGAGGGAAAGAAGGAGATATTGGAATATATATGAAAGCTTTTATTCATTTAAATCAAAAAATGGCAAGAATAAGTTTTAGAACCATTGTAGACAGGTATTTTTTAAAGACCAAACCAACCAAACAACAAAAACAAAAAGTAAAAACAAACAAACAAAAACAAGAATAACAAAACAACAAACGTTAAAACGAAGTTTAATAAAAACAAAAACATCCCTGTCTCACCCGTCCCGTTTGCACGCAGAAGAAATCATTTCTGTATAGATCAGAAAAAATATAGAAAATGTTTCTTATGTTTGCTACAAAAGTTCAAAAAATTTCACATTGTACATTTTAAGGAGAGGAGAAGCGTATAGTCTGAAGACTGCACAATACTTATTTAAAATGTAAAAAAAAAAAAAAAAAAAAAAAAAAAAAAAAAAAAAAAAAAACCAAGGAAGACGGAAATGAGCACGAATATGTACTAAACCATTATATAAATACTGTCTTCATTGTTAGGAGGAACCATAGATATGGCTGTCCAAGAAGTAACAGATGACAATAAACTACAAGAGATTGACCATGTGCAGGGCGGCAACTGGGGCGGAATTTATGTTGACAAAGAATTCGAGAAAGTGATTGAAGACATCGTTAGTGAACCAATTCTGGAGGCCTATCGCTTAAACCACACTAGTGATTATATAGAACTGTTAAGATTTTTTGAAAAGAAGAAAAGACAAACGCAAAACAGTACTGTGCGTTTGTCTGTCCCAGCATCATTACTAACATATGTACAGGACAATTTGAACAAAACTATCAGCCAAACTACCGAGAAGTCCGAAGAAAATAGAGATATTAAATGGAGGCGAGAAAAAATGCAAATGCCTCCGTCAAATTACCAGAGGTTGTTTGATAATGTCATCATGCAAATAGCACAACAAGTAGAAAAGATAATGAATTCAGAATGTAACAGGGGTACCGATCTTATTTTAATGGTCGGTGGTTTCTCTGAATGCGATTTGTTACAAAGGAGGATAAAGGAAAGTTTTCCTCGATGCAAAGTTGTGACACCATCCGAAGCAGGTTTATCTGTTCTGAAAGGGGCTGTTTTGTATGGACATGATCCAACCATTATCAAAGGCAGAGCCGCTAAATACACGTATGGAGTGGCGATAAACCGACCTTTTGATGCCAAAATCCATCCAAAGTCCAAGAAAGAACTTATTCATGGGAAATTGTACTGCAAAGATGTCTTTGACCTGCACGTTAAAAGAGGCAAGATAATCAGCATTCATCAACCACCAGTTAAAAAGTCGTACGTTCCACTTTATCCCGAGCAGTCTTCTGCAGCTATTAGGGTATATGCCTCAAAGGGAAGTGTTCCTCAATATACAGACGAAGAAAACTGCAAATATCTTGGTGTGCTGACTGTCAATATGCCAAACGTTGAGAAGGGACTGGATCGAAAAGTCAGTGCACTGTTAAGATTTGGAGGTACAGAACTAACCGTGGAAGGAATAGATGAAACATCTGGGGAGAAAGTAGAGTTACAATTGGACTTCCTTGCTGGAGGACCTTAAAAATTATACACATGTACTGAAAAAGTTATGTCTTGATTGATATTCTATATTATTTTACAAGAATTTTTTGCCATATTTTCAATTTAGCAGAGCTTATTGAAAATATTTCATTTTTCCTTGTATTGAATGTTGTTCCAAATGTCTTAAGAATTTCTATTGTCTGTAAAATCTTCGTTCTCGGTTTTCATAATGAAGATTTTAATATATGAATAGAATAATTGCTACACGAGAAAAAAAGTTTACTCTAAAAATACGTACTTTGGCGTTACTATACGCATGAATAATGAGAAGCTTTTAGAAGCCTTATAAGTTGTGCACAAATTTGACTGTCACAATGATTAAACATTGAGATTCTTATGGAAATTTATAGAAATAACGCTGCTATCTTGAACATAAATATTTCATTTTAATTTTTTAATAAACTTAGTACATAAGTATTCTAACAGAAAAAAAAAACTCTCTAGCAATAAAGCTACAATTTAACAAACCAATAAACTATCTGAAGCTTGGGGACATGCCTAATACCCACTCCGATATTTCAAAGTTTGAAGTATCACTTGCCAGTGTAAACTGTTGTCATATTTTGGCTGTTACATAAAGTCAGCACGACAGGAGTTTGAGAAAGTTTTCTTTTTTCATTTTATCTGTTAAAAAAGATCTATAAAAACTGTAAAATCTACAATCGATCTTTAAAATAACTTTTTCCTTTACTACGTTAACCCATCTGAATTTTATGAAATGGTGCATGGCTTTTGAGTACAGGTGATATCGGAATAATACTAAATGAATAAGTTTTTATTTAGTATTATTTAAGGCATCACTGTCTAGTTAGTAGAGTATGCCAGGGCATCAACGATAGTTGGAAACGTGGGATAATTTGCATAACGGGCGAAGCCTATGGCACGCCGATTGCTTCAAAATTATTTTCTGCACGACCTAAAACAAAAATTACACGAGTAAGTAAAAACTAACACAAAGTGAGGAAAATATACACGAAGCTATTGAAATTTACACAAACTATAGAAAAACTGCACAATCAACAAAATATTTACACGATATAGTGAGGAAATTACACAAACGTAAAAACGAAAACTGCACGAGTGAGAATACAACATCGACATAATATGCTACGCATCCTCATTGCGCACATTTCATTAATATTCATTAGAGAACAGTTCAATGTGGTTTGGATGCTTGAAACATACTATAAAATTTTTACAAAAGGAGGAGTAACGTGTTGGTAATCTTTTTAAAAAAGATTCTTTTAAAATTCCGCTAGACTCTCAAGAATATATGTACAACGTATATTATACATGTAGATAAATTGACAGGCACACAATCTTTTAAAAACTTGTAGTATATGAACAACCCCGAATAAAAAACATTCTTCACAGAATACTTGTATAGATAACGTAAAAAAAGGAGATGCATATTACCAGTTGTGTGTTTAATTGTTGGATTTTTTAAAGTATGTCATTCCTCTAAATAGCAATTTCTTTTGAAAGATTAAAACAATGACATATAGGCCTAAATAAAAATAAATAAAAACATGTGATATAATACAGGAGAGTTAACAACAAATCAAACTCTTCTCCTCCTCCACCTACGGTGTGTACTTTTGGTAATAATCAAGGATGTTTCATACAGAGATCCTTCCCTGCTGGTTCTGGAACGAAAGACACATGTACGCTAATCGATTTATAGCTATTTGACACACCAAAAATACCTTTTGATTAAAGATTATATTACTAGCAATTCAAAAATTTTTTTTTGAAGCAATGGTGCGATCATCTGGGTTGTGGAATTTGACCGAAAACTTTTTGGAAGTCAACAGTAAAGAAAATCGAGCAAATACTTAAATTTTAATATTGAAACGCATATCTCACTTTTTGGTATATGTATGTAACAAAGTACATGTAGTACATGTAGTCTTAACTTTTGAGCAACGTGTGGTGATTTTATAAAAACTCCATGAAAATGTAGAAAAAATATACAGTCGTTTTACTTATGTAAATTAAAGTTTAATTTATGTTGTTTTTAATGTATCGGCGGTAGTCTATTTTGAATAGTTAAAATGCATATAAAGGAGTTAAGAAAATTTAAAATTATAAAATACAGGCAAGTAGTATCGTTTTTGAAAGCGGGGGAGGGGGGAGGGGGGGAGTCAGATTTTTTTTTTGACAACCTACCTGAAAAAACAAAACAAGGATTTTCGAAACACATTATAATACCAAATTACTTTGATTTAAACTATCCTACAACAAAGGGAGGGGGCAACCAGCTTTTCAGTGGAAATTTACAATAGAAGAAGGTTATGTTTGGAAAAAAAGTGGGGAGGGGGGGGGCAGACCCCTCCTGATGCTACGTGCCTGAAATATTTTCTAAGAATTTAAGGGTACATAAAATAGTCTATCGAAATCAGGATTGCAATTCAACTGAACTGTAACGATATTGTAAGACCAAATTCAAGAAGACATACAAGATGAACTTAATTAGCTGGGACTTGGCTACACATGCACATTTATTTTCAATGCAGATTTTGACAATAATAAACACACGGTAATAAAACAAAGATTTCTTGAGGTTTATATTCATCATATGTTTTCTTATATTTATTCGTAGTCATGCTCGAAGTAAAACAAGACCTGGTTGATGCCATTGATACACATGTACAATATTGCTATAAAGCAAACTTTTTAATTATTTGTACATGTATACGTACAAAATACAAATTGCATAGATTAGGCTTTTTAACTCATAATCTGATTTTTCAAAAACGTTAGATATGCACATGAATAGTCTTTTTAAAAAGTGAATCTTGTATCAAATATGTTCCTTGAATGTTATTGAAAATTATTTTCATTTTATAATTATACAGTCATGTTCTTTTTATAATGACTATAGATTTGGGTAAAAAAGTGTTAGCCTATTACAAAAACTTAGTGTTCGGAAAATAATTAAAATTTTATGCATACGAATTCGAAATGTAAAGAGAAATTGTTGTCTTGGAAAATATTTGTCAAACCTCGAGCTCCATAAAGAACATGATTTATTTGCATTATTTAAGAGTGATACAGCATTCTTTGTTCTTTCTATTTATTATAATATCCATTCCCATTTTCTTCTTTGTAACATTGTACGTAGATGTATTTAGTAATTCACTATGTTTTAAAATTTCTGATGTGTCATTATGGTCCAACGATTTGAAACTTTAATAAATACATAGATTCAGATGTTGCTACTCTATCAATCCACGAACCAGATCCGCCACTGTTGATATGTTTTACCGGTGCCAGGATCATTTGAGTAGAGTTTTGTTATTTCATTTGGACAAATTTTAAGTAACAAAACACAAAACCGCATGTACTAAAGCACATAGAGTATATATATTTTCCCTTTATCTGGTCCTATTTATTAAAAGTGAAAACATTTATCAAGTAATCGCCATTACGAATGAGGGTAACGGTTACCCTTAGGAATGTCTTGTTTTTTGTCGAGTAGTTTATGACAGAAAATATGCGATATCATGGAAGGAATTCATAACAGTGTAGGCTACAGATGTCCAACCAAAATTGATATTCTCATATTTTATAAGTAAAGATACATGTATAATTAGAAATAAAATATTTTTTATGTTTGACTTTAAAAACATACTGTGTATATCTAAGGTCAGGTAATTACCACTTTTTAATCTTTTTGAAAATAAAAAATATATCCAGCCAACTGAATAATTTCCTATTCCTAAATGAAAAAAATCTGCCCAAATGAATTCATAATTAGTACAAATGAGAAGTACCAAAATAAATTCTACAATTTAATAATTATAATCAGCAATAATTCTGCCATCATTTTCATGAAGAATCCACGTTATTAATTGTTTTATTACGCATGTGTTAATTTTATTTTATACAAGTACTTTCCGTTAAAGTTGTATCTATAAGTTAGAGAATTTTAAAAGACCATAGAGCGTATTACTTTTAGTTCGGAGTCGAGTGCATCATATGCAATGGTACTTTTTTTCCCCCGCATTATAACACAAACATGCAATTCCTTTCTTGTCACAATTTATGTCCGGCATCATATAATACCTCCATATTTTGGCTAGGATCTCGGTAATATAAGAAAAATATAATATCTCCGAACAACTTTTAAATTTTTTCACACAGTTCACAAGAAAACATTTCATTCGTTCGATTGGCATTAGCTAGAAATCGGATCGAGTTTTAGCAAAGAAATAAAGAAGCAAACAAACATGCATATCATCGTCAAAGCCATTTTCTCTCGATTACACCCAGCATTCATGAAGAGATAAAGAGTACAGAAAACCAAGAACACAATGAATATTCTATATGCATAATAATGATATGCGCAGCTGTATGCGCAGTAAAATTGTTTGTGTAATTTTTAGTTTCCTCTGCTCGTGCAGTTTTTGATATTACGTTTGTGCATTTTATACCCCTTAATCGTGTAAAAAAATTCGGATTCGTGTATTTTTCGTTATGTTTGTGTTAAAATCTTTCAAACTATGTGCAATTTTTACCGATACGTGCATTTTTATTTTACTCGTGTATATTTTTCATCAAGCTCGTGTATAAAATCGTGATCGTTGTGCAGAAAATAATTTTGAAGCAATCGGCGTGCCATAGAAGCCCGTTATGCACAAATTATCCCACGTTTCCAACTATCGTTGATGTCCCTGGCATACTCTACTAACTAGACAGTGATTCCTTATATTTCCATTTCATTTTGAAATAAAAATGTAAATTTAGATTTTAATAAAAATGTAGACTAATAGCGAGCGCAGCGAGCGCAGCGAAGCGCCGCTCGCGAAGCGAGCTCAATAGACTAACGTGTAAGAACAGAGAAAATTCGGAATGAAATCTGTACATACGTCAGGCAAATTTTCTGGTGCAACATTCCCAGAATTCCTTCGCTACCAGGGTTCCATGCGAAATTCTTACAAAACATACAAAAGACCAAGGATAATCATTCATTACCAAGAGATACGTTTACTTTTCTTTCTTTGCAGAGAGCTTAAAAGAAACAAAAAATAATTACATCTACTCTACAACGTATTTCATTTATTATTGCACAAGATCTTTAGTTTCGTTCAACCAGACGCTCGGCTGTCTCCGTAAATATTCCGACGTCCTGTGACGTCACAGTCTAGACTGTGTCTCGAGCGGTTTGACGTTTGGAGAGGCGGATCAACGTTACAAGTGTAAGCTGCTATAGCTTTTTGATGTATAACTGCGCTCGCCCCAACGGTCACACCGTAAAACATATTAGATTTAAATTACACGAGGCCTCACATGTCAATCTCAATAGTCCCCGCCCACTGACGTCAAACACAAAGACAGCCGCACCACTCGGCACACCTCGGCCGATTCGTACCTCATCGTTTGATGAAGGTGACGGAATCAGCCGAGGTTTGCCGAATGACAGCCGCACGAGAATTACATGCATATTAGGCCTCCTTAGCTACTGACCTTTCGCTTGGCAAAATTTGCATTCCTTTAGAATGATCAAGAAATCAACTCTCCTAACTTTCAAAGAGTCATCACAGAGAAAACAAATAGAAATGGAAATATTCCGATATCACCTGTACTCAAAAGCATTCTCCGAGTACATTCAATTTTTAAACCGACGCAGGTTATTGACAGATCAGTTGATGTTACATGGATTTCAACAACCTCGTTTAAAATCGGCATTTCATAAATTCTACAGTCTTTATAATGACCTTGTTAGCAAATATATCCTAATACAGGGTCATGAGCAAGGAGGAAATCTCGGTATATATATCATCACAGATGATGGAGAGCTTGACCCTTCTATCTTTCAATTTTCTTATTCATCCAGTGCCTGTTCATTCATATTATGCATTGATATTTTATTTATATGATGAAAGGTATTTGAGACCTTGCTTTAAAAGTTAATATTATCTTTTATAAATTTAAATCTATATTTTTCAGAGTATATGCATGTGTCCTCCCATTACATTTTCAAGAAAATAGTAAAAGTAAATAAAATAAAATATAAATATTTGTTCACATATTCACCACAGCAGACAAAATGACATACAAAGGAAACTGCAATATATTCCACAAAGTAAGTATTGTATGACACAAGATGATATAAATTCATAGGCTAGAAAGGTCAACTCTTTTACTCAAAAGTTTACTTCGTTTTTACATTTATTTTCTCTCTGTTCTTTCAACAACTTATGCTCTCCATCAGAAGCTAATGGAATATTGTCTTTACGATTAGTGATTTTTTTTCCAGAATGCCTTTCCTACACACAGAGGCATAAACATCTTTCGTCACCTCTCCAATTATCTGATTATTGTTTCTCTTCATTTTTCTATCGGCCACGGTAGCCTAGTGGTAGGGCGCTCTTTTCGTGATCGGGAGGCCCAGGTTCGATTCTCGATCGGCCTGCCGCGTCATACCTAGAAAGAAAATAAAGGTAGTGACTGTTCCTTCGCCAAGCCCCGGCACTAGAAGTGAATGCAGCGGGTATTTCGAATGAGACCTTAAAAGCCGAGGCCCCATGTCGCGGTAGGCGTTGGCACGATAAAGAACTCTCATTCCTCAATGGCCCTGAGTGCCGAGTATAGGTCTAAATTTGAAGCCCTTCATATGTATGCGGTGATGTCTCTATATGGGTGAAAAATTCTCGATTAAAACGTTAAAATCAACATACAATCTTCACATTCTCAGTCTGACCTCTGCATTCTCTCTTTCGAAATAACTAACGAACTTCCTTGTATTTGGTTTGTACTTGAACAGCTCTAATTCATCAAAAAGCTTTAGTTCGTTGAAAAAAAGGAAGAAAAATGTCATTATTTTTTTTAAAAGAATTTGAAACTACATGTTTTTCCTAAAACATTAAATTATTCTGTATTCTCTTTTCCCTCTCTAAAATTTTTTATCTGCACACTTCCAAGAATTTCTTTGCCCCAATGTTTTTCATGTTCCCTCCTCCCACTGCAAGTATCTATTTTCAACCATTCATGATAGATGTGTTTAAAGTTTAAAAATAAGTAATGTTTTCTTTCTTCATTAGATATTCACCTCTTTGACTTACATTTTTACCCACACAGCAATAATTATCGTCCCTACAATCAGTATACCACCCAATGCTGTAAGGATTGCGACAAGCTTAATGCTAGAGTGTTTGTAAGGCATAGAAATGTCAGCTGATAGATCTTCCCCCACATTCTATTTGTAGATGATCACCTGCATACAAATGAAAAAAGTTGATGATTTTATACATGATTCATGATTTTATATATATATATATATATATATATATATATATATATATATATATATATATATATATATATATATATATATATATATATATATATATATAACAGCAGGTTATATGTAATTCGATGTTGCTGCTTTCTATGTCAAGAAAAATTTTGAAAACCTTTTGATACAGTCAAAATCCTTATTGAATGGGAATACATCATTACAATATGTTTAAATAAAGAAAATTCCACGATTTTAGTTTTAAAAAGATTTTACTTCATTTACATGTATTTAAACAATTGATTTGCAATATGAAATGACAGGTTCGGTTTTGAATCATGACGATTTTTCTAGTTAAGCCTATCCTCAGATAATAGCATTTATTTGTATGGTACTAGAAATGTTCAAAGAAGTAAGATCTTTATTTGCAGCTACGAAAGGGTTTATGTATTTCGAAAGTATAAGTAGTAGCAGAGATTGAATTTTTCATATGACAACAAACAGCACTGTAAAACTTCACTAATTTTCTGTACAGGAATTCACATTCAGGAAAGCAATCCTATTGTTGCTAGTTTGATTTGAACAAATTAGATGTAAAACTCCCTATAACAAGATAATGAATGATATATTTATAAACTGTAAAAGTTTTAACTTTATAAACCACATAGTTTTGGAGCTATTGTAAAAATAAACTTTTGGACATTCTGACCTTTGGCACAACCTTAAAAGATACTTTTAGAGAGTAGGAAATATAGAGGAGGACGCTATCCAAAATAAATGTACAAGAATAACAATAAAACTAGATCGGAAATAAAAAGAGAAGAAATATACTTGAGAAGATATTAGAGTATAATAGAGAAATTATAATACAAGCAAAAGAAATATCTAATAGCAATTTAACATAAACAGGATTGTAATACTCTTTTAACAAGAACCTCAGAACGAAAAAGAGGAGGAAAGCCAAAAACATGGCAAAAAATTGTAAAAAGAGAAAACTCTGGAAGGATGACTTGTAGCATGCATAAACTACAACTATCAACAGGGAAAAAGTGTTGCGAACTTAGGGCAATATGAATGAATGATGTGATATGAGATACGGTGAAATAATATAAAAGAATTTAGATGGATCCAACAAATAGGGTAGCCTATGCATATAACTATAGTTGCTACTATGACTGTTTCTTAATTCCACGTGCATGGTTATTCTGTAAGATCTTTTCCTCACAGGTCACGTTGTCCTTGTACTGGCTCCAAGCAATATAATTCCGTGTCTTTCCACAGTGTCGTTGTTTCAGATATGAACAACAATTCTTTTGCTAGAAAATAAAAGTGAAAGCCATTTATATTTCAAGAAAATATATTAAAGAAAAATGCAAACAGAAAGTATTGTTCATTTTAAAAAAATCTCTTACCGGACAAACATTTGTAGTTTGCCATATAGTGGGCTCTCTTAACCTTGGCATTTTCCTCGAAAGCATATGGCCGAAGAAATTCTATAACTGACTTGCTGAAACCATTATGTCTGATTGAACATTCTCTTACGATTGCATTTTTTGGATGCATTAAAATATGATGTAAACTTTTCGTCAAAATCAGCAGGAATTGGTCGAAAGCATTCTTTTGGAGTACAACTTTAAGCATTGACTTTTGTCCGTCGAATGCAGACTGGTTCCGTACCTCATGTCTGTCGAGCTACAAAGTTAATTTCATCATGATTTCACTCTATCTATAATGTTTCATCGAAGGTAGATAGAACATGGCTGTACATGGTGTATGCTGTAGATAATTGGGATTGCTTTGGACATACAGCTTTAATTAATAAATCACAAAATTTTAAGGATTCTTTTTCTACGATATCTAGACTCTATTTTATTTTTTCTTCTCAAAAACGCTTAACTATAATGATGATTCATAGGCGTCGGAACCGGGGTCTTAACCACTTTTTTGCAAAGATAGACATAATAAAGGCATTGAAAATCGGGGCTTACCTTTTTTGATGGTTTAGCGCCCCTTCCACTTTCAATTAGCCCCCCCCCCCCTTCACTTTCAATTTGCTTCCGACGCCTATGTGATGATATTCCGGATATCAAATTCCATATGATTAAATAAACATCAGAAAATATTTTAACCTAGCTTGAAGTCGCTTCAGAGGTCAATCCGAATTGATGATATCTCTCACATTAAAAATCATAACAGGAAGAAATAAAAGGAAAATGGTGCTCAAGTTTGTTTTAGAAAATTTAATCCAGAAAAAAAATGAATGATATATATCAAGATTGTTTTTAAAACATAGTCACACTTGCAAATATAATTCACTCAATAAAATACATTTGCTCATTCCTTCATGGCACCTGATCCCACCTCTGTTTTTGGAGGTCCGTGTTTGCTATGCTCCCGATTTGTATTGCTTTAATGGACTTTGAGCTTAAATACTGTTCGTTTTCTCCATATTTCATACATGTATTTGTACATTTACAACTTGCATCCGTAACGAAAAATTTGTCCAGTTTACAAGCATTTAATTCAATTTATTTTTCACAATTTAGCCCAGAGTTTAAATATAGACCTTCAATCTGAAAGAATGGTCTAGCAGACGGACGGACAACCGGTTGATGGATGGATAAATAGATATGATTAAAAATAAAATCAATTTTGTAATGTTCGATATCAAATTCTAAAAATATAAAACATAAAGTTTAATAAGTAATAACATTACAGACTACTCAAATGCAACTGAAAAGTTTGCAGGGTGGAAACCCCAAATCCTCAATATCTATAAATATTTAGACTTCTTTTGTTGTTGTTGTTGTTGTTGAAACATTAAGAAATATATTTCTTCAGACTGCATTATTGTCCATCAATATTGCAGAGCTCATATATATTTTTCTTAGACTCTCAATTAAATTTTTAATCACATACTGGGTTTGTAGTTATTTTCATGCTTATTCAAAAAAATCTTTTAAAAAATCTTTAAAATAATAAACACAATATAACATGGCTTCTAATTCACAATTTTCAGTAAACACAGTGAGATACGGATGAAATAATACCATCTACAGAATAAGCACTGTATGATGCAATATGACAAAACTCCATTAGCTGAAGAAAACCAAATCAGTAAACACATGTACTCCAACTTTACTTTGTTTGTTTCTTTATTTCAGTAACTTTTCCTTTGAATCATTTATGTAGACGTCTATCTTTGGATCTGTAATTTGGTTGTTTTTCAGATTATCTTTCCTACACACACAGGCATAAACATCTCCTGTCACCTCTCCTATGATCGGATCATTGTTTGTCCGCAGCCTGAGTCTGGTTTGTCATGACGTCTGTATTCTTTCTGTCGAAACAACGAACGAGTGAATATTGAAAACTTTCTTGCATTTCATTTGTGCTTGAGCAGTTTCCATCCTTTTCTGTGGACCTTATGTCTCCCAATTTAGCATCCTCGATTATTGAATAATCCCCTTCCCGCAACGGAAGCGAAATTGCGATCTTGTTCGTGTTTGAATGTGGACAGTTTGTCGTTGAACTAGTAAAATGTAACAACCAGTTTTTAGATTGAAGGTGATTTGAGTCATTATTTTGAAGACGATTTATATTGCTGTAATGGATGGAATCCTCGTTTTGAAATGTGCTCTTGGGTCTAAGATTTCTTTCCACATCTTTATTGATTAAAAAACATCTTGGAAAGCACCTGCTGTCAAAACAATTTCTAAAAAACATTTCTGAGCTTTCTAAAAATGCTAAAGAAACATACCTGTACAAGTCTGTAAAAAGTATATTTACTCCCCGAAAAAAATGAACATTTAAATATGATTTCATTAAATTAAAAAAAAATTGTAGACAAACAAAAATTAAAGTATTGAAAGGCTCTTTAATTCATGAAAACATGAACTGGAATACCATTATTAATTCAAATACAGTAGCTCGGAATTTTAAGTACATTTTTATATGTATTTTTCAATTCCCTCCTAGAATGATCATATATATGCACTTCCAAGAATAATAAATATTTTATGGAACTTTTTTTTTAACGAAGCTCATCCCACTTCTAGTTTCTATTTGCAAAATCATTTATGCTTAACCATATTATTCAATGTGTTAATTAATTTAAAATAATATCCAAATATTTTCCTTCATCATTTCCCTGACTTACATTTTGATCAACACAGCAAAAATCATAACTCCTACAATCAGTACACCTGCCAGTGAGGCAAGGATTGCGACAAGGTTAAAGCTAGAGTTGTTGGAGGAAGTAGAGATGTCAGCTGATAGATCTTCCCCACAGTCTATTTGTAGATGACCTCCTGTGCACATATGAAAATGTCATAATACTATAGTACAACATCCATGACTTGTATTGCAGTTGATATATTTTAATTAGGTAATATGTATACCTTTTATTTGACAGTACCTTTTATTTCTATCCATAGAAAAGGTGAAGAGTCGTTTCTGCTGATTTTTATGTCAAGAAAAATTTCTGAAAACCCTTCGACACAGCTTAAATCTTTATTGTATTGAAATACACCATTCCAGTCTGTATCAAAAAAAAAAAAAGAAAATTTCATATCATTTTCTTTTAAAAAAAAAAATTGCTGCATGTTTTTGAGTTGTTGATTTACAATATAAAATAATAGGTTCAAGTTTTGAATCTTGAGGAACTATTTCAAGTTTAGCATTTCTTTATTCGCATTGTATTTGAAATAACCATCGGAATGAGTTTTTCTTTTAAATTTTCTGTGGCGGAAAAATTGATGTATTTTGTAAAATACTAGTAGTAGCAGAGAATGAATTCTTGAAATCGTAATATAAAATTTCAGTAAGTTTAAAGCTCAAACGAAATATCTATCAGCTTTTAATATGTTAATCCTGTATGGGAATTTACGTTCCAAAAAGGTACTTCGTTTGTGCTTATGAGAACATACCGGTATTAAATATAGGAACACATGTCTAGAGTGGTGTCTATTTTCTGCGAAATAAATAACCAGGATTTAGGACAAAGAATGGGAAAATGCGAATCAATATTACGGCTGACCATGATTCGTAAATAGCCATACTTCATATTAGTTTTCCGAACTCCAAAATCAGCAGTGGGATATACCTTGCGCATTCGTTACACCTAATTGCTTTCTGGTCGCAAGTATCTGGAATAGAAGACACTTAGCCATGTCGGTAATCTGACAGTTCCTTTGGTTACATTTCGTATATTTGTGTTTGTTTGTATTGCAGTGACCTGTGCAGTTGATGTAATTTTTTGGATAATCAAATCTCCTGTCGTGGAAGAAGCACGGAATAGTTACTTTTGCCGCTATCGAGTATTTTACAATGACAATGAAGAATACGTCCATACAGGTGAAAACTGCATATTACACTGAATGAAGAGAAATGTGATTGACAAAGATCAATCTCTTCCTTTAACGAATCATATTCAGCTTTAACCTCCAAAATTATTAATGAAATAAATGTCGAATAGAATTCATTATTGTATGTCACCTTCACCAAATATGAGAAAGAAAAAAATCAACTCAGTTGGTAGATCAGGCCCTTTAAACACCATTAAGTGCATGAAGAAGAAACAAGATAAAGGATTACAATCAAAACTGGCTTTAAAAATTAATTATGTCAGGTCTGTTTCTTGCTGTTAGACAAATGAAGTGGAAATGAATTGGAGGTTCCCAGACAAAACTAGAGACACTTGACCATAACTGTCACAAGCTTACAATCAACAGGCATTCACTAAAAGACAGACAAGCTTACAGATGAAGCAAAAGAATGACAGAAAATAAAAGACAAACAAATCTTCAAATGATTAAAGAACATATGAAATGGAAAAAAAATCGAAACTACCATTAAGATTAATCTTTACAGCTTGTTATATATAAAAGCTTGAAAGATATAGAGAGGAGAAAAATATGAAACTGGGTGACCTGTGCATAATTGGTTGCTGCCATCACTAATATTTAATTCTACATGGATCTTCTGTAAGATTCTCGATGCATGGATCTTTCCTCTGACACGACATGTTGACCTATTACTGGCCACTAGATACACAATCCATCGTCTTTTGACTGTTATATTGTTTCCGATATGAATAAATTCTTTTGCTATAAAATGAATAAAAGCTGTTCATTAAATATTTAATTAATTACAAATGGAAAGTATTGTTTATTTTAAAGCGTATTACCTGGCAAACATTCGTAGTTTGCCATAATGCGGACATTTTGAAAAATGATGTTTCCACCGAGTCCACATGACAGAAGAAATTTTATTACTGAATTGTAGTAGTCGTTATAAGTCAGGGTGCACATCCTCTCACGATTGCATTTCTTGGATGCATTGAAATATGATGTAAAATCTGCATCAAAATCTGCAGGAATTGACCGCAAACATTCTTCTGATGTTTTGTTCTCGTACTGTGAGCATTGACTTTTGTGCGTCGAAAGCTGACTGGGTGTGACTCCTCCAATTCTCATTTCTTGTTGAGCTATGTAAATCATTTCATCAGGACTACACTCTATTTTGTGGTGGCTCGCAGGGTAATTTCGTAGAAAGCACATGCCTGTCCATGGTGTGTGCTGTACATAATTCGCTTTGTATTGGGATACACA
This sequence comes from Saccostrea echinata, assembly GCF_033153115.1. NCBI lineage: Eukaryota > Metazoa > Mollusca > Bivalvia > Ostreida > Ostreidae > Saccostrea > Saccostrea echinata. The sequence goes on from NW_026889758.1 coordinate 48,641,245, forward strand.
TGCTAAAATTCATATTTAACTAAATTTATGTTATTCTTTTTTATAGTTCATATATTTCGATTTCATTCAGACAAGTTTTTCATCTCAGTAATGCTTACCTATAATGATGAAGATATCCCTGATAATCAAATCCATATCTTAAGACTTACTCTGAAATGATGATATCTCACACCACACCAAATACATGTAATGAAGAAAAAGAATTAAAACTAGATGAGATCTCGTTGCGAGCAACGAGAGGTCTTCCGTTAGATTTCTGATAAAATCTTGATTGGGAAATTTTGATTGATAAAAGAAAGTAAAACAACTTTAAATGTAAAAAATATTCATATCAATTCTTCAGAATTGTTTAGCAACTCATAAAAGAGTGAAATCTATCAATTTCAAACAACTTCCGGTCTTTTTTATTCACTTCCGGTATGTCCAGAAGTAGTCAAAATGACTTATAACTCCTCACTGAGTGTGGAGGAATCATCCCTCAAAGTTTCGAGGAAAAATGAGAATTTTTTCGACTACTTCCGGTTCGGAAGAAATAACTTCCGGTGGAAATAATATGACTCGAAACAGTCTATTTGCCTCTATTAAAAACATTTCAATAAGAAAAAAATGAAAATTTGCATATTTTTAAACTACTTCCGGTGGATAACGGACGTCACGGCAACAAAAACTATACAGGTTTCTCAAATTTACAAGTCACAATCTATCATCCCTGAAAGTTTCAAGACTCAATCTCTAACCGTTTTTGAGAACACTCGCGGACAAAATGCCATTTTCAAAATGGAAAATTGGCCATATCTCGCGACCGGAAGTGACGACGACAAAATGAAAAAAAAGCATAAAGTTCAGATCATTTGCCATCATTGCTGAAAGTTTCGTGAAAATCTATCGAGGCGTTCTCGAGAAATCGTCTGCACAAAATCGGTAAGAAAAAAAAAATAACTAGAAACTCATTGCGAGCAATGAGAGGTCTTCCGTCCGATTTTGAAAATAAAAACAAAAATTCACTTTGAAAAAGTAATAAAAGAAATTCAGCGTGAAAGTCCAAGAAAGCTAACCATTAACCATTCACTTTTTGGATCACTTCCTGTCACGACCGGAAGTACGGCGATACAAGATTTTCTCGCGATTTAAATAAACTGATGACTGACTATCAGACCTGAAAGTTTTAGACTTCAGTCGTTTACTGTTGCCGAGCAATATTGTGAGAACAAATTCTAATTTTGAGGACAGGTAATCACTCGACCGGAAGTGAATTTTATAAAAAAAAAACTTTTTCAATCAAAAAGATGAAAACATACATAAAACTCCTAGAAGACTCTCTATTAACACTGTAAATCCCAGAGAAAAATATTGAAAAACAAAAAAAGTTGCAAATTTAACATTTTTGAATTCACTTCCGTTTGCGACCGGACGTAAGAACGACGAAAATTAATGGTCGATCCATATATCTACATTTGATGCTCTATCACCTCAGCAAGTTTCATGTTGATATCTTTAGCCATTCTCTGATGATACTGTTTACTTTCTTTTATTCTTTATGTATTCAACTTTTTATTTCATGTAATTCCATATACAGGCATGTCCATGTAATCTTTTTCTGCACTTCTATATACTTCTGCATCAGACCATTTGGCTACTACGAAAGGCTGATCACGATTCATTATTTCGCGCGAAACGTCATGGGTAAATATTCGCGCATATCCTTTGGAATGTATTTTCTATTGAATGGTGATAGCTTCAATGAAATTTCAAAATGTATGTTCTTATAACCTGAATATCGAGCTTGAGAAAGTATACTTATCATATTGTACTTATTATATATCGTATGGATAAGTAACATTAAAGCAGTGATTTAGGTAAGATTTTCTACTAGTTTTATTTTCCTGTTTACCCTCAAAGTGGACTATCCCGATTAGTTACACATTCATGAAAAGACTGGAATGTTTCGTCCAAAAACATGTCTCGTCCTGCGACGGTCAAGGAATCTGATACCATTTATGTTCAATAACAACAACTTTTAGGAAAAAAATATTTAAATCATTTTCATTAAACAATCTTTAAAAAAATGGTTTTCTTATTTTTGTCTTTTCTGTTCATTTAATATGACACAAGCCTGCATGGGGAAAAAAACAATGGCCACGTAATAATTACTATATATTGATTGCTTTAGTCAGGCAAGTTTCTTGAAAAGCTATTACTTATAACCATGGTTTAGGATAAGTTTTTCCGTGGTGTAAAACAAAAGGTTGTAGTTATCGTATTTTTACTTGTAGTCATGTCGTTTTTCTACTTTGAGATACAGACAAGAACAATTATAGTAGACGTTTGAGGAAACCCCGGATTAAAACTCTAGTTCGAAACAGAATTGCAACGTAATTGTGATGTGAAAATCCAACAATTCCTTCACATTTCTTTGATCCTTATGGAACTTTCTTTCAAACAAACGCTCGGCTGACTCCATAAATTCTGACCTACTTATCGGAGTTTACGGAGACAGCCGCCATTTTGGACCCGCTTCAAATTTAGAAATGCGAATATCTAGAGTTTGGATTGATCAATTCTAAAATAAATTATATATTAAGCATTTTCAGAAGAGCCTCTATTAACCTTATTAAAATAAAAGAAAAATATAGAAAAACAAAAAAGTTTAAAAATACGACTTTTTTAAATTCGCATCCGGTAACGACCGGAAGTACTGACGACGCACAAAAAGGTAATTCCCCTCATCTAGAAGACATAACCTATCATCTCTAACAAGTCTCTAGTTCATATCTTAAACCATTTTTGAAGAAAAGGGGGGGGGGACAAAATTTCATTTTAAAATCAGAAAACTGTCAATAACTTGGCACCAGAAGCGAGTTTTCCAAATTTTTCTTCTGACGAACAAAGTCCATTTGACGACACATAATTCCTGAAAGTTTCATTTAAAAACACTGAATAGTTTTTGAGAAATCGCCTGCACAAAATTTTGGGGGAAAAAATAAGAATAATAATAATAATAACTAGTAGACTAATTGTTCTCGAACAATTAGATGTCTTTCCACCTTCTTTAAATTTCATATATTTTTCATATTTTACTCCCTAAAGTTAATTTTTATGCAAAAAGAATCCATAAATGGCTTGAAAGATAGAAAAAATGAAAAATTAAAAAATTTTGAAATGACCTTGACCTTTGACCTTGAACAAATATTCAAGGTCAAAGGTCAAGGGTCACATTGCACTTGACCCCATGCTTCTACGACCTTTTGTTTTAAAGTTATAAGGTTTAATAGTAAGTGTAACGACGTTAAAGGGCGATAACTCATATAAGGGGTCATTGGATACTTTCGCACTGAATAGATTGAAGTTGTGTCTAAAGACCCTGAAGACATTAGTGAAGGTTTTGTGCCTCTACGGTTTACGGTTTCGGAGGAGTAGCGATAACAAGGTTTTCAGTAAAAGGGGCAATAACTTTTAAAGGGGTAAATCTTAGGGGACAAGTATGAAATCTTTGAAATAGTTTTAAAAGGACATATTAATGATGCAAAGATATTTAGTATATGTTGAAAGACAAAAGAGATATAAAAAGAGCTGAATTTCACACATTTTGAATGACCTTGACCTTTGACCTTTGCATATATTTTAAGGTCAAAGGTCAATGAATCTTATGCAGTTGGTCCTATGTCTCTACGACTTATCGTTTTGAAAATTTTTAATTATTCGTGAACATCAAAAACTTTCAGGGGCAATAACTCATAAAAGGGGTTGACAAATACTTTCGCAATGAAAAGAATGAAGAGTCCCCTCAATTAGTGGAAGACATTGGTGAAGGTTCCATACCTCTATGGTTTACGGTTTCAAAGGAGTAGCGATAACAAGCTATTCTTGCAATAGGGGCAATAACTTCGTAAGAGGTCATAGGTCAAACACGGGGGGTCGTTTTTCGGAATAACTTTTGATATCCAGTATCATGAACTATAAAGTTTTTCGATAAGTCTTGTGGTTTCAAAAGTCCGGGAAGAAAAATAATAATAATAATAATAATAATAATAATAATAATAAACATAAGCATTTCAAGAGGTCTTTCCACAGAAAGGTGGAAAGACCTAATAATAGTAAGAAACAGTAGAATCACTATAAGGTCTTCCGTGAAGACGGAAGACCTTAATAAAAGTGGAAAAGAAACAACAGAATCAGTAGAAGGTCTTCCGTTGGAAACGGAAGACCTTAATGATGTACAATTTTAAAGAATTTTTATGCCTTAAATTACATTGACAAATTTATCATAATTCTTTTTTAAGTCATGCATGCGGATGTAATTCACTCTACACTTATAACTTGCATCCATAAAAAACTTTTTTTTTCCTGGTTTACTTTTAGATTTATTATTTTTTACAATCTAGCACGGCATAATTTTGCGTAATAGCATAAACCATTTACTTAAATTGTTTTCGATGCCATGGAGACACCGTATAGATGTCTCCTTTAGGACCAGTTCTTCAACTCACTGAGGCATAAACATCTCATGGTGACCTTTCCTAGGACTTGATTTGGTTTTGTCTAAACAGTAAGTTTAATACATAAAATTGAAAAATAAATTTATCAAATGACAAGATAGGCTAAGACCCCTTTTTGGCCCCTGATTTGTGGTGTCTCTAGGAGAGATGCAAAAGTTCATAATTACTAACCTCTTGTCACCCCTCTTACAAAATGAGTATTGATTCTAAGTTATGGGGTACACAAAGGTCACAGGAAGGTCACAAAATATGTCAATTTCCGAATTTTCTCATTTTTATGCAAATTTTCATCAATTTTATAGCACATTTTGTTTCAGAGAACACAGAGCACAAGCTTGCCTATCTACCAAATTTATATATTTAATGCACTAGCATCAGATGCTTCTTACGTATAAAAATCTCAGATAGGCAAGTTTGTGCTCTATGTTTCCCAAAGTAAAAAGTATCTCAAATTTGACAAAATTCCATCAGAAATGAGGGAATTCTGAAAAATGTCCAACTTTGGCACCTCTTGTGGCCTCTCTGTACTCTTTCAATCAAAATTATTGCTGGTTTTAAAACAAGCAAGATTTAAAGTTTTTCCTGCAAACTATCACAATTTTAACTGTGTTTTGATTTTTACATCGAATAAGGGGCCAAGTTCGGCTGTTTCCATACCTTGTCCTTTTCAGCATAGGCACACTTGATGATATGCTAGTATTTCGCTCTACATAATACATGTACGTATTTGTACATTTAAATCTTGCATCCATAATGATCAATAGAAAAGGAATCTTTTCCAGTTTACAAGCATTTTTAAAAAATTGCATCCAAACCCTTTTTATTTTATTTTTATTTTTTTTTTGGTGTTGTATTATAGACTTTTTGTCTGGAAAAATTGGTCTGGCAGACAGCTACCTAGCTAGCTAGAGAGAGAGAGAGAGAGAGAGAGAGAGAGAGAGAGAGAGAGAGAGACTTGAAAGCAAATTCGATTTGATTATGTTCGATTTTAATGCATGTACATAAAAAAATAAATACTAATCATATGTGCACTTCTACTCATCTAATAGCTGAAAAGTTTGCAGGGCAGAAACTCAAAATCTTCTACATCTACAATGTTAAGATTTTTTATTGAAAGTTTTAAGAATATCGTCATATTTTCTTAGACAGCATAATGTCAATAAAGCTTGAAGAGTTCGTATCTATTTTCCTAGACTTTCAATTAAAATTTAAACTACATACTTTTGTAATTATTTTCATGTTTAAAAAAGAAAAACTAAAACAAAAATCTTAAATAGTAAACAAGATGTAACATGAATGTCTTTTCACAATTTTCAGCAAACATAATGAAATACGGATGAAGCAGTACTATCCACAGAGTAAGCACTGTATGATGTAATATGACAAACTCCATTAGCTGAAGAAAATCTAACCAACCAACACTTGTACTCTAACTTTATTTTGTTTTCTTTTTTTAAATTAATTTCTCTTCTTTCTTTTCATAATGTTCCCCTTTTTCTAAAGCTGTTAAATCATTTGTACGGACGTCTTTCATTGAACCTGTAATTTGTTTTCCATATTGTCTCTTTTACAACAGAGACATAAACATTTCTCGTATTCTCTCTCTTGTGATCATTATGCTTCTTCACAGCCTTATTATTTATTTTTTACATGACATCTATATTCTCTCTGTCGAAAAAAAACCGAACGATTGAATATTGAAAACTTTCTGATAAAAAATACATCTCCAAATTAAAGTTTGAAACGTTAATTAGTGAATACCTGCAGCGGACGCAAAATCGCGATCTTATCCGCGTTTGAATATGCGCAATTAATTTGTTGTTGATTCATATGCATGAAGCTGGCAGTTACTAGTTGGAGATGATTTGAGTTGTTATCTTTTGAAATGTGCTCATTGGTCTAAGATTTCTTTCCACCTCTTAAAAACCATACCATCTTAGAAAACGTTTGCTTTCAAAAATTTTTTTTGCTTGTCAAGGAATTTTTGGAAGTTGATGGTGCCCCCAACTGAAAATGTGCCCCCCCCCCTTCCAAAAAACTGAAATTGCTTCCAACGGGCCTGCAATCGTGAAATCAATTCAAACAATTTGCTAATGCATTGAAAAGCTCTTTAATTCATGGAAAACATACGGTGTAGGGGTATAACTAGAATATCATTATTAATTCAGAAAGATCGGAATTTTTAGCAAAGTGTTCTTATTTGTATTTTTCCAATCCCTTCCTAGAATGATTATAAGCTTAGAGTGGGATGGGGTACGTTAAAATTCTAGGGAATACACAATTAATTGTGTATTCTCTAGAATTTTAACGTACCCCATCCCACTCTAAGCTTCCATTTACTAGATCATTTTTGCTAAACCAAATTACACAATGTTTTATGATAAGAACTATTTTTTTTTTCCTTTCCTGATTATTCGTTAACTTCTCTGACTTAAATTTTGATCAACATAGCAATACTTATTGCCCAGACAATCAGCATACTATCCAATGCTCCTAGGATAGTGACGAGATTATTGCTAGAGTTTTCGGAAGAGATGCCAGCTGATAGACCTTCCCCACAAATTATTAGACTAGGCCATCATTAAAAATATCTTTGTTTCCCCTAACCCGACCCTAAAATCGGAAGTTGGGTAGGTAGGTAGGTAAATTTTTTTTTTTTTCTGACAACAGTTATGAAAATGCATTCTGAAAAATTGAATAATATCTTTTTAAATAAGAAAAAACGAAAGAAACCGATTTTTAAACTGAATATCATACAAATGAAATTCAAAAGCAACAAGTATGGTAAATTAATTCACAAATATTATTCATTTGAACTTGTGAAATATCTCAGGCCAGTGTAAATTTATTGAAATCGAATATTTACAAAAGGACAACATTCGCAAATACTCAACCATCGAACATCCGAGTATACCTGTCTATCATCTTCAAGTGCTTAAACAGGCAAAATGTCAAGGGCTTCGCGTGGCGCAGTGATTATAGAGTGTTTTGTTTTAGAGTCAGGACGTAATTTAGGAGCTTATTCTAAGTCACATGTCCCGATGTGGGATGTGGAGACTGGTCAGTCGAATGAGACCGTAAAATACGTCCAGTGTCGCAGTATAGATGTTGGCATCAAAAAGATCCCTTACTGATGCTTAATGATCAATGGCCATAGGTGCCGAGTAAAAGTCTAAATCTGGAGCCCTCCACCAGGTAGATATTCAAATGATGTCGGACAAACAATTTTAAAGGGATTTTAAAGCAAAGAAACAACCTAATTTCAAGGGCCTTACTAAAGAAAAATGCGTTGGACTTCTCAGGAGGTTGAACCATAAGCCAATTTTAAAGATTTCTACACTATTTGGAAAGAGTGTACATGTATAAACAATATTTAATTCAACCAAACCATATCTAAAAATGATTAAAATGCCATATATCTATTGTAAAAAGTCGCGAAGTTTAACCCATAAATAAAAGGAATGAAGAAACGACATCTGAATTATATTTATCAAGATGAAATAAGTAAACAAAGACATATTTACAACTGCTATGGTCCCATATAGTAAAAATAGGATCATACATGAACTGTTTATTAGATCCAAATGAATGAAATCCAGTGAAGTTTATTGATATGTATACACAAGGTGGGCCCCTCATCTGGTCTTGAGACAGGCTTTGCCGTGCTTACTACGTACATGTACGTTAATTTTAGTAGAAACATTTGTAAATACCAACGAAACACTCTTGAATCATGATATATTCAATTCACGAAATGTTTCAAGAGTGTAGGATTCTAATAAGTTAAAGATATATAATAAGATCAATACGTCGCCGCTGTTTTATAACACGAACTAACCCTTTGTGAGCACATGTTGTGGGCGCCAAATTAGAGTAGAACAAAGGCCGCCATTCTGATAAAAACAGATTTTGATAAAACCGTATTTTATAAAGTTGATAAACAATAAAAAAAATATTTGAATAATCTTATTAAAAAAACTTTTCAGTCGGCGCGATTTAAGTGGGTCGGTCGCGTTAGGGGAAACAAAGGTATTTTTTATTTTGGCCCTATAACCTGTGCACACATGAAAATGTCATGATAATATCGTTCAACATTCATGACTCATATTGCAGTTGATATATTGTAATTGTAGGTAATATATACCTTTCATTTAATCACACCTTTCATTTCTATCCATAGAATCGGAGATCGATTTTGCTGATTTTTATGTCGAGGAAAATTTCTGAAACCCTTTGGTACATCTAAAATCTTTATTGTATTGAAATATAGCATTCCAGTCTGTTTCAAAAAATAAAATGTTCACTTATTTTCATTTCTTAAACATAGTTAATCAAATATTACGAAGCTCACCTCGACGAATGTTATCTTTAAGTAAGGCAAATTTCACATCATATTCTTTTTTTTAGTTAGTGGTACATCCCAAGATCAATATCCAAGCACGTTTGGTTAAAGTACGACTTATAGTTACTTGGAAATAGACATGTTCAAAAACGTTTATCCTGTTAGCTAAGCAAGAAAATTTTGGTCAGTTCCAACATCCAAAGCAAGTCTGGAAGTTTTCATCCTTAGATGCACCATCTATGCAAGTTTAATCATAACAGACCATAATATTATATAGCTACTCCAAAAAAAAATTATCCTGGTCACTCATCTGGAAAATGTAGGTCAAATTCAGAATCCAAAGCAAGTCTGGAAGTGACCATCCCTAGCTACATCATCCATGCTAATTTGGTTAAAATATGGTTAAATTCACTTATGTGGAAAATCTAGTTCGAATTCAGCCTCCGAAGCAGGTTGGTTAGCGTACATCCCTAGATGCATCATCCATGCAAGTTTGTTCAAGGTGGAGCTAATAGTTACTTGGGAATGGACCTGCTCCAAATACTTTAATCTGGTCACCCATCTGGAAAATGTAGGTCAGATCCAGCATCCGAAGCAGGTGTGGTAGTGTCCATCCCTAGATGAATCATCCATGCAAGTTTGTTTGAGGTAGGGCTGATATTAACTTAGAAAGGACCTGCTCCAAAAACTTTAATCTGGTCACTCATCTGGAAAATCTAGGTCAGATTCAGCATCCAAAACAAGTGTGGTAGTGTCCATCCCTAGATGCATCATCCATGCAAGTTTGGTCAAGGTAGGGCTTATAGTTACTTGGGAATGGACCTGCTCCAAAAACTTTAACCTGGTCACTCATCTGGCATATCTAGGTCAGATCCAGCATTTGAAGCAAGAGTGGTAGTGTCCATCCCTACATGCATCATCCATGCAAGTTTGGTCAAGGTAGGGCTTATAGTTACTTAAGAGTGGACCTGCTCCAAAAACTTTAACCTGGTCACTCAACTGGAAAATGTAGGTCAGATGCAGTATCCAAAGCAAGTGTGGTAGTGTTTATCCCTAGATGCATCATCCATGCAAGTTTGGTTCAGGTAGGGCTTATAGTTACTTGGGAATGGACTTGTTCCTAAAACTTTAACCGGGACACCGACGCTATTGTCGACGCCGGGGGTATAGCATAAGCTCATCTCGACTTTGTCGAGGTGATCTAAAAAAATTGCTACGTTTCTGAGCAGTTGATGAGTTGCAATATGAAACGATAGATTCAGGTTTTGAATCTTGAGGAACTTTAATCTAGTTAAGCCTTTCTTCATTAGCATTGTACTTGGAATAATCATAGGAATATTTTTTTTGCTTTCTGTCACGAAAAAGTAAATGTATTTTGAGAGTATTTGAAATAGTAGTATAGAATGAATTCTTCAAATCGTAATATTAAAAAATTGCAGTAAGTTTAAAGCTCAAAGTGTTTGACACCAAATTTGGTTGAAATTGGTTCAGTGGTTCCAGAGAAGAAGCTGGAAAGGTTTAAATGTTAACTGACGACTGAAGATCAACACACAATGGGCAAAAAGATGGCAATAAGTCACCCGAGTCACTCAGATGATCTTAAAATTTAACATATGGTCACTCATATGGAAACTCAGCAAGATTCAGCACTTTAGTCTGATAGAAAACATTCATTATTCGATGCAACATCTAGGTCCAGATCAGTTTGGTCCAGATAGGACTTATCGATCAACCAGAATATGCATGTCAGATCCCAAATCTTAGGCTGAAAAATTTCTTGTATAGTGCATCCATAGATGCATCATGCAAACAAGTATTGCTCAAGACGAGGTTCCAGTTACTTGGGAATGTACCTGCTACAAAATTCATCCTGGTAATATGTCAAATCATGCATCCATGGCTGGTAAATGTGTGGCAATATGATGCATCATGCTTGTAAGTTTGGTCTATGCAGTGTTCCTACTTACTTGGGAATGGACCTGCTCTAAACTTCAATCTGTTCAACAACATAGAACCCAAACAATGCAATTCAAATTCTGAATCAGAAGCATGTCTAGAAGTGTGCATTCCTAAATGCATACCTATGCAAGTTTAGTCATTATACAGCTTATAGTTACTAAGTGATGGATTTGCTCCAAACACAGATAATCAGTGATTACAGAGTTCACCTCAACAAATGTTATCCTTATGCAAGCTAAAATCTCACACTAAAAATCCCTTGATGCAACATTTGTGCAATTTTGGAATAATAGGGCTTGCAGCGACTTGGGAATGGACTTGTTCTATAAGCTTTAAACTAGTCACTCATCCAGAAAATGTAGATTTAATCCTGAATCTGAAGCAAGTTTGAGTGTTCATCCATCAATGCCTCATCCATGCAAGTGTGGTCTAGGTGGGGCTTGAGGTTACACTGGAATGGGTCTGCTCCACAAACTTTAACCCGAGTTTGATCAACATAGAGCTAATATAGTAACTTTAGAATAAACCTGCTCAAAATACTTTAACCTGATCACTCATCTGGAAAAATGTAGATCAGTTCAGCACTTCAATCAAGTCCAGTAGTGTGCATCCTTAGATATATCATTCATGCAAGTGTGGTCAACATAGGACTTAAGTTACTTTAGAATGAACCTGCTCCAAAAACTTGGTCACTCATCTGAAAAATATAGGTCAGAATCTAGCACCCAAAGCAAGTTGATAGACATCTGATAATGTGCATCCTTAGAAGTATCATCAAGGAAAGCTTGGGCAATATAGGGCTTATAGTTACTTGGAAATGAGACCTGCTTCAAAAACACTAATCAAGTCCCTCTTTAGCTGGAATTTCAGCATCTGAAACCTTGACTGGTACTATAAAAAAATACTGGAAGCATTGTTCATGCATCTCTGATAAACATAGGGCATAGATCTACTTCAAAAAAATCTGCTTCAAAAACAATAACCTGGGAAGCCAACACCAAGGATATTACATAAGCCCCCCCCCCCCCCCCAACATTGTTAAGGTGAGCTAAAACCTTAAACCTGCTCAATTACTTGCAAAACATATGTCAGAACCAGGATCCAAAGCAATTCTGGTAGTTTGAACCCTAGATGCATCATCCATGCAAGATAGTCACCATATGGCTTCGTTTCTTGGGACGGAGACCCCCCCCCCCCCCCCCCCAAAAAAAAAAAACTTGGGTCACTACCGGAAAATAACCACTGATCATTCAGCATCTGAAAGCTGACTGGTAGAATGAAACATACTATATGCCTTATCCATGCAACTCTCCACTGAATAATATAATGTTAGTTCCTTTAATCTCCAAAAACCTGGGATGTCAACAGTAAAGCTTACCCCCCCCCCCCAACCACCACTTCATGGATTTAAAATATGCTCTTCATGCATTTATCATTCTTTATCTTTAACTAAATGGAAGCCTCCTTATATAGTCTTAGCTATCTAGCACTTCTGGGGCCCTTTTTACAGAACTTATGACTAAGACCAAAAACTTAAGTAGATTGTTAAATTTTGCAAAATTTAACCAGTCTGTTTGAAATTGATAAATTAAAAAAATCTTTCTAAATTCTTGTTTAAAAAGATAAAACCATTTTCAAATTAATGTTAAATAGAAAGTAATAAGCAGAATTAATTTTTGGTCTTAGTTGTAAGTTCTTTTGTATTTAACGGGCCCCAGCAGTGCAATTTCAAGAAGACAAAAATACATTGCAATTTTCACAATTTAATTTTTGCTTCATTATATCTTTCACAAATAAACAAACAATTGGATAATAAAGGAAGAATTTATTAAAATGAACAACATTTTGAATATGTTTATATTCTATACTTCATATAGTATATATTCAAATAATTTATCACATTACATAATTCAAGTTCGACAGCATCAGATTAACTACATTCTGAATTAATAAATTTTTATCTTAATGGTTTACATGGACCTTTATAACAAGTTTTAACTCCTGCACTAAAGCAAATCCTTCTCATATATACGAGTTGTGCAAGTTTGGTTGCAATGAAAACAATGAAAATGTCAATTACCAGAGACTCTGATCATTATAAAGGTTTCATTCACTGAATCAATATTTGAGCATCAGTCTAAGAATCCACAGGTGAATCTAAGAGTGTAGCTTTGTTGGTTATCACCTGTAACTGAGCTCTTTAACCCTTAAACAGTCGCTTAAGAATAAATGTATGTAGAATATTACATGCACCCAATGATACATAATAGTAAATCAAGTTTGGTTCACAGATACCATTTACAAGACATTCCTAAACTCTGTCTAAAGCTAGCATTAATTGTAATAATAGAGCATTTAAGTCGAGCACCAAATACCCAAAGGTGCAGTATAATTTTGTGCAAGTTTATAGCTTGCATACTTCTTGATCAACTGTGTATGATACTCTTTTAAAATCAGCCATGATCACTACAGTGAGAAATAAGCTCTGTATTGACCAGATACTGCCTCATCAGCATATTTGACTATTGCAAAATGTGTGCAAGATAACTAAAATTAGGTATCACTCATTATACCTTAAATTACCTAAATCCTTTCTCAATAAGTGCATGTACTTCTATGGCATTTAAGATGTATTAATACCTGCCAACACATGAAGCAAAGTAAAACAATATGCAGCATCCACATACTAATTTAAGCTTTAATACATACAATATAATAAACTGTTAAATAAAATAATTCCACACGTACATCAATATCACACAAACAGAGCAAAGACAACAATAAATAGTTTGTACAAATTCACAGAGTTATAACTATACTTCCTAGCCTTGACACCCAGTTAAACTAAAGATAAATATCATCTCCTTGGTGTAAAAAAAAGTCTGTGACAAATGCAAGGTTAACAAACACATGTATTTTTGGGAGCATATTATAATGGCCAGGGTTAAAACCAGAGATAAAAAACTTAAAAGTTTTTTATGGAAGAAAAAACTCTGGAAACCTTTTCCATTATAATATATATGCATGCAAAACACATAAGTAAAGGCTGCGAAAATACAGAACAATGCAACTAGTCAATTACAATGTGTAACACAAAATAACATAAAAATATTACTTATGCAATTTTAAGTTTCCTATATTATATATTTAAGGCAAGGTTATAATTGGTGAATTCTTGGGAAATAAGGTAGGTCACCTTAATAAGGAGTGAAAAATGCTTTTAAATATCCTACATCTATTTAAATGATGGGAGGTGTATAGAAACATATCAAGATTTAAGAAAAACGAAGTGGAGAAAACCATTGTAAATTCTTCATTTCAACTTTCAAATTAATAGATAAGTCTTTAAACAGAATCAATACCAATTATGAGGCATTCATTTCAAGATCTAGAGGTCACTGTGACCTTTGCATGGTCCCCAAAGATGCATCTAGTCACAAGGTCAAATATCTTAGGCCTCACAGTGTAAATGATCAAAGCAAAGAGCAGCATTAATGTTGGCCAATTTTATTTCAAGGTCATGGTGACCTACTTAAGGGATGTATAAGCCCCTCAATTTTAATCAATGAATGGGGAGCCATAACCCATGACAGAAAGGCATCATATTTATACTAACTAAAAATTTTCAAGAACACAATCAAATTCCAAAATATGCACACACCGTTTTAGCATTCAAGAAAATTTCAGTGCATAAATATGTCACCTCCCTGGCACAAGTTTTAAATTCTTTTGCACACTCAAAGTCTCCATGATGGAAACTGGCAATTAAGAAATCTGATGGATAATTGCTGTAATCAACAAACACTAGAATATAGCACAAAGCCAGATCGAGCAATTAAATCTGATATCCTAGCTAACACAATGGATACTATGAATAGGGACAATAAGTTTCAACTGCAAAAAATTACAGTGTACATGTAAGCACCAGATGTGCAAGTTGAAAGCAAAGATGAACATACAAGATATTCAGATGCCCGGATAGCTCCCCTTATCAGGTAAACTTCTATCAGTATAAGTACACAATTAATGGTGTCTGTATTAGCAATGAAGTGCATGAAGTTTGAAATACCTATCATATAATCATAGAACTACTATAATCAAACTCTTAACCCTACTCAAATACAATGAATACCCAAGAAAATGAAATTTCACTCACAGTGAGTAAATGCACACATCAAACACTAAACAGGTAGTTGATATTTTAAACTGACAGATGAAGAAACAAGCTGGTGTTGAATGTGGGAGGAAGCTAGAGCTATACCTAGAGAACCCATGGTCCAGACAAACCCATCCTATAAAGTCCCCCATGTACCACCCTTCTCTATCCCCCAATTGGGTAGCATTGGTCAGAAATGAGTGCGCTCACCACTACCCTACCTGAATACAAATTCTTCAAATATTGTTTTATAAGTAAATGTGATAAATAAAAATAATGATCTTTGGTGTTATCTATCTTCCAGTGATGTGCATCATATATATGTATATTTTTGGAGGTCATAGTGACCTACAATAAGGCTGGAAATCACAATGTCCTAAACATCAAGTGACAAAGTAAATTATATCCTGTAGGATTAAATTACAGTGAATTGTAAGTTGTTGAAATGAAAACAAAACCAAGGTTAGCAAATTCCAAAAATGGAGAAGGTGTTTTGCAACACATTGTCCTAAAACAGAATTGTCATCCAATGACATATAACGTTCAAAATCTCTTAAGGACTTCATGTCATGATTATCAATTTTCAATGATATAATACACAGGTCATTGTGATCTATAAATAAGGTTTTTTTTTCCACACACTTTCCTGAAAATGCTTCAAAAGACAAGATTCAATACAGTAACTTACAGGCGAAATGATATAAGCAAACAGCACAAATTAGCCAATTCCAAATAACGTAGGTCACTGTGACCTACATAGAGCTGTGTTCCATTAAGTGCTTCAATTTTAAGTCTGTATAATTTACAAAAGTCTGTATAATTTACGGGGAGTCAGAACCGTGTCAGAAAGGCAGCATATTCACCAACTAAAAATTTTCAAGAACACAATCAAATCCACAAAAATATAGGCACACACCGTTTTAGCATCCAAGAAAATTTCAGTGCATAAATATGTCACCTCCCTGGCACAAGTTTTAAACTCTTGCATATTCACAGTTTTCATAGTGGAAACTGACAATCATGGGATCTAATGGAAATGCTTTGTTTAACAAACTCCACAAACTTAATAATATGACACAAAGCCAGAGCAAATAAAGAACTATCCTATCAAAAGTAGAACCTAATCGGGGCATACTTTCAAGACAGAATTCCAAATAGCTTGCTTATAAGCACAAGATAAGCACAAACACCAAATATGAACATTATAGATGTTCACTTAGGACATTATCCAGATCAGGCATATTTTCATCAGGAATATGAAATGGTATCTGTACCAGCACTAAATTATGATCTATAAATTAAGTTGCATTAAGCGAAAGGTTCCAATATCTTAAGTATAACAATGGAAATGATACAATCCAAAATGGGAAAGGAAATAAGCAAGGTTATATAATTCTAAAATGAGGAAAGTCATCTGATTTAAATAGATATATATAATGCAATATCATCCTTCAGCATCCTACACACATCAGTAGACAGAATTGAAAATTCTAAGCCGGATTAAAATGTCAAGGTTAAGTTAAACCTGTTTAACATACCAAGGTTAAGTGAAGTTATCTGATTTACATACCATGATTAAGTTTCCTGACTTAACATATCAAGGTTACTTGATTAACATATTAAGGTTAAGTTATCCCAATAACACATCAAATTGGAGAACCTTTTAAGATACGTGTCTCAAGGTCAACGTGACCTAAACTTGGGCTCAATCTATATTTTAGGCATCACAGTGTACTTAATGCTATAATCAAAACTGGAAAAGCAAAAAAGCAAGTTCAGCTTATACTAAAATAAGGTCATTGTGACCTACTTAAGAGGTATGTCATGCCCCTCAATTTTAATACATTATAAATGGGAATACAGGAAATCATGTCAGAAAGGCAGCTTATTTATGCTAGCTATAAATTTTCAAGAACACAGTCAAATTCCAAAATAGGCACACACCGTTTTAGTATCCAGGAAAATTTCAGCACATAAATAAGTCACCTCACTGGCAAAATTTCAAATTCTGTTGCACAATCATAAATTCCATAGTGGAAACTGGCAAAAGGCAATTAAGAAATATGTTGGAATTTTTTAACAAACATCAGAATATGGCACAAAGCCACAGGAAAAGAATCAATCAGAGTTGTCCCAACAGACATAATATATACAAAATCAGGACATAAGTGCAGATTCAAATCTGCATATAAGCACTCAAGGTGCATGTCCACACCATGAACACTATAGTGTTCAAAACTGACTGTTAATCAGACCAGGCACACTTTTATCAAGGATACAAAATGCTACTTGTTTTAGCACCCAGTTTAACCTTAACAAAAATACCATTAAACTTTTAGCTTTACCCCAAATGAAATTCTCTTAAATGCAGCACAACATATGAGCATATCAAACATTTGATGGGGGATAAAGACACTCTGAATGTCATGGATACTGGTTTTAATTTGTCCTTAATGAGGCAAGTCATTGTGACCTACCTAAAGGGTACCTCAAGGGCTTTAATTAATTTCAATATGAATGTTTAAAATTTCTATGTCTTCTGAGACTGCTCTAAAACCAGGAAATAAGCTACCAGAGAGATGAGACAGGCGGATCAAAAAAACTATGACATCATATAGCAATCATAATAACAGAATATGAAGCAGGACTAACACACTGTTATCAGCTAGGTTTGTGACAACAGAATTTACAATGATCTATCCTGAACAAAAACAACATAACAACAACAACAAAACACACACACATACATATGTAATAGTTCATGATGTAATGTCCTATCTTCCGAATCTTTGACCATGTCCTTCCTTGCTGTATCCTTTACGGAAAGTCGATCCATATCATTAGGCATTTGTCTTCACTACAAAATATCAAATTAAAATTATTGGCACATTGAAATATTGTAACTTGTAGTTTTGTAAACCCAAAATGCTTGTGATCATGTAAACTGTTGTTAAATTCTTCTTTGAACTTTAATATTCTAGATTTCTCTGATTTATCAATTCAGGTGCAATTGACATTTATACAATAGCTGGAAAATTCTACACAACATACCAAATTAATCAAAGACACCTTCAGAAATTTAACATAGCAAACAACTATAAATAAAATGCATCTCCCCTACATTTTTTACCCCTGAATCTTACCTGAAGGGCTTAAGCTGCAGTCAGTCTCTCCTGTCCAGACTCTTCTTCCGTCTATCAGGCTCTCCCAAGACTTAGGATGGAGCTCTGCCAATATAAATGAACTTCAAGGTCAACAAAAAAAGAGGTACTTGGACTTCATCATATGGCAAACAGAAATAAAGTCTCACAAAGTAAAAAGAGAAGAGTGTGTGTTATAGCCTTACTTTTAGGTTAGGCACCTGTTCTATCCTTAACCTCTGGTTATTGTATGACAGTCTGTAGGCTCTTGAACATGGAATTCAGGTCACCTTAACCATCTGCCTGTTAACAAAAATTATGTGTATGTCACAAATAAAAAGAAATCAGATTTCATCAAATAAGCAAGTTAGGAAAACTCTCAGATGTTGTGTCTTACTTCTAGTTTAAGCAGCAGTCAATCAGTAGTCTTAAACTCCTCCTCTAAAACACGTATCTTGACTTGAACATTGGGTGGAGGCTTGTCAACACACTGCCTAATAATTCATCTGCAGGGCTGGTCGCAGTCGGTGATACACTCTTCCTAATCTGCAGATAGGGGACTGTCTGTCACTGTATCTATAAGATTAAGAGATTTAAGATCAAAAGTTGTTTCAATCTACATCAAGTGTGGAGGAGCAATTTCAATCTACATCAAGTGTGGAGGAGCAATGGGGGTCAATAAAGAGAAGATTGTTTGTCAGCTCTTACCCTTTCTTCTATGATTGGCAGCAGCTGATCCTAGCTCTCTAGATTTCTCTTGATGAATAATGGGGGTTGCTGCTCCAAGGTGGGATAAAACTTGATAACCATGCTTCTGTAAATACAGAGAGTCAATAGGTCAATTATTTCCATACTTGGATCAAGTAAGAATAGAAAACAAAAATCTAAAAGGACAATAATATGCTTTTTTTAAAACCTTTTTGACCAATGATGGCCTGTAGCTGTAGATTTGTGGATACCCTGTATCCTGGATCCTTGCAATGGTCTCCTCTTCAGTTAGTTTCCATCCACCATCTGTCCATCCCTCCACGGAAACCCTGTCAAATATAGAAACTGACAAAAGATTAGTACATTTCCAAAACAATTGATGAAAAATAACAGAAGATAATACTTTTAAATGCATAAATCAGAAAATTATGACACATATTAAGGAAAGGGACACGAACAATTTTAAAGGGAAAGTGCAAAAGGGTTAGTAATGTTAGATGGGGTAGGAAAGACAAAATACAGAAATATGTAAAGGAAAAAAAAAGCTCACCTTATGTCAGGTTTTTAATACAAAAACCAAACCTTTTCCAGACTTCCAGTCATTCCATGTTCTCTTGCTTATGATTGGCTCTGCTGCTCAACAATCATCCTGTCAAATGCAAGTCGGGAAGTTATGATCAAGTTTAAGTCTTATACATTTGTATACATTAATACAAGTTAAAAATAAAGTTTGTGTGCAAGAAGAAAAGCAAGAATCTTACCACATCATGTTAAGTTGGCCTCAGTTACGAGAAGATTCCTCTTTACTGATGGGTCAATGCAAGCCAATCCCTCCTTCTGCTCAGAAAAAAAAAACGAGAAGTATAATTAATGAACTGGAACTTTTTCTAATGGAAGGAGCATAACATAGATTTAAAGAGAGCGATTCAAATTTCTTTTACATGTGAAAAATTTCTACAAGTTTCATCTTTCTTTAAATCACCTATTTTTTTTTTATTATGAATATATGTAGAATGATTCCTCAGTCCAAAAAATTAAATTTTTGCGGAATGATAATAAATTGATGAATCACAAATTTTGACCCAAATTATAGATGGTTAACAGTATTATTTACCTTCAACTGCTGGGTTGGCAACAGTTAATTCTAGCTTTATGTACTCTTGCTGGCAGGTGATGCACTATTTCTAATTAACCGGGCTCATTGCTCGTACAGCCAGCTTCGTTATTATGCTGCTTCCTCACCTTCAAATCAAATTTACGAGTAAGAAATTAGTACATATGCTCAACCACTTTTGATCTGAAGATAGGGGTTAAACGTTTTCTGTAAGATAAAGATATTGCATCAAAAAGGTCCTCATCATAATAAGTTGTACAGATGTACAAGAAATGTTGTCAGTACAGTTAGGAAGAAAGTTGGATTCTTACTTTTCTTCCATGGCTGGCTGCAGTTGATCCCTGCTACATAAGATTTCTGTTGATGATCGAGTAATGGAATTATTTCTCCACCATAGGATCAAGGCTTCCCTTACCATTATTCTGTCAACAAAAAGGGTGACAAGGTTAACAAGATTAATTATTCCCATACTTGGATCATGTGGGAAAAGAAAAAAAATCTGAAAGTGCAATAAATGCTGCTTGCTTTTTTTATTTACCATTTTGGCCAGTAATGGCCTGTAGGCTTGGTGGATATATACCCAGTATCCTTGATCCTCTCAATGCTCTTGTCTTTGATTTGTAGTCGGCAACTAGCTGTCCATTCCTCTACCGAGAACCTGTTGAAGATGGAAACTGACACAAAATTAGTACATTTCAGAAACAATGACAGATGATAATATATATCAATTTATAAATCACCAAAAAAAAAAAGACATAACAAATACATTTCTGGGGAAAGGACACAAACAACTGTATAAGGAAAGTGCAGGTTAGTAATGGTTAGAAAGGGCAGGGAGAGGGAAACAGAAATATATGCAAATAAAACAAAAAAGCTCACCTTATGACTGGTTTTTAAGACAAAAACCAAACCTTTACAAGACTACCAGGCTTCAAGTAGTAATTAACTTTGTCCTCTTGCTTCTGATTGGCTCTGTTGCTCCTTATTCTGTTAATTGAAAGTCATAAAGTCAAGGAAAGGAACAAGTCATGATCAAAGAAAGTGAGTAAGAAGCAGGCATGACTCACATATCTCCAAAAAATAGGCCAGTACAGTAAATCACATTAACAGCAAACGCTTACAACAAAGTGAATTTTATTCCATGTGGTTTTAAAATATACCATAAACATAATGGATTTAACAAATTATATTTATAAAAGGCAAAATTGCTCTTCTCTTACACCTCGTTATAAGTGTTTTACTGTGCAAAGAAGAGAATTAATACCTTACCCTTTCTTCCAAAGTTATCTGCCGTTGATCCTTGCTATAGCTGAACTCTTCCTGATGAGTAATCGAGTTGTTTTCCACAGTGGGATCAAAGCTTTGCCTAATAATAGAGTTAAGAGGTCAAATGATGAAACATGTGACAAATGTACATCTGGAAAAGGAAAAGAAAGTCCAAATGTTAAGTTTATGCCTTACTTAGATCAACTAAGAATAGGAAACAAATGTGCAAGAAATGTAAGTTGTGTCTTACCACTTTGGCCAATGGTGGCCTATTAGCTTAATCGATATCTGTCATCGTCTGATTGGCTGACTATTCTGTCCTTCCCTCTTCTGTTCCGGTTTCAAAATTTGAAAATGACCAAGATTAGTACAGTTTTAAAACAAAAGAAAACAAATGAAAATTCCTATTAATAACACTTTAAAAATACATGACAAATACATATGAGGGAAAGGGAAATAAACAACTATACAGAAACAAGTGCAAATAGGTTAATAAATTTAGAGAGGGTAGAAAGGATATATGCAAAAGAAACAAAACAGTTCACCTGGTGTCTTTTTTATCTCTTTTTCAGACTCCCTGGCTGCTGAGTGGTTCCATGTCCATATCCTCCTTGACCTATAGCTCTCGATGGTCCTGGCTGCTGCACTATGTACTCCCTGTCAACTGAAAGTCAAAAGGTTAAGTGGGACCCACTCTACATAATGTTTAAAATAGCAAAATGTGCAAGAAGAAAAGTGTGACTCTCACCACATCTTGCAAAGTTGGCTTTAGTTGATTGGGGAAACTCTTCTTCGATTTCTGTTGGGTACAGGTAATCTAATGCCTCCTTCTGCTAAAATGGAACAGCAAGTGGCTCCATGTCCTGCTACCTCTGGTGGGCCAGTATTCTGCTCTACATCCTATCAATTAAAAGTCTAGAAGTCAACGTGGAAACAAGTTAAGATCATTTGTCATCCATAGACACCACAATTTTCCTGGTTCAAATTAACTTTAACAGCTCCGTAAACTTGTCCACTTGGCATGAAGATTGGTGTAAGAGGTCTTTGCTATTCAGGACAATTGTTTAAACTGTTTTCTTAGATAACACTGAAAAACTTTCATATACTTACACAAAATAAAGTAGTAAATCTCATTATTTTACAGGTTGGGCACTTAATAGTGAAACATCCATCCATCAGCTGCTGTTGGACTAGATTTTGACTCATAACCTGACAAAATACTAGTAAGAAATGTTAGATGTGCACCCCCCCAACTTTACACTACCCCATGCTTGAAATAATAAATGTTTATGATTCTTATGTAATATCTTGTCTTACGCTATGAATTTTGGAGATGATCAAATAAAGGATTTCTAAAATGTTGATTCATGACAATTTTTGTGAAATTTGGCAGAAAGACCAGGGACATGTAATTTGCCCTAACATAGTCACAAGTCTGTTTATAAAGACAAACCTCTATGCACAGTCTGATGATTACAAATTCCTAAAGAATACTGATTGAACAAATGTTGGAATAGTTTAGATAAGTTAATTAACAACTTTAAAATTGAAAGGGGTCAAAATGATGTCTTTCTGATGAAAAAATTCATTGAAAGGGGAAGTAGTATCTTCAAGCATAGGTAATCAGAGATTACAGAGCTCACCTCAACAAATGTTGTCTTTAAGTAAGGCAAAGTCCCACACTAAACTAATAATCTAGGAGTGTGCATCCCTAGATGCAACATTTATGCAATTTTGGTCTGATAGGGCTTGCAGTTACTTGGGAATGGACTTATCTGAAAACTTAAAACTAGACACTCGTTCAGAAAATGTAAGTCAAATCCAGCATGCGAAGCAAGTTTTGAGATTGTTCGTCCCTTGATGCATCATCCATGCAAGTTTGGTTCAGATAGGCCTTATAGTTACTTGGAAATGAGATCTGCTCCAAAAACTTTAATCTGGTCACTCATCCGGAAAATATAGTTCAGATCCAGCATCTGAAGCAAGTCCAGTAGTGTGAATCCTAAGATGTATAATCCATGCAAGTTTGGTCAATATAGGGTTTATAGTTACTTGGATATGACATCTGCTTCAAAAACTTTAACCTGATCACTCATCCAGAAAATATAGGTCAGATCCAGCATCCGAAGTAAGTCCAGTAGTGTGCATCCTTAGATGTATCATCCATGCAAGTTTAGTCAATATAGGGCTTATAGTTACATGGAAATGACATCTGCTCCAAAAACTTTAACCTGGTCACTCATCCGGAAAATATAGGTCAGATTCTGCATCCGAAGCAAGTCCAGTAGTGTGCATCCTTAAATGTATCATCCATGCAAGTTTGGTCAATATAGGGCTTTTAGTTACTTGGAAATGAGATCTGCTCCAAAAACTAACCTGGTCACTCATCCGGAAAATATAGGTCAGATCCAGCATCTGAAGCAAGTCCAGTAGTGTGAATCCTAAGATGTATAATCCATGCAAGTTTGGTCAATATAGGGTATATAGTTACTTGGATATGACATCTGCTTCAAAAACTTTAACCTGATCACTCATCCAGAAAATATAGGTCAGATCCAGCATCCGAAGTAAGTCCAGTAGTGTGCATCCTTAGATGTATCATCCATGCAAGTTTAGTCAATATAAGGCTTATAGTTACATGGAAATGACATCTGCTCCAAAAACTTTAATCTGGTCACTCATCCAGAAAATATAGGTCAGATTCAGCATCCGAAGCAAGTCCAGTAGTGTGCATCCTTAAATGTATCATCCATGCAAGTTTGGTCAATATAGGGCTTTTAGTTACTTGGAAATGAGATCTGCTCCAAAAACTTTAACCTGGTCACTCATCCGGAAAATATAGGTCAGATCCAGCATCCGAAGCAAGTCCAGTAGTGTGCATCCTTAGATGTATCATCCATGCAAGTTTGGTCAATATAGGGCTTTTAGTTACTTGGAAATGACATCTGCTCCAAAAACTTTAACCTGGTCACTCATCCAGAAAATATAGGTCAGATCCAGCATCCGAAGCAAGTCCAGTAGTGTGCATCCTTAGATGTATCATCCATGCAAGTTTGGTCAATATAGGGCTTTTAGTCACTTGGAAATGAGATCTGCTCCAAAAACTTTAATCTGGTCACTCATCCGGAAAATATAGGTCAGATCCAGCATCCGAAGCAAGTTCAGTAGTGTGCATCCTTAGATGTATCATCCATGCAAGTTTGGTCAATATAGGGCTTATAGTTACTTGGAAATGAGACCTGCTCCAAAAACTTTAACCTGCTCCAAAAACATTAACCTGGTCATTCTTTAGCTGAAATTGCAGCATCTGAAACCTTGACTGGTACAATGAAACACACTAGAAGCATCCTCCATGCATCTCTGACTAATATAGGCCATAGAAGTACTTGAAAAGAAAACTGCTCCAAAAACCTTAACCTGGGACGCCAACACCGACGGTATTACATAAGCTCCCCCAACTTCGTTGAGGTGAGCTAAAAACTGCTTACACAAACAGACAACCAACACCTTACTAATGCACAAGCTCTCTGAATATATACACATTTTTTTTAAACTAAAGTAAAAGGGATGGAATTTATAGACCAAAGCTGAACGATGAATAGTGTTTTCAAAAACTGCTTATACAGACAGACAGACAACCAGCACCTTACTAATGCACAAGCTCTCTCTATATACATATTTTTGTTTTTTGTATTTTTTGTATTTTTTTTTTTTTTTGTATTTTTTGTATTTTTTTTTTTTTTTGTATTTTTTTTTTTTTTTTTTTTTTTTGTATTTTTTTTTTTTTTTTTTTTTTGTATTTTTTTGTATTTTTTTTTTTTTTTTTTGTATTTTTTTTTTTTTTTTTTTTTGTATTTTTTTTGTATTTTTTTTGTATTTTTTTTTTTTTTTTTTGTATTTTTTTTTTTTTTTGGAAAACATATATACAAATATTAAGGACCCCCTATACACTGATGAAAAATGTTTTTTAGACTTTGATAAATTTATATAGCATAAAGGATGATGTCTTAAAATTAACTAATTAATCTTTAATAAAGGAAGTGCATCTTTTTTATCCAGGAAAAATCTTCTCAGACAATAAAGTAATGAAAAAGAGAAATCGCTTTAGCTTACTCAAATGGAGAAAATCATGCTATGAAGTTTACTCTGTCTAATATAATGTTTAGAATACTCAGATTTATTTTAAATTACGATATACAATGCAGATAACTACCGTATATTCTATATTTTATGTCAAATGATAGGTCAGTCTAACTACACAAAAGTACCCTGAAAATATTGAGAAGTGTAGAGAGGGTCCTTAAATTGGCAATCACCAGAAGGCGAAATACCACTTACTGTACATCTAGCAGGCTGAGGTTAGATGAGGCGAGGCGAGGGTTGTGGCAGATGGACATATACATATATATATATATACATTTAGAAGTATGTGTGCAGATGATCCATATAAATAATATACAATATACATGTAAATGAAAATACAAAAAACATTAATAATAAATTTTCTAATCGATCATTGCTTACAAACACGCAATCAGAAACTTTTAAAACGATGAAAGACCGATATAAACTGAAATGTTGAATGCTGTGTTTTAGCGGAAAACACCTGTAGGGACAAACTTAATTTTACAAAGACGGCATCACGTTACCTCGACCAAGCTACCGTTCGCGGCCATCTCATTTTGGGTTTACAAGATAAATCGTACTGAAGTAATATACATCATACAAAGCTTATCAACTTCCTTCCGCGCCAATCAAGAAATTTCTAACAAACGAGCAGAATCGCTAAGTCTAACGGATGATCGATTATCAGTGAGAGTAAGTTCAACACTAATTATAACCAACTTTTTTCTCATTTCAACACTTATTATGAATTGATACATTAATACATTATTACATGAATAACAATACACACAAAAAGTGATATCTCAGGAAAAAACCTCTAATTACAGATAATCGAGTCTAATGAAGAAAGGAAACAAAATCCCGCCACCATCTCTGTATCCCCGTGATCTATATTCCAACCCAAAGAAATTATCATGACCTGGAAATCAAATTATGATGATAAATATATGGAATTGTAAATGATAAATTAACCAATAAATATAATTCCAAGAGAGGAAAAAAAATGCCTACTTTATTTTTACATGATTTATTAAAATTCTGAATTCACCCAAAAAAATTATTTTAAAAACCAAGAGTTTCAGAAAAGATAAGTCTTATATACACTGTATTAACCAAAAAAGTTTTACAGTTGCAAGATATTCCTGAGACGTACAAAAAACACATGGTACAATATTACAGAATAATAACTAAACACATGAAATACAAACATTTACAAATACTCCTTAAAATTAACAGAGAAGCTGGGAAATAACAGATGAAAAATGAGTACCCCACTGAACAATGGAACCCCTAGATTTAGAATTATCAAAATCCTGTCTAAATGAAATTACAGAAGGATTAACGTTAAATTAAAGCAATTATACTAAAAATTTACCAATGTTTAATTCAATAGGACTATATGAGAGACTTTCTTCTCATGAATAACAGTGGCTAAATACTGGTGTGTGCTTGAGTTGAAATATTTAGACACAGCATCCATGAGAAACCTAGCTACTTTTTAGAGAAAAAGAAGAAATTAACCCAATTTCATTAATTATACATTAGCCTCTGAAGATTTGACTCTTTAGGTTTATAGCAAACTCCTGATTTTAATAATAAGAATTACATGACATTAGTTAATTTTAAAAAAAATACTTATGAAAATATAACTTTACTATTAATAGCAACCCTTTGGAAATTTAGAAAATTAAACACGATAATGAATAAATTCCTACAGTGATTAACCAAAATATCAATCAAAGTATCCTTAGAATTACAATAACCCATGCTTCTATAACAAATTATACACAATATACAAAAGAAATATGAATACAGAGTCAAAACAGATACAGGTAATCCATCATGCACACAGTGGAAGTAATTAATGGTTCTCGTCAGACTGGAGGTCAAGAATAAAAATAAGGATTTAAACCCTAATACCTATACAAATCATTATCAAAAGGAAAAGGAAAATTATTTTAACTTTATTTATATCAGGTTTAACAATTAAGGGGAAGAAAAAAGACATTTCAATGAAAACAAACTTAGTTACTCTCATGAATGACTAAAATGCCTAAGTAATGGGGTAATGCTAATGTGTTAATACAGCATTCATGAGAAAATACTGAAAAATTTAGTCTAACCTTTAGTTGTTAAAATAAATATGTATTATGGAAAAGTCCATTTTACTTTAAGAAATTTTTAAGGTTAGTTAACTCTTAAAAAAATATTTTGTTTTAAGAAAATTTAAATCTATAATGTTACTTTAACCTTTTAAATTGACATGAAAGAAGAAAAAAGAAAATTTATTTGACCCTATTCTATTGACTAAAACAAAGATTAATTACTCTCAAGAATGACTACGTCTAAATAACGGTGTGTGCTATTATTGAGATATTAAGACGCAGCATCCATGAGAAAATAAGTAAAAAAAAAGAAAAAATTTAAACTTATTTAATCCTAACTCCAGCTATGCCCTAACAAACTGAAATTAAAGAAAGAGAATTTTAATTAACTTTTAGAAAGAATTGAAAATAGGGGAAAAAGACTCCAGTAATCAAAGAAACATCCAATGCTCTAACAACTGTCCAACTATATCGATATGTACCTATATTTATAAGAATGTATCGTATCAAGAAAATATGTATCGCGCAAGCAGTTTTTTCTTATAATTTGTGAAAAAGGTTGGGAATTTCAATCTCCAAAGATTATATTTAACTGTTTTGAATTAAAAATGATCAGTAATGATATAAAGATTAAGAAGATAACACAACCTAAATAATTATTACAAAATACATAATAATCTTGATTTTAAAATGTTGGTTTTACACTTGTCAAAAGATTGAATTTGAAATGTATTTTTTTAACCAGAGAGAAACAAGAACTTCGAAATGGATTATAAAATACTCGGTTTTTACAAAATTAATGCACTGTTTTTGATAGACTTGTTTAACCCAATAAAGCGCAAATCGCTTTATAAAATATTGTACCATATCGTTTCGAAACTTTCTGCTTACTAACTAACCCTCCTGCTGTAAAGCCTCGCCTCATAGGTTCCCTCACTGGTGGTGGCTGAGGACGAAGGGGCACCACTGCTGGGGGGTCACAGCTGGACGAGAGCTGAGGATGACCCTCAACAATCTCAGTAGATGGCAGTTCCATCTCCACAGTCTGTCCAACCTCATCCTTAACAGGAACCTGATCAGGCTGAGGAGATGGCAGCGCCACCTCCACGGTCTGCTCAGATCCTAGCCAAGGAAGGGCTAGTACAGGCTGCGGGGATGGCAGACACACTTCCTCAGACTGGACAGTCTCTGGCTGAGCATCAGCCATCACAAACTGAGCAGATGGCAAAGCCATCTCCACAGTTTGTTCTGGCTTCATCTCAGGAAGATCCTGAACAGCCTCAGAAAGTGGCAGTGCCGTCTCCTCAGACTGTTGAGGTGCATCTTCAACCATCACCCTCTGCTTAACCCGAGACCTCCGTACCTAAAAAAGAAAAAAATACCATGTCAAAACCAGGAATTTTAATGTTATTTATACAGAAGGCTCTGACGAGACTGTACACCTACTTAACAGGACTTTTTGGTCCTGCTGAGCTCTCTTGGCAGGTGAGATTTTCTGATCAACATTTTTTCCATTTTCCATCTGTCTTTTTTTTTATTTTTGTTCCAGCACTAGTGAATTTATTTCAACCAAACTTGCCAAAATTAGCATCCTTGGGTGAAAGAAATTCAATTTTGTTGAATTAGAGACCCACTCCTTCCTTCAATGGGAGAAAAGTGACAAACTGTTTGGGAATAGATCTGCATGCTTCCAAAAAATACCCATTTTATTTTCATTCAGAACAAGAGGTCCATGGGCCACATCCCTCACCTAAGCATTATGGCTTAGAAAAGGCAGAAATCAGTCATTATTGAAAAGCTAAAATATAAAAATGGTCCGGGGAAAACGGGATGGGTGGGTGGCTCATGGTTTGAACAATCTTGAATCTACACTACCTAGCATGCTTCCATATTTATTCTAAGCTGTAAAACTTTGTTTGATCTTCCATTGTGGCCCCTCCCTACCCACAGGGGTCATGATTTGAACAAACCTGATTTTCCATTACCTGAGAGTGCTTTCCTTTAGTTATGCCCAATCAAGGCTATGCTGTTCTTGAACAGATTTTTTCCTATGTATTTTATGTAAAACTTTGATGACCCATTCTGGCACCCTCCCTTCCTCTGGGGGTCATGATTTGAACAAAATTGGATGAACACTACCTGAGGAAGATATCCATAGTTGCCAGCTCACCTGATTTCATCATGTTACACCCAATTTTTTTTACCCTTAACCCGATTATTTCTTATGATACGGGGGGTCATGATTCTCAAAATCAATAGGAGTCTTTTAAGGACATAAAATATTTCACATAAAATTTCATTACAAAAGCTGATTCCAGTGGATTTCCTTATTACCTAGCTGGAAAGTTTCTTCAATAATAGGCAAAACTCTTAGGGCAAAAATAACGGAATCGGAATTTCCTTTTAATATGCACAACTACACACTGTGTACTATATATATATGCAAAGTCTGACCAAATTCTGTCCAGCGATTTAAGAGGAGTTGCACTGACAAACTGTTCATCTCTAAATTCAAGATATGGCCAAAAATCTAAGTTGAAAAGTGCTGAAATTCCCAGGAAAATAAAGGAATCAGAATTTCCTGGTAATATGCACATCTTTAAACTGTGTACTAAATATCTGCAAAGTTTGACCAAATTCTGTGCAACGGTTTAAGAGTTGTGCTGACAATCTGTTCATCTCTATATTCAAAATATGGCCAAAAATCTAAGTTCAAAGGCGCAGAAATTCTCAGAAAAAAATAAAGGAATTGGAATTTCCTGGTAATATGCACATCTACACATTGTGTCCCAAAATATCTGCAAAGTTTCACGAAATTCTGTGCAGCGGTTTATGAGGAGTTGTGCTGACAAAAAAACAGGACTGACGGATGGACTGACTGACGGACGGGTCAAAACCATTATACCCCCTGCAACTTGTTGCATGGGGTATAATAAACAACAGGAACCAATCAACAGACCACCAAAATTCAATTTTGGTTACCATGTTGTATTGTTGGAGTCAGGATATATGCGCCATGAAGTACTCAAGAATCAGCCTGCAACTAGCCACAAAGCTTTAGCTAGATTGATTGAAACTATGATGCAGACATTTAGCAATTGGTAAAATTACAACATATTTATTAATATGTGACCTTGAATAAGGAATTGAATTACATGATTTAATCAAAATATGTCAATGTTTGAATACACATATGATATGTTTCACAATTTTCCTTTCCTTTACAGTTTTAGAAGAGGAGTGGGAGTGATTTTCATGGATACCTGTATTTTTGTGTCAGTTTCAAGAAAAAACAGCTTAAAGGATTTTTAACCATAGCAAATTTTAAAAATGCAGAAACAGTGCCACTATACATGTATTTATATAATTTGTGGTACAAAGATAAAAAAACCCCTGACAATTGGAATCTTCTTTTAATATTTCACAAGTTTATCAGCTTATAAGTGTTTGATTTCAGTGAATATTTGATGTTACTTTTGACCTTTTACCTTCAGTATTGAATCTTGTTGAACATTATAATGCCCTTCATATACCAGTCAGTTAATTGTAAAGTTAAGAATTGTCCCCAAAACTGCCTAAAAAAGTTTCGTAACTGCCTAAAAATGCCTCTAAACTTCTTGCAAACTGGTTACCAACTGGTAATTTATGGAGAGTAATTGTATTCAAAAATCCAGACTTGTAAGTTTGTAAATCCAAACTTGTAAGTTTTTAAATCCAAACTTGTAATCGTATCAGTTTCATAGTCTACATATGTAAGTAGGTAATTCCCACATCCTAGCATGCAGTTCCGAACATACAACTGTGTTGACTTTGAATTTATACTATGAATGTGTGTGTTTTTGATGTTGTAAACTTGGTTTTTCTGGAATTTATATTTCTGCACTCTGAATAAAACACAAAGTCAATTGACAAGTCTACAAATGTAAAGTCTACACGTTTGTCGAATTTTGATAATGAGAAACTATGGAGGGGCATCAGTGCCACAATTATTTTTAATGTTCTTATTTTCTTTTCTTATTCTAACTTTTTGTTTTCCAAATTAAATTCTTCATTTTTTTCTCTTATATTAATTATTACTTCTTGAAGGCGCAGATCTAGAAGGGGGTCCACCCCCCAACCCCCGAAATTTGCAGACTTATTAAATGTGTATACTAAACGAACTAAAGTGACCTTGGATCCCCCTGGAAAACGCTGATCTGTGTTATGTTGACGACTACCACCTCCCCCAACACACACACACACAAACACACATACAGGAGTGTGCGCGAAATAGATTTTTCATGCTTGGGAAAGGAGTTTACTTTTTTTTATGCTTGTCAAGAAATTTCTTGGTTGGATTTTTTTGGACTGGGATGGACCCCCCCCCCACCCCACCCCGGAAAAAAAAAATCCTGGATCCTCACCTGTTCTTCTTTATATTTTCCAGTTTTATTTTATTTTATTTATTTTATTTTGATTCCTCTCATATTTTGATTCTATCTTAAAATTTCAATTTGTTTCACTTCACCTAACTTAATACTTTTTTTTGGTAACAACTATAAGCAAAATCGAAAGTTTGTTTAAGGAAGTAGAACTTACAGATTTAAACTAAGAAATCTGAATAAAATTAAAATGAAAAGGTGCGCTACGGCCTTTTATGTACAGGTACACAGAGATCTTGGCGAACAGTCTAGCTATGAAACGTAAAAACATTTCCCTGGAACATATTTTTTTCATTTTAAAAATCATATGATATCATTCTTGCTTGTTTTCTCTCGTTTTCAGGCCCGTAAGAAGCATTTTCATTGTGTGGAGGTGGGAGTGGAGCAGTGGGCACAAAACAAAAATTTCTTGATACCCCCCCCCCCAAAAAAAATGAGACATTCCTTTTGAGGGGGCACAACGATAAATTAGCATTATTTATTTTCTTGTGTATTTACCGAAAAAACTATTGAGGGGGCACAATCAGAAATTGCCTTTTTTTATTGGTATAGTATATACTGGCACCCTCACCCCACTCGCTGCCTACGGACCTGGTCTGGGGCCATAAAAGTTAGATAAGCTCACTTTTGATCCCAGTCTCTCTTTTCTACATACTATTAATTCCTTTGGTAAACTTGAGACTGTGATCAAAAGTGAGCCCGTCTAAATTTTATGGCCCTTGTGCAAGATGTTTCAAATATGATAAATATGACCGCCAGTTTTGATTGCCCGCTTATGGTACACAAATATCAGGTATCTTTAAATTGATATTGTCATCACACTATTTTTTTAAAGTAGGACAGAGAATTTTTTTCACTAACAAATCTCAGGGCCGAAGTAGAAAGGAGCGAAAGGTTGGGCTCCCAACTTTTTTGTGTGGAGAATAATCTTTTGCAGCTGTTTTAACATGAAAATTCATTTACTAGGTTGTATGCCCAACCACCCACCCCCTTATTTTGTAGTATCATTAAACTCTGGCAAATTTACTAAAAAGTTAAAGATATCCTAAACATCGCCTCCCACCAAGGAGGAGTTCTGGCAATTTATTTATTTATTTTTCATTGTCAATTTTTTGCAGCCCCCCCCCCTTTCGATAAACATTGATACGGATCTGCATCTACTGTTTTTTAATATGAGGCCATTCCAAGTTTTTGCTCTGTTTAGCGTCCACCCATCTTTCAAAAACCTACCTACCTATTTGCAAAAAACACACAAGCCAAAAAATAAAACACAGATTTCATGGTCATAAAAACGACATCAATGTCATTCAAAGGATTTGATTTCATTATTCTATTATTCTTGTAGAAAAAAAAACCTATTCTTCAGCAAAATCAAGGTATTAAATGCTTACAACATCCTTAATATTTCATTTGTAAACAAATATTTTGAAAAATTGACAGACTTCAGTGATTTCGAGCAGAAAATTCAATTTCAGGACTCCTGATTTTGTTTTGTTTTTTGTTCTGATATGGAGTGTCAAAAACCAAGGCACATGCGGACGCTAAACATAGAAAAAACTTGGAATGGTCTGATATCATTGCAGTTACATTAGTTCTTAATAAACTGGGGCACTGATCACAGTAGCCTAGTGGCTGGGCGCTAGCTTTGTAGGCCATGGGAGGGTAAAAGTTTGCTTGTCCTAAGTTCCTAAGGCCGGCCGGCAAAATGTAAGACGTTTAACATACGTGTTAGTAATGACTATTCCTTTGGCATTGAAAGTCAAATTGAATGATTTTTCGGTTGAAACCTTAAAAACCGAAGCCCCTCTACATCCGCGCAAGCTGTGAATAAGCGGGTAATGATTCTCACATCGTCAAATAAAATAAAATTAAGAAGATAAAATAAAACTGGGACATATAAACAAAATTAGATAAGAAATTCAAATGAAAATATTAATATTAAATTGGAAGTTAGAAAAAAAAGAAATAAAATCTAAATAATTTATTTCAGTTGGAAAAAGAAGTTAGAATTAAAAAAAAAAGGAAAAAATGTGGCACTGATGCCCCTCCATAGTTTCTCATAATCAAAATTCGACAATCATGTAGACTTCACATTTGTAGACTTGTCAATTGTCTTTGTGTTTTATTTGGAGTGCAGAAATATAAATTCCGGAAAACCAAGTTTACAACATCAAAAACACACACATTCATAGTATAAATTCAAAGTCAACACAGTTGTATGTTCGGAACTGCATGCTAGGATGTCGAAATCAACCTACTTACATATGTAGACTATGAAACTGATATGATTACAAGTTTGGACTTACCAACTTACAAGTTTGGATTTACAAACTTACAAGTCTGGATTTTTGAACACGATTACCCTCCATAGTAATTAGGCTAAGAAAACTTCTTATAGATTGCAAAAAGGTTAAAATCAATTTGTTTATCCATTAGCAGTCTGGGGAAGGTTAAGAAACAGTGCTCCAGAACTGCTAAAAAAAATAAACTGTTAAGGCTAAGAAACTGCTTAATAACTGCCTTCCACTTTTCCAATTGGTTATCATATATCATAAATTTTCTTTTTGGACAAACACTTTCATTGTTTAAAATTCAGAGATGAACTTATATTTAATTATATAAATCACATCCTTTTAATATGTTTAGTGTAGAAGAATACTGATGACAGAGTGATGGATGGACAAATGGAGACAGTATACAGTTAAAGTACATCATTGAGGGAGTCAGCAAGATTCCAGTTCCCCAAGAGCAAGTCTATTTACAGCCGAGGGAAATAAGCTTGCTAGAGGGGAACTGGAATCTTGCCGACTCCCTCAATGATATACTTTAACTGTTTTATTATACCGATACCAAAATCAAACTATTTTCAAAACCCGTGGCTGCAATTCTATTTTATACGCAGTCCAGTTATATGGTGCGCAATGGAAATAATGATTTATACTAAGAATGTAAATAAAATAAATAAATAAAGTCTTTGCATTTGAATCAATTATTTATAAGATACAATAATCAGTTGTTTATGAAATACGTATCAGAATCTGCAAGCAACTTTATTTATTTTATATAAATAATTTACACTGTGACAAAGTTACATGATCTGTCTAGATCTCAGTGCATGTTAGTTTACTATGTTGATGTCACAATAACACAATACTTTTTCCCGTATAAATTAGGCCCCACCTCCTTATATATAACTTACTGAGCTGCATTATGAATATTCGTAATTTTATTTGGAACATATCGGTACTTTTCATATGATTAAAAGAAACTGCTAGGTGTTCTGAATAGGCGTGTATTAGTTCATCAAACTGATGCACCTTTTTGCAGGGAATCAGTCCTTTTACGGTGGTTTTCAGGGAATCAGCAAAATATATCGATTTACTCTTATATAGTGAAAAATCAGTAGAGGTATAATAAAATGAGATAAAAACAAAACCCAATCTTCCGTTGGAAAATTCACATTAATAATATTAATTACAAGATATCAAATAATTGCCCCCTTTCAGTCCACTCCACCCCCCACCCCCCAAATAAATATTTTGGTATTGTAACGGAATCTTGTTTGCCTTGTTATTAACTTACCGGAATCTCCACCACGTAGTCGCTGTGCCACCTGGGAGACCGTCTAGTCCTTCCAGATCGTCTAAGCTCCATACTACAATTACAAAAAAAAAATCACATAACAAATTCAGTATTTTCTTTTGATTTCAGAATAAATAATGCAGCATCAAAATTCAAAAAATTATATGATAATATTTTGAGAGACTATTTAATATACTGAAACCAAAAAAAAAAAAAAATAATAAAAATAAAATAAAATAAAAATATGTCCATATGACATGAATGCCCCACTGAGGGTATATTAGTATTGCAACATAAAAATTTGTATTAATTAGTGTATGGTGTTTGATGAGAATATCTTGAATAGTTTCTTTAAAATTGAAACAGAAATCTAAAAAATTGAATATAGATGATAAATTCTCACTAAATTAGGTACAAGTGCATAAGCTTACATTGCATAAGCTTACATAGATTACAAATGGTTTCTTTAAAACTAAACAAAATGCAAATTTAAGAAAAGTGAGGTCATGGTCAGAGGATACTTCAAGGTCAAAACTTTTTGATGCAGTTGAATATCTCTCACTAAAACTTATCAACCATGTGATGTTCGATAAAAACATCAGGTTTATTTAAAACTGAGCTAATTACTAATTTAAGAAAAGTGAAGTCAAGGTCAAGGGAAGGTTAAAGTCGAAAATATTGATACAGTTGAATAACTTATTTCAGTATGTATCAGCATATGAAGTTTGATTACACTATATTGAATGGTTTCTTTATAACTGAGCTAACACCAAGAAAAGTGAGGTCAAGGTCAAAGGAAAGGTCAAGGTAAAAAAATGTTGATGCAGTAGAATACTAGCTCTCATCAATAAGTATCGGCATATGAAGTTTGATAAAAATAATGGAATAATTGAATAGTTTCTTTGAAACTGAGCTTTGAAGTGAGCTAAATGCAAAGCATGATGGAAGAACAGACGGAAGACGGACATGACAAACTCTATATGCCTCGGCCATATTCATGGCGGGGCATAAAATAAAGCCATACTGTTTTTTTTTTTGCATTTAGTGTTTTTTCCAATTATTTTTACTGGTCATTATCAAAATGTTACATGTTGTCATTGTGTGGCACCTTCTTTGAATGATGTTGAACACTGAAATCAGGGTAAACGTTTGATAGATAATATTGATTATGGCTGTCTTGAATTTTTAAAAAATTTAAACATCACAATTAATAATCAATGAATTCTCTCCCATTATCATATTCCTCCAACAAAATGGGTACATTGTGGGCTGCACAAAAATAAAAAAAAAAAGAGTTGGAGCTTAGTAACCATCCTTTCGATGCATTATAAGCCCGTGTTGCAAACATACATAATGAATAAAATGATTTGCTAGAATCAGACCTGTTTACCCATACTGTTGTCTATCAGTATTTTTTATTAGATTTGTCAGTGAGATTTGGCATTTGCCCGGAAGATTTCACTTTCCATCGACTTTGAATATATTACTAGAGAGCAACTAAATCTCTAATTACCAAAACATGGTTTAATAACAAAGAAAAGCATCATACCTTGCTTTCATTCTGTCATTTTTTTAAACCACCGCGTTTTGGCAATCCGACATCACTTAAGTGTTTGAACTCTTTTTATGTGATTAAAAAGCATCAAACTGACACATATCATTACGAAAACTAACTGCTAAAATCCAAACAAATGGATTTCTCATTTCTGTATTTTCATCAAAGCAAAACATGAGACGTATTTTGGACTCAAAATCCGTACAAAAGACGCCGAAATCGTGAGAGTAAACAGGTCTGTAGAATGAATACAATTCATTATATATGAATACAGTATATGTGTATATATACATGATAAAGAATCCAAATAAACACTTTTTTTTACAGAATTTTTACTAAAAAAATTTTCAGGAAAACATGGGTAATCAAAAATTACAAATCTCATCTCAACAGATGTTATCTATAAAGAAAGACAAAGTCTCTTAACATATATATAACATCTACAGAATTTTGGTCCAGGAGGATCTATAAATACTTGAAAACAGATCTGCTCCATAATCTTTAACTACACAATAAGACTGTAAAATGTAAGTCAGATCCAGCTTCCACAGTATATCTGGTAGTGTACAAACATAGTAACATTAGGGTTGGATAACGGTACTCGGTACCAATACCGTACCAAATAGTTACTTCAAAAATACTGGTAAAATACCGTTTCATTTAATACCTGTACTAACAAGCATTCTGAGAGTATTGCATTAGCAATACTAGTCCCCTACTGGCAAGTGTAATCTGGTTCCCGTTAAAAATTGAAAATGCCATAATTCCGTCAAAAATCAATGAAGCGGAACGAAATGCAAACTTGATCTGTAACTCATCAAGATACACTCACATACCAAAAATCAGCTCAATATCTGCAAGCGTTTAGAAGAAAAGTGTGGAAAACCAAGTGGGACAGACTGACAGACAGACAGAGGGACAGACAGACGGACGGACAGACTCAGAGGAAACCTATAGTCCCCTCCGGTTTCACCGGTAGGGGACTAATAACGGTACTATTTCTTAATCTTAGAAACATTTTAATACATTCAAAATGATTTAAAACTCGCTAAAATAGAATTCTCCGCACATTGAAAGGGTAGGCTAATTAACGAAATGGATGCTTAGTATGACTATACACTTGCTTTCGACTGCCGATATTCGAGGTAAATCAGTACGTACTTCTCTTTTATTAAAAAAAATTAAATACATTAAAATAATTGTGTTTTAACTTAATTAATAAAAACTGATAAGAAATGTAAATTAAAAAGGCAAAATGTCACATAAATGTGATGTGCATTTCTATCCATCTTCTAATGTTTCGTTGTTTAGTGCGACCAAACAAAATGGGTCCTAGCAACCACGGAAGTTGTGTATACTTGTGATTATGTATCTATTCAAGTTAATTTTGAGATTCAATTCATTTGTTTTGTTGGTCATTTATTAAAAGGTTGAAATATAAACATAGTTTATAAGCTCACTTTAGGTTATATAACATTGAAAGGTTGATGATTGGTGAAAGCATATTTGTTATGAAATGAACCCTTATTCTCATTCATCAAGTCAAGGTATAGTATCGTATCGTTAAAAATACCGTATCGTTTCAAAAATACCGGTATGGTATCGTACCGTTTCACCCTTAACGGTATCCAACCCTAAGTAACATACAAATTCAATGCAGGCTCAGTCACAATTAATATGGGCTTTTAGTTACTAAGGGAATGGATCAGCTCTGAAACTTAAACCTGTTAATTCATCTGGAAAATGTAGGTCAGATGACAACATCTGAAGCAAGTCTGTGGTGTGCACCTCTTCTTGATGCATCATCCCACTAAAGTTGTTCTAGGTTAAAGGCTAATAGTTAATTACTTCAGAATGAACCTGTTTCAATAAATGTAGGTTAGATCAAGCATCTAAAGCAAGGCAGACAATGTGCATCCCTAAATTACATTCATCATCATTAATGCAAGGTTGGTCCAGAAATTGCTTCAAAAACCTTGAGCTTTAATTTTCACTCATCCAAAAATGATGGTCAGATCCAGTATCTGAAGCAATTAAGTTTCTTAATTATGCGCATCATCCTTGCATTTTTACCTATGTGGGGCTATTTATAGTTACTTGGGAACACACCCGTGGAAAAATTTTGACTTGCTCACTTATCCAGAAAGCATACATTTGATCCAGCATCTGAATTACTTGTCTTTAATATAGTGTGCATCCCTAGATGCACCATCCATGCAAGTTTAGTGATTTTTAGTGCGTGTTTGTTTTTAAAATTCAATACCTCAAAACCAATTCATCTGTGGATGCTAAACATAGAAAAAAAACTTGGAATGCAGGGGTGTGCAATTAGCATCGCCCGACGCCCGGGACTACCATTTTTTGGGGTCGGGCTAGTAGTTTTCTGCACGGAGGTAGCCCCTTGGGCTAGTAAAAATTAAAACTACCAATGTAATACATGAAAATCACTATATCGGTATTTTCTCTCATTTTTTGCTATAAAATTCTTAAGCAATGAAAATTTTTCTGCAGCATGCACCTATTGTTCGTAAATCTCCATAATCTTATCCATTTTGCAGTACTACTTGACTTATTTACTTCCAAAAACGATCATTTTTATCTAATCCGAATTTCCTCTATACCTCTGTTTATGGTAAATACACAATCATGCAGATATCTCATTTAATTATTTACGATTACTCAATCAATTGAAAGATAAGTGTTATGTGGTTTAAATAAAATATACTCAAGTGTATTTAATGATTTAAGATGAAAAAATGATTGTCATTTCATTTTAGATAAGATAATTTATTTGAATTCATTTTTATTTTCTATCATAATTATTAATTTATACATGATTTAATTTTACTTGTGAGAATTAAAAAGAATCACATTAAAACCCTAGCTGACTTTTTCAACAATAAACTATTTTCTTTTAATATTAGTTGTTACCCCCCCCCCCCCTTCCCTCCCTACATTTGAGCTAGTAACTTTTTACTTGGGGCTAGTAACTTTATTTCTGCCTTTAGCCCGTGGGCTAGTGCTTAATTTTTTTAATTGCACACCCCTGGAATGGCCCAAGTATATTGGGAGAAAAGATAATTGAAATATTGTAATTGGAGAGGAGCATATTTATTAAATGATGAGCAAAAAAAATGCTACTTGCTTTTCTATTTTTGGTTAAATTAAATGATATAGAAATAATAAAGCATTTAATTGAGTTCATGACCACAAGAATCATGTAATTAAAAAAAAAATTAATTAATTTTAAGATGAGGTCCTTAATGCCACAATGTTTACATAAGATACTGAATTCGGTTTAGCTCAATTCTAAATAAAAGGGACTACAATTTGAAAACAAATCAAAACAACTTGGGAATTTTTTGCATATCAATATGATTTAGTGTGACCCTCTCCTCTTGGAAAGTTTATTATTTCTTTTTAAATTTCCTTTACATTCCCAGTAAACTCTGATTGCCTAAGTTGGCCCCATCCTACCTTCAGAGGCCCTGATTTGAACAAATTTGTATCAACACTTAGGATGCTTGTGTATTTATAAGCATAACCAATGCTTTATGTTTTTGAGAGCGAGTTTTTCACCTTTTTAAAAAATGTATTTCTATATATGTAATACTTCGATTCCCCTATTTTAACACCACTCTCCCTCCATTGATTTGATTGATTGAACTGAATTGAGCAAGTAGAAATCTTTACTATGTCAGAAAGCTTTCACACAAGTTTTACCTTTTCCAGCCCAATGGTTTTTAATTTTTTAAATGACTCCTCAGAAAATTCACTATAATTTTATTATCTTCCCAAGTGGAAGAGGGTTTTCCCAACATTTGAATTAACTTGAATCCCCCTTCATCCATTGACTAAGGATGCTTTATGGCAAGTTTGGTGAAATTTCGTCCATCTGGAGTAGTTTATTACAGATTTTTTTTTTTACTTAAATAAGTTACTTTCATATTTTCTCTTAATTTAGAAATAGAGAAAAGGAAATGTATTTTAAACAAAATATACTGTAAAACATGAAAATTTGGCTCATATGTATTTTAGCGCAAATGCAAGTGGGAATGCAATGGCGCAAATAAATTTTAGCGCTTGCGCTTGTCATCAAAATATATATGTAATATTTTTTCTTTGATCCACACCCATATTTGATTTTGCGGTCACTCAAGCATGCGAACACAATGGCATTGATTTCTAACTCACATACACAGGTAAACTTTCGTTCATTTTTCAGTGGTGTTGCAAGCTTTTTTAATAAAAGAAAACATGATGAGTTTCTTCTTAAAACCATGCATGCATCGAAGGAACTGGTAAACATAATTCAGTATTGTCTGCAAGGTCTATCACCATGCTTGATCGCATTCTTCACCTCAAGGCGATAGATGATTGACACAGCAAGAAGCCCAACTTTGAAGGTGCTAATGATAAGTACCGGGTAACAACCAAAAGTTTAATTAACTGAATAATACATGATTTGGCAGAACTTTCTCGATCTATCCTACAGTTTACCAGTGCGAGTGTATACAAAGAAATACAGCTACCCATTATGAAACCGTTCGGTCCGGTTTACATGTACTTAAGTGATTGATTTGAACACAATAATGTTTAATACATGTATTTAGAAATCCATTAGCACACGTACAATAAATTTTAGCGCTAAGGAGGCCTTGCGCCAAAGGCGCTAAAATTAGTAGTGCGCCATATTTTCTCGTTTTACAGTCTTCTGCCTTATAATTCAAGCAAATAAAACAATCAAAGGATTTAATGAATAATTATATAACGAATAAATATTATAAACCCAATAAATTATTTGAAATAAATAAAAAAGAGAATTTGACATGTTTACTAAGAAATTAACATAATTATATACATGTACATACATATGTATACAGGTAAACTTCGGTATCTCGACATCGGATATGTTGACAACCTGGGATATGTCGACGTCCGTCCGCGGTCCCAGCAGTATTTACTATATAAATGATTTGCTAAAACTCTGATATGTCGACCTCGGTAATGTAGACAACCTTGGTTATCTCGACGTACATTCACAGTTCCAAGAGCAAAATTTACCTGGTATATGTTGACATTGGCAATTTTCTGCTCTACTGAACCTAACTGTTTGTCAGATAGGGTCGCTCGTCATGCACGGACGTCAAAATTTCACACCTTTTGCAACCAATGTTTTAACTGCACATTGCTTAATTAATTCTATAGACTGCGTTTGTAGGTGAATCCAAAGTCCCCTCGGCGTCTTTGAGGCGTTAATTGCTTAAAATTCAGCTTGGGTAATATCATTGATAAAACTACATGATACTGCATAAATATACAGGAGTTTATTTATATCGAAACCTAACATATTACTTTTACAGATTACTAAATTACAATGAATAACAAACATATTGAATTAATTCAAACTAAGGAATTAAATGATGTTTTAATATTTTGTAGTTAAACAGGAAACGGAATTCAACAGGAAACGGAAAAAAATCCAATTAACGACACGATAAACTGAATCAGTCATAATTCATTAACTGTAACATGACTGCGTTAGTTTAGATACACAAATCACTTTAAAAATTAATTTTAATGTACATTCTTCCTGAATGAAATAAGAAAAAAAATAATTACGCATTTATCTTTTTTTTCCATATATCGGATGTCGACTTAATACAGTTCGAAGTTTATAGAGCGCATTTCATATCCTGTTCTGACAAAAAAGCAAGTTACACGCGAATGCTGGACAGAAAACTTTGTAGATCTAGAAAGATTTCGATAAAGAACATGTTTTATAAATAAGATTTTTAAAAATAACTTCTTATATTTCAAATAAAAATAGAGGGATTACTGAAATAAGTTGAGCTACAGTCTATATTGAAGTCATGTACATATAATAAGCTTGTCAGTTTTGCTATGCAGTGAAATCTTGGACGTCAAGTCTCAACTCTGATATCTCGACACCTCGGATATCTCAACATTTTCCGATGGTCCTGTCGATGTCGAGATAACGAAGTTTACCTGTATATGAATTTAAAAAAAAACAAAAAACAAAAATACAAATGTGATGTGTTTCAGGATTATTCATTAAATGAAATATTAATTTTTTTCAAACCAGCTTAGTTATAATTATCGTCTCAGACAGGTAAGGGTAATCATTGATAACTAAGCTTTCAACTTATTGATTGACAGCAAAAAATAATGTTATATAGATTTAATGTCTAGATTTATTCATCATCAGATGAATTTTACCTTTTATTTGTTTTGGTTGAAAAATCAGTGACGGGTTCATAAATGCAAAAGTTGCTGTTATTTGTTTGGTTAAGAGTTAACTGCCCTTTGTTTTGAAAAGTCCAGTAGGTGGCAACACCTCTTTCCTCTGTTTTTCAGAGGATAAAATCTATCCTCCAAAAATGGAGGCCGCCCACACCTGATCAGAGCAGCTCATGTTAGCCTTTGGCTCAGCTGAGCTAAAATTGCACATTTAAGCCAATTCAACCATTCTAGCTTATGAGATTGTGCTGGAACTGTATCATGTGTCATCAATAGTCTTGGCTTATACAATCTCATCTTAGGCAGCACTTTCCACTGCAGGAGAGTTGGAACTACAATTTGGTTAAACTCTATCGAAATCCAGCTTCAAGCACT
The DNA here is from genome assembly GCF_033153115.1 of Saccostrea echinata. Taxonomy (NCBI): domain Eukaryota; kingdom Metazoa; phylum Mollusca; class Bivalvia; order Ostreida; family Ostreidae; genus Saccostrea; species Saccostrea echinata. Next base: position 48,684,850 of record NW_026889758.1, read on the forward strand.
GAGCCATCTTGGATTTTTTATTATTGACATTGAGAAACTGAACTTTCTAACTACATGCGTTGGACAATTTTTTTTTAAATTAAGTTTTATTGTGATATATTATCGACTTTTAATATCACCGGCATTTATCTCCATGAGCATGCGTAGACATTGGTTGTCTTTTTCCTATTTCATGCGTTAATTAACTGCATGCACTTTCATATTCAAGCTGTTTTACACATAACTATAAAATGTTTAAATAATTATGTATAACAATATGTCAATGCATATTTGTAAACAAAATGAATTATATGGGGAGGTCTTCTCGGACAGTGACCAGAAATGGCGGGAATGATCGAGTACTCACCTAGCTACGTTTTCAACAGAAAGCTGCATAAACACGAAAAATTAATAAAAACAACATCAATAAACTTACCTTAATTCAAAATATTCTCTGCTGTATTATAGTCGTTGAAGTCGTATTATAGTCGTTGAAGGAATGCTTTTTATTTCGTGTATATAGCTTTTGCAAATGCAATCGCAAATCACTGCAACTGACAGATAAGACTCTCAATTTCAGTGTGACGAATTCTATTCAGTCCTTGCTCACGTGACCAATGTTGGTCAGTGGAGCATGCATGAACATATGAGAGAGAGAGAGAGAGAGAGAGAGAGATTGTTTCTTAAAAAAGCCTTTATTGAAAAAAAAAAAAATTTAATGGCTTTTTTTTTAACAAAAAAAAAATCCTTTGCGTCTTTCGAAAAACAAGGTTTTCTGACCCGAACTCGTGAAGATAATGCTTTTAATACTGTATAGTTTAGGCACGTAGAATCAGGGGGAGGATAGGGGGCTCCCCCACTTCTAAACATGAATTTTTACTATTGTAAATATTCATTGAAAGGCTGGTTGGCTCCCCCACTTTTTGTTGAAGGATATTCAATTCAATTTGTTTATTTACCATCATGTGGCAGAAAGAAAGTACATTGTAAAACTTCTTTTATTTTCATATAAATGTAATACTTTATACATACAAGAGAGGAAGAGTTGCATGATTGATAGGAAAAAGACATAAAAGGAGGAATAAACCAGATAGTTTTTTTTTTACATATACATGTGCATAATATCTGAGAAAAAATATCTTGTTTTATATATAAGCATACATACTTATATCGTACACATATGAAAGCACATGCTTTAACATAATTCTTCATAAAACAGTTCACATGCCAAAAGCCACAGAGTCTGACACATCTGTTTCATATTTGGATATTTTATTAGAAAAAGACTTAATGGTAATCTAACAACAAAGCTTTATGATAAACGTGATGACTTTAACTTTTCAATCGTCAACTTCCCTTACCTAATGCAGCAATATACCCTTATCACCTGCCTACGGAGTTTATATCTCTAAGTTGATTCGATACGCCAGAGTATGCTCAACGTATGAACAATTTCTAAAACGGGGTTAGTTATTGACAAACAAGTTGTTGAAAGAAGAATATCAGCAGTCTTGATTATTAAAGTCATCATTTCGAAAGTTCTATGGTCGATATAATGACTTAGTCAGCAAATACAATCTATCATTAAGTTAAATGCTCACTGACTTTTTTCATATTAATTGTTAGGCCATTATTTACACGCTGAATTGTCGACGGATTTTTCCTTTATTTCCCGATCATGACAAGGAGCACACGGCGGGTGTGACCGGTCGGCAGGGGATGCTCACTCCTCCATGGCACCTGATCCTACCTCTGATGTCTTAGAAGTTGGTGTTTGCACTGCTCCTATTTTGTAATGTTTAATGGACTTTTGAGCTCGAATACTGTTCGTTATCTCCACATACTAGTATTTCATTTTAAAGATTTTTCCTTTGTATATCTATGTACACCTTTGATCGTCCATTGTGGCACCATCTATACCCGGGGGTCATGATTTGAAGAAACTTGAAATAACACTACCTGAGGATGCTTCCATATATACGGTAAATATGACCAATCATGGCTCTGCTGTTCTCAGGAAGAAGATTTTTAAAGATTTTCCCTATGTATTTCTATTAAAATCTTTGATGGTTCATTGCGGCCCCACCCTATCCCTGGGGTCATGATTTGAACAAACTTGAATCTACACAACCCGAGGATGTTTCCACATAAGTTTCATCTTTCCTGGCACAGTAGTTCTGGAGAAGAAGGTTTTTCCTATGTATTCCTATGTAAAATTTTGATCATGAGCGCATGTTTGTTTATTAATCTCCTTTTGAGACATTATTATTTATGCAAATATACAACTACTGTTAAACGTAGAACAATAGACAAACATGCGCTGAGTATGTGTAAAGTCAGTAAAAAAGTGGGCGTTCCTCATTATCGAACGGAGATTCAAGAAATTGTGACGACCCCTGCCTTTGAAAACAGATTCGAACTTCGTAAATACACACTTTTATTAAACGTAATTACATAAAGTTGGAGATTGGATGTTGACCATTCTCGCAATGAAAATAAAACTGCTTGTTTTGAAAGTTTATTTTGTCGCAAATTCCGCCTGTCCTTAAGTGCAGTCGTCCTTTACTTCGTTTAAAAATAATTCTCTCTTTTCTTTCTACAACTTTTACTCTCCATTAGAAGCTATTTGAACATTTATGTAGATATTTCCTTTTCGATTTGGTTGTTTTCCAGTTTTGTCTTTCTTACACACAGCGGCATACACATCTCCCGTCACCTCTCCTACGATCGGATCACTGTTGCTCCTCACAGTCCCAGTTTGGTTTGTCATGTCTACTGTATTCTCTCTTTTGAAACAACGAACGAGTGAATATTGAAGATTTTCTTGCATTTCGTTTGAGTTTGAACAGTTCCCATCCTTTTTTGATGAAATTATTTCTCTCAAGTTAACATCGTCAATTTGTGAATAATCCCCTTCCTGCAACGGAAGCGAGGTCGCGACCTTATCCGTGTTTGAATATGGGCAATTTGTTGTTGAATCTATAAACTGCAACTGGCATTTGTTAGTTTGAAGATGATTTGAGTAATTATTTTGAAGACGATTTATATTGCTGTAATGGACTAAATCCTGATTTTGAAACGTACTCTTGGGTCTAAGATTTTTTTCCTCCTCTTTATTGCTGAAAAAACGTCTGCTTTTAAAAGAATTTCTAAAATACAATTCTGGGCTTTCTAAAACTGTTAAAGAAACTGTCTGTGCAGGTCTATATACAGAGTATACATGTATGTTTTATATATATATATATATATATATATATATATATATATATATATATATATATATATATATATATATATATATATTGGATATATATATATACCCAAAAATGAACATTTGTATATGATATCAATTGTTGACCAAAATAAAAATTAATGTATTGAAAAGCTTATTAATTCATGGAAAACATATAAATTAGAATACCATTGTTAATTCAAATAAAGTAGCTCGGAATTTTAAGGAACATCTTTTTATATGCATTCTCCAATCTTCTCCTGGAATGACTATACCCTAACAAAAAAAACTATAGTAAACTATAGTTAGCTATAGTAAATCAAATTTTCAAAGTTATCACCATAGTAAATCAAAGTTTTCAAAGTGATCACTATAGTGTCATAGTGATCACTTTAGTAAATCAAAGTTTTCAAAGTTATCACCATAGTATATCAAAGTTTTCACTATATTATCTTAAAGTTTTCACACAGTTATCACTGTAGTGTCATAGTGACCACTATAATAAATCAAATTTTTCATAGTTATCACTATAGTACGTAAATCAAAGTGTCAAAGTCATCACTATAGTTAACTATAGTTTCATAGTGTCAAAGTTATCACTATAGTTAACTATAGTTTACTATGGTATTTTTTTTTGTTAGGGTATGTTCATTTCCACGAATAAGGTATTGTTTTATCCCAACGCTTTTAAAAATCCTTATCCCACTTACAATTTCCCTTTACAAAATCATTTTTGTAAAATCAAATCTACAAACAGTGCACCGCTCAGTGCAGAAAGATTGCTACAAGGTTAATACATCGAGATGTCAGCTGATAGACCTTCCACACAGTCTATTTGTAGACGATCACCTATGCACATATAAAATGTCATGATAATATAGTACAGCATTCCTGACGCATTATCTTTCTCATCTTACCTGTATGTAATATGTATTCATTTTAATTTATATAATACCTTTTATTTCTATCCATAGAATGGGTGATGAGTGGATTTTGCTGATACATGTATTTATGTCAAGGAAAATTTCTTCAAGCCTTTTGATACAGCCAAAATCTTTATTGTATTGAAATACACCATTCCAATCTGAAACAAAAAAGAAGATTTTCATTTTCGAAAAAAAAAAAATTATTGCGTTTTCGAGCAATTGACGTGATCGGAAGGTCGACGGTTCGAATCCCGGCCGCGACTGACCTATGTCGGTAAAATATAAGTAGCAACTGTTCCTTCGCCAAGCATTTTGAAGTGAAAATTGCGGATGAGTCCTTAAAAACCGAGGCCCTGCGTCACGGCAGGCGTTGACACGATAAACTTCCCTCACTACTCAATAGCCCTGATTGCCGAGTAAAGGTCAAAATTTGACTGAAGCCCTTCACCGTATATGAGTGGAAAATTCTCGAATGGGACGTTAAAAACATGCAATCAATCGAGCAGTTGATTTGCAATATGAAATGATCAGTTCAGGTATTTGAATCTTTAGAAACTTTATTCTAGTTTAGCCTTTCTTCATTAGCATTGTTATTAAAATAAGCCTAGAAATAATTTTTTCTTACAAGAAAAAATTAATGTAGTTTGAAAATATTTAAAATAATAGTAGAGAAAGAACTCTTGAAATCTTAATAAATATAAAATTTCAGTGAGTTTAAAGCTCAAACGAACTGTTTTTCAGCTTTTAATATGTTATCCCGCATGGAATATTAAATTCCGTAGCGATTCCTCATTTGTGTTAATCAAAACAAGCTACATGTAAATATAAGAAATCGCACACATGTCTAAAGTGGTGTCTTATTGTTGCCAAATGAATAATTAACCAGGATTTAAGAAGAAAGGGGAACTTGCAAACCAATATTACAGCTAAGAGATGACTCGTAAATAGCCATACTCCATATTAGTTTTTGCGATCTCCGATATCAGCAGTGGGATATATCCCCTTTGCATTCGATGATTGCTTTTTGGCAGCAGGTATCTGGAATCACTAACATTTGAAGTTGGTGTAATTTGAATATTTTCTTCTTTCTTAGAAGAAGCACGGATTATTATTTTTGTCGCTACCGATTATATTACAATGGCAATACAGGACATGCCCACAGATGTGAAAACTGCGAATTAACTGAACCGTGACCAAGAAAACTTATACAGGGGCTCCAGAAATAAGAGGAAATGAGGAGAAATATGGCTGGCTAAAGATAGATTTCCTTTTACCAATTATGTTCATCTTTAACCTCTAGAATAATTGATAAAATAAATATCGAACTGAATTCGTTATTATATGTCACTTGAAATTACATACTGTATTTAGAGAGAAAAAATCAATTCAGTTGATAGATCAGACCCTTTAAACCCCATGAAGTGCACGAGGAAGAAACAAGTTATGATTCACAATCAAAACAGGCTTTCAAGAAAGCTCAAGATCATATCAGATCTGTTCCTTCCTGTTAAACAAATGAGATGAAAATAAATTAGGTTTGCAAATCAAAATAGAGATCCTTGACCTTTACTGTCACAAGTTTACAATCAACTGATATGCACTAAAAGCTTGCAGAAGAAGCAAAACAGAAAATGACAGGAAATGATGAAAAAAATAGAAACATACTTTAAAAGACAATAGAGAAATAAAGAGAAATAATATTAGCAAAAGATCGCAATTTAGCGATTTAACATGAAAAGGATTGCAATAATTAAATGCGAGCAAAATCTTCAAAACGAAAAAGAGGATGACAATTAATAAGCAACAGGGTAAAAAAAAAACTCCGTAGAGTTGCATGGATATTTTGTAGGACGCTCAGACTGCAGCTATGAACAGGAAGAGATGGTTAAAGAATTTTGTGACCATATGGACCATTTTGTACGAAGATTAGTGAATTAAGGTAGAATATACATATGATATAGAGTTGTCATGTAGTGCTCATGAAATAGGTGACCTTTGCATATCCAGTTGTTGCCATCACTTATCCTTAATTCTACATGGTACTTCTGTAAGATTCTCGATGCATGGATCTTTCCTCTAACACGACAAACTGACCTGTTACTGGCTACTAGATACACAGTCCATCGTCTTTTGACTGTTAAATTGTTTCCGATATGAATGAATGCTTTTGCTATAAAACGAATAAAAGTTATTAATTTATAAATATTTATTTAAGGAGAATTACAAAAGGAAATTATTGTATATTGTATTTTAATTTTTTTATCGGACATACATTCGTACTTTGCCAAGATGTGAACATTTTGAAAAATGATATTTTTCCCTGAGTCTACAAGACCGAAGAAATTCCTTTACTGAATCGTAATAGTCATTAAAAGTCAGGGTGCACATCCTCTCTCGATTGCATTTCTTGGAAGCATTGAAATATGCTGTAAAATTTTCCTCAAAATCAACAGGAACTGATCGTAAACATTCTTTTGATATTACTAGTATGTTCTTATACTCTGAGCATTGACTTTTGTTCGTCGAAATCTGACTGGGTGTAACACCTCCAATTCTCATTTCTTGGTGAGATATGTAAGTCATTTCATTAGGACCACACTCTATCTTGTGGTGGTTCTCGGGGTATTTTAGAAAGCACATGCCTGTCCATGGTGTATGGTGTACATCATTCACTTTGCATTGGGATACACAGCCTATAAATCATACTTAACTAACTTTATATTCTACTAATTCATTTTTAAGGTATTTCTATTTCATTTAGACAAGTTTTCCTCTCATAAATGCTCACCTATAATGACGAGCATATCCCAGATAATTACTAGTAAATCCATATTATTAGGGATGTCAACGAATAATCGAACATTCGAATATTCATTTGATGAATTAATATTCGAATATGAATTTAAGATTCGAATAATCGGTGTTTTTCAGATTTCACAGAAAGGTAATAGATTTTAATTAGAATAGTTCTGGAATTATCCCCGTTTTATTTACTAGCGATCCCCTGATTTCTTTCGCTACTTTCTTATCTTATAGATCTTCTAAATTATTTCATTTTCATTTTGAGTAAGGTATAAAAGAAATAAACAAGAATTATCAAATAAATGTATTATACAAAAAGTACTTTCAATAGTTTAAAATGATCGGATCTGGTACCGAGTACAACGAAATGAAACCCTTCTTGAATGTCTGAGAGACGTGAAGAGTATGCTTAGGAAAATAAATTTTATTGATCATTGAATTACATCTTTGATAAAATCAGCCTGCAATATTGCAAAGGGCTCAATTTCAGAAAAATGCATCAATTACTTGATTATTTCGGGTTGAATATTAATTTTAAATTTTTAAAATCATTATCGGGAAATTAATGACCTAGGAAAATTGTCTATGGAAGTGTTTGTTGATATTGTCAAAACATTGTATCAGATATTATATTATATCTTTTATTAAGCAGATAATTGTAATTAATTACGTGTATATTTAAATCTGAAGAGTAAAAGACAATCTTGCCTGGTTAGACGACCGGTTCGTCAGTTTGAGCTTGTATAGATATCATTTGTTAAAATTATATTTCGCTTGTATACACTTGAATCAATTATTTAGTTTAACCATTGACAAATATCAAATGTTAAAGACCTTAATGTATACCTGCAAAAGGTAACATCCAATTTTACTTCCAAATACTGACGCAATATGATGATGTACATTTGAAATACCGTAAACCAGATTTTATTTATTTTATCGAATATTCGAATATATTCGAATACTTTCATTATATATTCGAATATGAATTATTGACAAAATTGACATCCCTACATATTATTAATAGACTTATTTAAGGCATCACTGTCTAGTGAAGCCCATTATGCATAAATTATCCCACGTTTCCAACTATCGTTGATGTCCCTGGCATATTCTACTAACTAGACAGTGATTCCTTATATTTCCATTTCATTGTAAAATAAAATTGTAAATTTAGATTTTAAAAATGTAGACTGATAGATTTAAATTACACGAGGCCTCCCATGTCAATTTCAATAGTCCCCGCCCAGTGACGTCAAACACAAAGACAGCCGCACGAGATGTACATGCATATTAGGCCTCCTTAGCGTCGGCACAAAGACAGACGCACGAGATTTACATGCATATTAGGCTACCTTTGCTCCTGACCTAATTTACATTTCGGTAGAATGATCAAGAAATCCACTTTACACGTTTAACTTGCATTCCTAACAATCATGAACAAAAATAATTTTTCCTAGTTTACAAACATGAATTTATATTTACAATCTGATCCGAAATTATTTCTCATATAGCTTAAAAGTTCTCTATATGAGTGAAAAATTCTCTAACAGGACGTAAAACAACATAAAATCAATCAATCAATCACTTTGCTTTTGATGCCATGGAAACGGTCGTGTAGATGTCTCCTTTTGGACCAGTAATTCGACTGTCTTCTAGATTGTCTCTTTTACAAACAGAGGCATACACATCCCCCGTCACTTCTCCTACGACTTGATGAGGTTTTGTCTGAATAGTTTCACTCTGTTCGGATATTTTTTCGCTATCTTCAGCGCCTACACATTGTACGTTTGAAAAATAAGCAGGAGAACTGTCCCTTGATTCGTCCATCGCATCATAGAGTCCTTCCCTGATTTCGGGTACATTGGTTTCATTATGACAAACCCCATCTTGTTCCAGACCTGTTGATAAGGGATTGACAAACACATCTAGGTCATGTTTTTCTTCGTTTTTCAAGATAATCTGAGATTTTTTTCTGTGAACAAAAATATTATTTAAGTAATTTTCAGACGAAGAATCATGATTTCATATATATTTTTTAAAAACCTTTTTGTGGTGTTTCATTTCCATTAATGTTTGTACTAATTTCTATTTGTTTTTGTTTGATAATTGTGACAGAACCAGAGTATTTAACTTGACTAACTACCTTTTGAAGATGAATAAAATAACAGCCACCACAAGTAGAGCACCAACAAATGGACCTATGATAATAGGAATTGAGAGAGATTCCTCTGGCTCCTCTGTTTCAAAATGTTTTGACTCCAATTGCACGTCCTCTATGCTGTCACCACAGAGCAACTGCAAAGAACGTCCTAAAAGAGAAATGAAATACCTTTAAAATGTAAAGATTAGTTCTCCATATATTTCATTTGAAAAATTGAAACTACTACATGTAAATTACTATAACATGCCTTTAATTTCCATCCATAATATTTTAGATCCCAGTTCTGCAGAAGTCTCAATGTCAAGAATAATGCTCGCCAATCCTTTAACGCAAGGCAAATCCCTGTTGTAGTTGAAAATTCCAAGTGTTTCTGAAATGTTTGTAAAATATATCTCTATAGAATCTCCCAGTAAAATAATTCTCACCAAATATATTTCCTAAAGTTGTTAAAAACTATGGGAAAAATTCAGATCACTGAAATGTAATGTATATTATAATTGTTCGATTTTCTAAAGTACACCAAGCATATTAAAATTAATGAAAATCCCACGTTTGTCCTAAACATGGATGCAACTTTGTAGGGAGTTTAAGATTCAATGACCTGATGAAGAAATATACTGAGATAAATTACTATTATATCAGTATGAATTGTCAAATAAAAGATGGCAATTTCTGTCAAATTCTTTCCCCTGTAGTATGCTGAAATTGTGTGCATTTTAATTTATAAATTAAATTTCTTTTAGAAAAATCTGAAAGAAAAAATTATACGAGTGAACAGAGAGATAGTGCATAAAGATGCTGCATCTCAGTGACATTGTATCCGTGACTAAGTACTGCAAATGATCATATTTTGAAATGCACATGAAAAAGAATTTTTCATAAAAGACTACTCCAGTAAGACGCTTATAGGAAAGCAGGAAAGGGACATCAGTGTTTGTCCACAAACTGTACCAAAACCAGGGCCAGGAATACGATAAGTTCCTTTACAGTACCGTTGTCGGAGGCTTTTGAAATGGAAAATTAAACTGTCATGACCACACGGTGAAGTAAAGATTACACTTTCGTTCGATGTCATGAAAACTACATGTAATAATGGTTTTTATTTTAGTTTTCGAGTGAGTTCATTTATCGCAGTATTTTAAATTGCAATGCGGACCAGAAGTAACTTTTTTTTTGCTGCATTGATCTCATCCGATAACCAGACGCCCAAGGGCCTTAACGGTCACCTGAGTATAAAACAACACTGTAAAGGATTCATAGAAGAATAAAAAAGAATTAACTCGTATGTTTTTGTCACTTGCCTAGTGCTATAATCAAGTACACAAAAAGAGACTTTGCTATATAACGTGGCTATATGCTACTTGTCACTAGCTACAACATGTCCCCTTGTCATCCTGGCTCTCTGTGATCACTTGTTCACTTTGATAAAGTATAAAACAACTTTATCCAGTCTCTTGCCAACCATCACATTACCTGTCAATTTTCAAACAGTTCACTACAGTACATTGGTCCTTTTGCTATATAAATAATCTTTATGTTAAACTTTTATATTGCTTTATATGCAAGAATCTGATTTTGAGCATGCTTTAACCCTGTTCCTCGCAGTTACGCATTTTAACGCATGTACCATTTCCTATTTCCAACGCAAAATCACGCATATACCGTTTCCCCACAATCACGCACTTTCAAAAGTAAATTGAATCTTCAATTTAATGCCAATTTTCTTCTAATTTATACTTGCTAAAATCTGATAAAATAAGAAAAGTTATAATCTTATTAAAATATTACGGTCATAATTATTTTCGCTAAACTTTAGAGAAAATTGTACCTCGTTATAAAGGGCTTGCGGGGAAAAGGTTACGTCATATTTCTATGACGTGAACATAAGTGTATGTTGCGTCACAGTTCAGTTAGTTGTAAAGAGTTACACCAAGCATTCATTTCTAGTTTGTTTCTATATATATAGCATTCTTTCTTGTATTCTCATTCAATCAAATAACCTGTTAATTAAATTATACTAGGGTTTCTTGATTAAAATAATTTAGCAAAAGAGAGTTACTCTCATTTGCTTCATCATTTGCTTGACTTATTACAATTTTATACTTTGTTTGCCTCTTAGATACCATGGAACAAAGAAAAGGCAGATTTACTTATAATTATATTTCTACATTCACATTTATATTACTTAGTTCGTTTGCTTAATACTTTAGAGCAGAAGAGATGATTTTCGAAGCATTAATGCATTTTTGCTATATAATCACCAGAACCCCTCACCCAGGGGCCATGAAATTCACAATTTTGGAAGAGGCACCCTTGCTCATCAGAACTATGCATTTAGTTTGTTTGCTTAATACCAAGGAGCAGAGGTGTATATTTTCAAAGATTAATTCATTTTTAGTGTATAATAAGCCCCCAACCCACCCCTCCCAACGGAACCCCTGACACTGGGGCCACATCTTTCACAACTTTGAAAGAGGCACCCTTCCTCGTCATAACCATGCAGGATTAAATCCCAGGAGCAGAGGAGAAGATTTTCAAAGAATTAATGCATTCTCACTATATAATCATTAGAGTCTTGCCCTAACACCAGAACCACTTACTCAGGGGGGCATAAAATTCACAATTTTGGGAGAGGCACCCTTCCTCATCAAATTATGTACTTAGTTCACCGGCTTCATATCCATGAGCAGAGGTGAAGATTTTTAAAGAATTACTGCATTTTCACTATAAAATCATTAGAGCCCCGCACTAACACCAGAACCCCTGACCTAGGGGCCATGAAATTCATAACTTTGAAAGAGACACCCTTGCTCATCATAACTATGTAATTAATTAGTTTCCTGAATACCCAGGAGCTAGACGAGAAGAAATAATGCACTTTCACTATATAATCTGTATAGCCCCGCCCATAGCACTAGAACTCCTGACCCTGTGGCCACGAATGTCACAATCTTGGTAGAGGGCTCAATGCTTATTTCAATCATGACACCTGTTTGACTGCTTGATGTCCAGGAGTAAAGAAGATTTTTAAAGATTGCATTAATTTTGGTAGTTTTAGCTCCACCCCTCAGGACCCAGGGGGTCAGGGACCAGGGAATTTACAATTCACAATGTTTGTTCCCCTTTATCCATAGATGCTATGTTTGAAAATTGGTTGAAATTGGTTCAGCAGTTTCAGAGAAGAAAATGTTCAAATGTTAACGCACGACGAACGCCGACAGACAAAAAACGGATGGTATTACCTAAAACATGTTATTCTAAAGGAGTCTGCATCGACGATAAACAAAATTTTAAAACATACCTTTTTAATTCGATTAAATTTTCTTGAAAATGAACACATATTTCGCTAAAACAATAAATCATATTCAACACTAGCAGTAGGTGCAGTAAATAAAAAGATATTGTAACTGCATAAAAAATCAAGTTAGGAAGGAAAATCATATACAAATCCGAGATTAATATGTTTAAAACTTCAGATGTAATTAGGTGTCGGTTCATTTTTCCTAGTAAGAATCATTATATGTATTAGACAACTTTACTACAACATATCTCAGTCTCTTCATCTATTACACAATTGTTACTAGCCTTCTAAGTTTACTAGGTGTCTCACCAGAACAGCGGTTCAGGTTGTTTTGAGTCATGATGGACAGTTTTATCTTGGCCTACTCCAAGATCCTGGCCGACTCAATCTGTCCGTTTATGCTGCATTTATTAGATTTTGTTGACGCTAGATATAAGGAACCTTCTTTTTTACCCGTCAAATTTCTTAATAAATCTACGTTATATTCAGCTGCAAAAGAGAAACAATTTAACTTTTAACATATTGACTTACTAATCAAAATAAACATAAAACATCATTTGTGATGCAACTGGTTGCTTAGGTACAATATAAATCCTTTTTTTCTACTCTTAGCCAAGGAAAACGCACTATATTGAACAAAAATATCAACAATTGCTCCCATTATTCAAATGTGAGGAAAGAAAATGATCATGATTTTTTTCCCCCAGAGTTCATAAGGTAAATTACATCGTGAAAAGAAAAAAAACTTTACCTCCTGACAAACACTCAAAATACAAAATAAACCGTATTCTTGGAAACTTCGTCCGATCTGTGCAGCACTTACAGGATTTTGTGAATTCAATCACAGACTTATAGTAATCACGTGGGGTCAAATCACATTTGTTAGCACGATTACAGATTTGGGATACGTTGAAATATAATGTAAAATCCACTCTCTTTTCCAAAGGAAAAGAACGAAAACATTCTGCTGAAGTGGAATTCTGGCACTGCTCCTCGTCTTTTTGATGATGTGATCGATCTTCGTATTTTATAAACTGTGTAGTTATATATATCTTTTTATTCGAAGCACATGCTATATTGTGCTTTTTGCGACCTAATAATTCCTGTGATAAACATTCAGTATGCCACAGTTCCTCGCTGTTGCAAACAGCTGACCATCCTATAAAATTGATATGTAATTATCAATAATATTCATTCATATTAATTACACACGTACATTTTTGTTGACTTAGACAGAAAACAGATATCAAATAATTCAAAACTTACCCAGAGAACTAAATAAAATAAAAATAATTTCCATATTTACAAAGAGAAGTAAGAGGAAGTAAAGAATTGCAGATTATGACAAGGAACTGAAGGATAAAATGAGCTTTTCCCGAACAAAAAAGATGCATTTCTTATGTGAGTACAAAAAACAAGTGCATTTTTAAATTACATTTATTTTCCACCACTGTCACATTGTTTATAATTATATAGTTTTCAATGCAAGATACATGTATTTTACTGTAATGACTTGGTACTTATATAACATTGACTTTTTTTTTTTACACAAGTATATATATATATATAGAGAGAGAGAGAGAGAGAGAGAAGCAGTAAATCGCATTTACTAGTATCTGAGTATTATCTTATATTCCCAATATTGTTGCAATTGAAAAATATCATTGTGTTGACGGCATGGCCAGATAATAAATCTGTCATATGTATATGCATGGTTACAAGCAGTTTTTATTCAAATTCGATAGATGATACTATATAAAAAGAGTTCCTGGATACTTTTTGTCGCTCCGTTGTTTGCAGTGTACAAGTCACACCTTAAATTATTTCAAAAATTTGCACTCTCCATCGCAAAAGTATAATAGCAAATTTACAATATTATGAACAAACGCCAATCAAGTGGTATTCTCCTGTCGCTGGGATGTTCGTGATGGATCACTTATCTCAGAAAAAATGTACACTGTTTTAATGTGAGTAATATCTCCTAACACACTCTAACAGTACATATTCATGCAGTCAGGAAGATGGTATAATATTGCAAGAGAAAACGGAGTTTGTCACTTGTGTTCATATAAGGAAGTTGGAGACGAAGTCCATTATTTATTTCAATGCACTGATCCAGACATTAAGAATTCTAGACTCGCATGTTCGTCCAAATATTATTATATGTATACAAATCAAATTGATTAAACAATGCAAACTTATTGGGATCGTAATGAGAGAGTTAGCTCTATTGATTTATGACTTACTGCTTTTTTTCATTTTTTTTCCTCACACATGCTTTATTGTAAATATCTCATGTTTATAATATCCTCTCTACACTGAAGTTACAGTTTATGAGATGAAATATGGTGATAACGAACAGCAATCAAGCTCAAAAGTCCATTGAAAGAATACAAATCGGGAGCAGAGTAAACACGCGCCTCTGAAAACATCAGAGGCGGGATCAGATGCTATGGCGGAGTAAACATCCCCTGTGAACCGGTTTACAATCGCCTTGTGATCATTGTCATGATCGGGCAAACGGAAAAATCCTTAGACAATTCGGTGTTTAAATAATGGCCTAACAATTAGTATGAAAAAGGTCAGTAAGCATTCGACTTAGTGATAGATTGTTTTTGTTGACAAGGTCATTGTATCGACCATAGAACGTACGAAATGATGACTCTAAACGAAACTGTTGATTTCCTTGTTTCATCAACTTGTTGTCAATAGCTTGCCTTGTTTTAGAATTTGTTCGTACGTGGAGCATGCTCTTGCGTATCGAATGAACAGGGAGATGTAAACCCCATGTGCAGGTGATAAGGGTATATTGCTAGATAAGTAAGGGAAGTTGACGATAGAAAAATTGAAGTTATCACGTTTATCATAAAGATATGAATCAGGTGTGTCAGACTCATTTTTTTATTTCAAGTTCACTGGGATATATGGAGTCGACATATGAATGGAAGTAACTATTGTTAATTGATTATACGTCGTCAATATATCTAAATGTCGAGTTGAAGGCCGCAGCGAGTGTCTTCTTCTAATGTATAAGTTTTTGAATAAATTCTGCTTCATATGAATGCACAAATAAGTCTGCTAATAACGGGGCCAATTAGTACCATGGTAATTCCGACAGATTGTTGGTAAACCCGATCTCCAAGAACTGCATAGATAATGTCAATCAGAAGCATCTTTTTAAAATCTACTTCAGAGTACAATTAGAATGTTTTTTTTTAACAAAATAATTTTGCAAATGACCACTGACAAGATAAGTTAATTTACGAGTTCCATTTTTATTGAGAATAAACTATTGTCTCGTGTATTACGTGTATTTGATAAACTATTGTCTCGCCTATTAGGTATATTTGATAAACTATTATCTCGTATATTAGGTATATTTGATAAACTATTGTCTCGTCTATCAGGTACATTTGATAAATGATACAATCATATACGTTACTTCTGCTTAAAAAAACAGAAGAGAGGGGATGATAGTATGAAATTCCGAAAATTAAATCGTGTAAACAGTTTCATAGAAATAATATTAATTAGCTTCAATTTATTTAATTTTAAAAATATACATTATTATGGTGCCTAAAGTTAAGACTGGCACAGAATGGTGTACTATTTGTGGATAAAAATATTATTCAATATATTACATAATTAAATCTATTTCGAAAAGAAAACAATCCATCATATTGCATCATTAATGTTTATTTCCCTAATGCTTTTGTAATTCTGGTCAAATAAGGAAGATAATTCATGGTTATTCTCTCATATTTATGAAAACTCTTGATTCCTGAGCGACTCGAGGGGCTACCTCTGATGTTGCTACTTCATGCGAGTTGCATACTTGGTTAAAGCACCACAATTTGTGTGATTTGCTTCATTTGCCGACGGCAATAATTAACCGTCACAAACTAAGCCAAGGACTTCCTTGGATCATATTTGTTTACGGCTGTCACAAACTCAGCCAAGGACTTCCTTGGATCATATTTGTTTACGGCCGTCACAAACTAAGCTTAGGACTTCCTTGGATCATATTTGTTTACGGCTGTCACAAACTCAGCCAAGGACTTCCTTGGATCATATTTGTTTACGGCCGTCACAAACTAAGCTTAGGACTTCCTTGGATCATATTTGTTTACGGCTGTCACAAACTCAGCCAAGGACTTCCTTGGATCATATTTGTTTACGGCCGTCACAAACTAAGCTTAGGACTTCCTTGGATCATATTTGTTTACGGCTGTCACAAACTCAGCCGAGGACATCCTTGGATCATATTTGTTTACGGCTGTCACAAACTAAGCTAAGGACTTCCTTGGATCATATTTGTTTACGGCTGTCACAAACTCAGCCGAGGACATCCTTGGATCATATTTGTTTACGGCCGTCACAAACTAAGCTTAGGACTTCCTTTGATCATATTTGTTTACGGCTGTCACAAACTCAGCCAAGGACTTCCTTGGATCATATTTGTTTACGGCCGTCACAAACTAAGCTAAGGACTTCCTTGGATCATAGTTGTTTCGTAAACATTTATTGTTGCTCCACTTTTGGAGTCATACAATGCAGGAAAACTGTCGTTCTAGTAATAGTAAAGTATTTGTGATGCGCATGTCTTGTAAGCTTTTTTTTTCGTTTTTGTTGCTTTTGAATTTTTATTTACTATTTCAATTTTCAATGATAATTAAAAGCATCTAATGAAATCCAGTAGCATATTATATATTTCTTTTAATAAAAAAAGTTTTAAAAATCTACATGAGCATAACCCTTTTTGTTAAAAGTCTGAAATACGATACAAGTGATTTTATATCCTTTAGAAATCGTGTACAGTAAGTTTTCCTAACAGATACGATTTTTGAATTGATGATTTTTAAAAATCCAATTTTCACTGTTCCTATTCGACATTTTGTTATTTCTCACAAAATCATCTTTCTTTTTCAACATCATCATGAAATTATGCGACTTCGGTGATGATTTTTACAATTCGTGCTGTATAGTATCATTTTGCAAATCGTGAACAGGTAATTTGTCTGTAAAATGAAATTAGTGTATGTTACAGGACGTGTGTAAGAACGCTTCATTTTAAAATTTTCTTCCTTCAATCCGAAAGGGGACTTTTTCTTCAATTCAATGTTACTACTATTATTCATTTACACACACTTAATTTCAATATTATAGGAATATAGTATCTGATACATAAGATCTTGCAAATCAATAATATTTAAAAATTAACATGGTCTGCAATGTACTTCCTCATAGATTTTATTTCATCATAAAACTCCAAAATATATTTCATTACATTCTCAAAAAAAAAATTTCATCACTTATCACTTACTTTGACATGTATTCTAAGATACGTGAACATCTTATACACGATTATGTTGGTAAACAGAAATTTCGGTCATCCTTATTATGGAAAGACATCAATTGTCCACATGTGATACCGTTTCGACTAATATGTGAAACTAGCTGGACTACAACGCCTTTGTGTTAAAAAAGGATTTCATAGCGTAAAACTATTAGTATATGTACACAATGCTGTCCTCCTGCTCAAGTATTTTTTTACTGCATTTACGAGATCTTAACTGAATGATAGTTTTAATCTTTAATAATCAACTTAACTCTGTTACAGGGGTCAAGTATATTTTTCTATCAAAATGTATCTTTAAAAAGTTTAGAAACTATATTTTATACTATCCCCAATTCTCTGCACACTTGGATTTAGTATAGGTACAAAAATGACTTCTCTAAATAAAACATATTTAGATTTTTTTCTTTTTTGCCTTCTTTCATCGATCTAAACCTCTTTAAGAGCCTAGATTCCCACTCCAAATTTCAAGACATTCACTTTGTTTTTAACGTCGTGGAAACAGTTGTGTATATGTCTCCTTTTGGACCAGTAATTCGGTTGTCTTCTAGATTGTCTCTTTTACAAATAGAGGCATACACATCCCCCGTCACCTCTCCAATGATCTGATTAGTAACTGTGTTGACAGCATCACTCTGTTTTGTGATGTACTCTGCTGTATTTTCTTTGTCAAAACATTTATCTTTCATTCCGTCATTTTTTCCTTCAAAATCTGAAGCATTGATTAAAGAATAAATACCATCCTTTACTGGAAGTGAGGTCTCTATCGTATCAGTGTTGCTATCCTTCTCTCTGTCATTTTCCCCCTCAAAATCTGAAGCATTGACTAAGGAATAATTCCCATCCTGTACCGGAAGTGAAGTTTCTGTCGTATCAGTGTTGCTATCTTTCACTCTGTCATTTTCTCCCCCAAAATCTGAAGCATTGATTAAGGAATAATTCCCATCCTGCACCGGAACTAAGGTCTCTGTCATATCAGTGTTTGAAATTGCACAATTTGACATAAAACCAATCGTTTGTTTTTCAGAGTCTTTACTTTGACGTTGATTCTCACCATAACGGACGCTATGCTTAGGATTTAATGTGCTCGTGGGTATGACTTTCTCGTCTGTATCAAGTTTGTTTAGATCAGATCTTTTACAGAATTTCCTATTAAATGAAATTTGATATATTTTTGATATTCTCAAAATTATATAACCATGGCAAAATGTTGTTCATATGAAATGACCGACACACATATTATTACCAATTTCAAACATTCTTCAAAAATTATTTGTTCCTGTTAATTCTCTTACTTTTTAGACTTACATTTTGATGAACACGACAATAACGATTGCCCCAGCTACCAGTGCAACAACCACTCCTCCAAGTATAAAGATGAGAATCCTGCTAGATTTCCCAGCTAGAGGGTTGTCAGAAAATTGATCTTCTCTGCAGTCTATCTGCAGATGACCCCCTGCACGTGAAGAGAGTTCACATATAATATTACATATATAACATTTAATTAAGAATCGAATTGCAAGCGATGTATTACAAGATTGCAGATAATGCGTGCATCTTTTGTTTTGAAGTACCTATTATTTCAATCCATAGAATTGTTGATGCATTAGTTTGCCTGACATCCACGTCAATTAAAATGTCATCTAGTCCTTCTAAACAGGCCAAATCCTTATTGTAATGAAATGCACCACTCCATTCTGTTATAATGATGAAAATTTATACTCCATTTTCAGTGTTTTAGAATTGCTACATATTTTAAAGCAATTTACACACAATAAGATATTACACAAATTTTGGGCCTTGTATCTTCATCTTTATTCTAGTAGTTAAGCGTTTCCTTTCCTTTGTATTTTACTTTCATTGTTCACGAATGATAATGGTAATACAAATGAATATAATATTTCGAAAATATTATTTCTTAAATTATTTGAACTGGTAGCAGACTGTGATTTCTCTGTAAAAAGATAGACATCATTTAAAAAGGCCAGTTTTAAGTTCATCTGAATTATCTCTCTAGCTATTTGTGTAGAAACTATTCAATAGTTCAAACTATATTCAATAAAACTAAAATATAAAATGTGATTTCTCTGTAAAATGATAGAAATCATTTACATAAACCAGTTTTAAGTTGATTTGGATTACTTCTTCAGCTAATTTGATATAGAAACTATTGAATATGCATATACATTGAAAAAAAAGATGTGTATCTGAGTGAGGAATTAAGCGGAGGATTCTTAAAGCATGATTGAGCGAGGAAAAGTCATGCCTTACCACACAATGCACAAGCATGATTCAGAAAGAAGGGGGTATTCGATTGAATAATGTTTTAAGTCGACCCTATATGTAACGCAGTCCATCATGAAAGAAAGCTTTCTTATCAGTACTTTGGGCTGATTAGATAACCGCCCATATACCGAGTGTCTGGAGCACGAAGAAGCATTGAAGATGCTGAAAAAAGAAGATCTACATTTATGTACATCATCTTCAGGTGTGCTATTCTGCATAAAGAAGACTTGATTGAATAGTTACCGAAAAATACAGCTGAAATGTGTAAAGCTACTCATCCACAATGTGGGTAAAATATTAGTATTGAATAATGAAAATAACAAGAGAAGGAAGGACGAACAGAAGAAAATGGAAATTAGAATCCAGATTTCAAGATGATTACAGATCCTTAATAACATCAAGTAAAATCCACCAAACTATTTACCAAGTCTCCATATTTTTTTCTTCAGAAATTGGGGGTCGAGAGCATTAAGTATGGTCGAGAACATTGAGAGAGAGAGAGAGAGAGAGAGAGAGAATCTTAGTCGAGTTTCGTAGGGGTGGTAGTGAGGCGGATAACGAAACATTGCTTAGACTTTGTGTCATATGAACGAAGAAGTAAGGTATACGTGAGGGTTCTTGGAAACTGGAATTGTTGTTTCTAAGAACCAGGGTTACCTGTGCAAATCTGGTTGCTGCTATGACTGATCCTTAATTCTACACTGGTCTGCTCCAAGATTCGTGATGCATTAATCTTTCCTTTGACACGGCACCTTGTCTTTGCACTCACTACTAGATTCACAGTTCCTGGTACATTGACTGTGATATTGTTTCCGACGTGGACAACATCTTTAGGTATGATTTGAATGAAAGCAATTTATCAAAACAGATATAATTAGAAAGTATTAGTCTTTCATCTTAAAAAAAACAAATCGAAAAAAAATTATGGAAATTCTCTTACTTGCTAAACATTCGTAGTTTGCCATGTTGCGAACCTTTTGAAAAATGCTTCCTTTGAGTCCACATGACGCAAGAAATTTTACTACTGAATAGTAATAGTCATTATAAGTCAGAGTGCACATCCTCATGCGATTACACTTTTGAAATATATTGAAATATGACGTAAAATCTCCATCAAAATCAGCGGGAATTGACCGCAAACATTCTTCTGATGTTATGTTATCATACTGTAAGCAATACTTTTCGTCCGTCTTATAAAGACTGAGTATGCTTCCTCCATATCTCATATTTTGTCGAGCTATGTATATCCTTTCATCAGGACTACACTCTATCTTGTGGTAGTTAATACTGCGACTAAGACTGTCCATTGGAGTACATTCTGTGTGATGCAGGTTATTGGGTTTGCAATGAGAGACACAAACTACAATTTATGTTTCACTGTATTTTAGAGATTCCTCTTAAATTGATGAGAAATAAATAAATAAATAAATAAATAAATAAATAAATAAATAAATAAATAAATAAATGTTCTTTTATCAATGCCTACCAATTATGAAAATAATCCAGATGAATAAATCCATATTTGTGACTAAGAATAGACTTTATGGAGGATGAAATGAAATTATAAGATTCAACTAAGCTTCTCAGGCTTTATATAAATTGGTGACATCCCAGATTATAACAATAATTGCGAACGGAAGGAAATTAAAGGAAATAGATACTTTGCTGAGAAAGGAAATAATAACTTAAAATCCTAAAAAATGAACAACATTGTACATTTATTTTGTTTTTAACATCTCTATCTCTTTATACCCCATTCTTGAAAAGCGGGGGTGCATAATGATGGGGGTGTCCTTCCGTCCATCCGTCTCTATGCTTTTCCCATTCTTTTATCCGCAACTCCTCCTATACCAATGAATAAAATTTAATGAGACTTTTACAGAATCTTTATTACATAGAGCCATTATGAGCTCCTACTTTACTTTTTGAGCAGGCACATATTTCAAGTTTCCCAAGCAAAACATGGACACTACCATTCTTTCTAATTTAATTGTCGGGGGAGAAGGGTCTTTTTTATCCGCAACTCCTCCGATATCACTGAATAAAATTTAATGAGACTCACAGAATCTTTATAACATAGTGCCATTGTGTACCTCCTACTTTATGTTTTGATCGGACGAGTATTTTAGCTTTACCATTGCAAAAAATGGACTTTCCCATTATTCGCATATAAGAGCGGAAGTATCATTTTGTGAGCTCACTGTTCACATACGTCTAATTTTAAAATGCTCCCCGTCCCTATTTGAGAAGAAATGAAAGCAGTCTTGTCATTATCTGGTTTTAGATAAGCAATTCAGCAGGTTTTAAATTGTTAAAAAAAAATTCTTCTATCTTGGAAGAAGCACATATTAGATATTTTTGTCGCCACCGATTATTTTACAATGGCAATACAGGACGTATTACACTGAACCGTGATCAATAGAAACTTATACAGGGGATCCAGAAACAAAAGGAAATGAGGAGAAATATGGCCGGCTAAAGATAGATTTCCTTTTACCAATTATGTTCATCTTTAAACTCTATAATAATTAATAAAATAAATATCGAGTGGAATTCGTTATTATATGTCATTTGAAATCACATATTTAGAGAAAACATTCAATTTAATTGATAGATCAGACCCTTGAAAACCCATGCAGTGCAGGAGGAATAAACAAGTTAATGGTTCACAATCAAAATAGGCTTTCAAAAAGCTCAATATTATATCAAATCTGTTCCTTCCTGTTAGACAAATGAGATGAAAATAAATTGGGGATTGCCATTCAAAATAGAGAACCTTGACCTTTACTGTCATAAGCTTACAATCAACTGATATGCATTAAAAGACAGACAAGCTTACAGACGAAGCAAAACAGAAAATGACAGGAAATGAACGTAAATCTCCCAAAGATTAAAGAACATACTTGTATGAAGTGAAAAAAAAAGATTCGAAACAACCATATGATTAACCTTTACACAATGTTTGATAGATATAGAGAGAAGAAGAAAAATAAGGCACTAATCAACAAAAATGAGAAAGCATAACTATAAATTACATTGGACAAAAATAAAGCGACACACTTTAAAAGACAGTAGAGAAAGAAGAGATATAGAAGATATGATTTAAGGATGAGGTCGCAATTTAGCAATTTAACATGAAAAGGATTGCAATAAATGTTAGCAAAATCTTCAGAACGAAAAAGAGGATGAAAATTAATAAGCAACAGGGTAAAAAAAAATCGTAGATATGCATGAATAGAGGACGTTCAGACTGCAGCTATGAACAGGAAGAGATAGTAAAAGATTTTTTTGTGACCATGTGGACCATTATGTACGAAGAGGTACATGTAAGTGAATTAATGTAGTATATAAAGATGATATAGAGTTTACATGTAAAGTGCTCATGAAAAAGGTGACCTGTGCATATATACTTGTTGCCATTTACTGTCAGAGCCTAAATTCTATACGATTCTTTTGTAAGATTCTCTATGCATGGATCTTTCTCTAACACGACAAGCTGACCTGTTTGACTTTTGTCCGTCGAAATCTGACTGGGTTCGACAAGTCCATATCCCATATCTTGACTAGCTACATTGTATGTAAATCATTTAACCAAGACCACACTTTATGTTGTGGTGGTTCTCAAGGTATTTTTAGAAAGCACATGCCTGTCCATGGTGTATGCTGTGCATAATTCGCTTTGCATTGGGTTACACAGCCTATAAATCATATTTAACTGAATTTTTATATTACTTATTCTTTTTAAGGTTTTTCGACTTCATCTAGACAAGTTTTTTTTCTCATTAATATTTACCTATAATGACGAGCATATCCCAGATAATTACTAGTAAATCCATATTACAAACAGACTTATTCTAAAATTAACTGAGAGTTTGTTTTAACCGAGCTTTAGAAGTTTATTCTGAACTAATGACACCTCACTCCACACCAAAAAGTTGTAAAGAGGTACTTAAAAATCTGCACAATTAACTTATAACGTTAAATCCTTAAATTGAGTTGACAAATTTATCACGATATTTTCTTTGAGTATTGTCACACTTGCGGTTGTAATCCACTTTACACGTTTAACTTGCATTCCTAACAATCATGAACAAAAATAATTTTTCCTAGTTTACAAACATGAATTTATATTCACAATCTGATCCGAAATTATTTCGCATATAACTTAAAAGTTCTCTATATGAGTGAAAAATTCTCTAACAGGACGTAAAGCAACATACAATCAATCAATCAATGACTTTGCTTTTGATGCCATGGAAACAGTCGTGTAGATGTCTCCTTTTGGACCAGTAATTCGACTGCCTTCTAGATTGTCTCTTTTACAAACAGAGACATACACATCCCCCGTTACCTCTCCTATGACTTGATGAGGTTTTGTCTGAATAGTTTCACTCTGTCCAGATATTTTTTCGCGATCTCCAGCGCTTGCACATTGTACGTTTGGAAAATAAGCAGCAGAACTGTACCTTGATTTGTCCATCGCATCGTAGAGTCCTTCCCTGATTTCGGGTACATTGGTTTCATTGCGACAAACCCCATCTTGTTCCAGACCTATTGATGTGGGTTTGACAAACACATCTAGGTCATGTTTTTCTTCGTTTTTCAAGATAATCTGAGATTTTTTTCTGTGAATAAGAAATATGTTTTAAGTAATTTTCAGACGAAGAATCATGATTTCATTTATATGATTCTTTTTTTTTTTTTTTTTTTTTTTTTTTTTTTACCTTTTTGTGGTTTTTGATTTCCATGCATGTCTGTACTAATTTTTATTTTTATTTTTTTGTTTGATAATTTTGACAGAACCAGAGTATTTAACTTGACTAACTGCCTTTTGAAGATGAATAAAATAACAACCACCACAAGTAGAGCACCAACAAATGGACCTACGATAATAGGAATTGAGAGAGATTCCTCTCGCTCCTCTGTTTCAAAATGTTTTGGCTCCAATTGCACGTCCTCTATGCTGTCACCACAGAGTAATTGCAGAGAACGTCCTAAAAGAGAAATGAAATACATTGAACTTTAAAAATGTAAAAATTAGTTTGAAAAATTGAAACTACTTCATGTAAATTACTATTACATGCCTTTAATTTCCATCCATAATATTTTAGAACCCAGTTCTGCAGAATTTTCAATGTCAAGAATAATGCTCGCCAATCCTTTAACGCAAGGCAAATCCCTGTTGAAGTTAAAAATTCCAAGTGTTTCTGAAATGTTTGTAAAATATATCTCTATAGAATCTCCCAGTAAAATAATTCTTACCAAATAGTTTTCCTAATTTTTGTTAAAAACTAAGAGAAAATTTCAGATCACTGAAATGTAATGTATATTAAAATTGTTCGACTCTAAAGCAGTTTTTTGATAAACTGTGTCACTTCCAGACTTCTTAATTTTCTAAAATATTCCAAGCATATAAAAAATAATGAAAATCCCACGTTTGTCCTAAACATGGAAGCAACTTTGTAGGGAGTGTAAGGTTCAAAGACCCTCTGAAAAATATACTGGGATAAATTACTCTTATATCAGTATGAATTGTCAAATAAAAGATGGCAATTTTTGTCAAATTCTTTCCCGTTAAGTATGCTGAAATTGTGTGCATTTCAATCTATAAATTAATTTCTTTTAGAAAATCCCAAAGAAATAATTATACGAGTGAGTAGAGGGATGGTACTGTCAAACAAAAAGTCATGTTGCAGATTTTATTTGACAGTACATTAAGATGCTGCATCTTAATGACATTACATCTATGACTAAGTACTGCAAATGATCAAATTTTAATTCTGAAATGTACATGAAAAAGAATTTCTCACAAAAGACTACTCCAGTAAGACGCTTGTATTAACAGGAAAGGGACATCAGTGTTTGTCCACGAACTGTACCAAAAACCAGGAATACGATAAGATCCTTTAAGTACCGTTGTCGGAGGCTTTTGAAATGGAAAATTAAACTGGTTCGTTGTCATGACCACACGGTGAAGTTGCTCGGTGTAATGAAAACTACATGAAATAATGATTTTTATTTCAGTTTTCGAGTGAGTTCATTTATCGCAGTATTTTAAACTGCAATGCGGACCAAAAGTGACTTTTTTTCCTGCATTAATCTCATCCGATAACCAGACGCCCAAGGGCCTTAAAGGTCACCTGAGTATAATACGACACTGTAAAGGATCCGTAGAAGTATAAAACTAAATTAACTGTTAAATGAAGCAATGTTGCTGAGAATTTCAAAAATACCATTAATTGCGAATTGTAACGTGTGAGACCCGAGTGACCTCCTCGTGATCGTACTTGGTTTTCCCAAGTTTTACATGGATGATAATGATGCAAAATATGTTTTTGTCAATTGCCTAGTGCTACAATCAAGTACACAAATAGAGACTTGGCTATAGAACATGCTACCACATGACCCCTAGTCACCCTGGCTCTCTGTGATCACTTGTTCATATTGATATAGTGTAAACAACTTTATACAGTCTCTTACTAACCATCACTTTACCAGTCAATACCCCGTCAAATGTCAAACAAGTCACTACAGTACATTGGTCCTTTTGCTACATAAAAAATCACTATGTCAATCTTTTATATTGCTTTATATGCAAGAATCTGATTTTGAGCTTGCTTTAAACGAAACATTCATTTCTGTTTTGCTTCTATATATATAACACTCTTTCTTGTATTCTCATTCAATCAAACAACCTTTTAATTAAATTATTCTAGGATTTCTTGATTAAAATAATTTAGCAAAGGGGAGGTACTTTCTTTGGCTTCACTTATTATAATTTTGTTCTCTGTTTGCCTCCAAGATACCACGGAGCAAAGAAAAGGCAGATTTACTTATAATTATATTTCACATTTTTATTACTGGATTTAGTTTGTTTGCTGAATACTCAGGAGTAGAAGAGACGATTTTCGAAGCATTAATGAATTTTTGCTATATCATCACTAGAGCTCCACCCAAACAGCAGAACCCCTGACCCAGGGGCCATGAAATTCACAATTTTGAAAGAGGACCCTTGCTCATCAGAACTATACATTTAGTTCGTTTGCTTAATGCCAAGGAGCAGAGGAGTATATTTTCAAAGCATTAATTCATTTTTAGTATATAATAAGCCCCCACCCACCCCTCCAAACGGAACCCCTGACCCTGGGGCCACATCTTTCACAAATTTGGAAGAGGCACCCTTTCTCATCATAACCATGCACTTAATTCATCGGCTTAATACCCAGGAGCAGAGGAGAAGATTTTTAAAGAATTAATGCATTCTCACTCTATAATCATTAGAGCCCCGCCCTAACACCAGAACCCCTGATTCAGGGGGCATGAAATTCACAATTGTGGGAGAAGCAGCCTTTCTCATCATACTGTAACTATGTACTTAATTCACCGGCTTCATACCCAAGAGCAGAGGTGAAGATTTTTAAAGAATTAATGCATTTTCACTATAAAATCATTAGAGCCCGGCACTAACACCAGAACCCCTGACCCAAGGGCCTTGAAATTCGTAACTTTGGAAGAGACACACTTGCTCATCATAACTATGTACTTAATTTGTTTGTTGAATACCCAGGAGCTAGACGAGAAGAATATTTTCAAAGAAATAATGCACTTTCACTATATGATCTGTATAGCCCCGCCCGAGTACCAGAACCCCTGACCCTGTGGCAACGAATATCACAATTTTGGTAGAGAGCTCAATGCTTATTTCCATCATGACGCCAGTTTGGCTGCTTGATGTCCAGGAGTAAAGATGAAGACTTTTAAAGATTGCATTAAATTTGGTGGTTTTAGCCCCACCCCTCAGATCCCAGGGGGTCAGGGACCAAGGAATTCAGAAGTTTTGTTCCCCTTCATCCATAGATGCTATGGAAATTGGTTGAAATTGGTTCAGCAGTTTCAGAGAAGAAGCTGAAAATGTTCAAATGTTAACGCATGACGCACGACGATCGCCGACGGACAAAAACGGATAGCAATACCTACCCCTTTAATTCGCTTAAATTTTCTTGAAAATGAACACATTTTTCGCTAAAACAATAAAGTATATCCAACAAAAGCAGTAGGTACAGTGAATAAAACAAATGTTGTAACTGTATTAAAATCAATTTAGGAAGTAAAATATGGAAATCTCAGAGTAATATGTTTAAAACTTCAGTTGTAATTAAGTTTTAAACAGGTGTCAGTTCATTTTTCCTAGTATGGATCATTATATTAATCTGTTACTTGAGGATAAATAACACAAACGTTTTTTCAGAAATCAGCAAAATTTCTCAAAGATTTATATTCAAATAAGTAACCTGAATAATATTTACCAGGTAAAGTTGGAGAACTTTGTAAGATTTTGTCGCAATGTTAAAATATATGCAAAATTTTATATAGAATTATATAGAAAACAAAACAAAGTCGCATATTTTAGCACAAAAGAAAACTTACGATTTCTTGAATTTATATTTTAGGGATTTATTATTTATTTCATTTCTATTCAAAATCAGTCAAAAAATATATATCAATCCAGGCATCAAATTTTTGTTTGTGTTATGTATCCTTAATTGTTACTAGCTTTCTAGTTTACCGGGTGTCTCACCAGAACAGCGGT
The DNA here is from genome assembly GCF_033153115.1 of Saccostrea echinata. Lineage (NCBI taxonomy): Eukaryota > Metazoa > Mollusca > Bivalvia > Ostreida > Ostreidae > Saccostrea > Saccostrea echinata. Next base: position 48,713,486 of record NW_026889758.1, read on the forward strand.
TCAGGTTGTTTTTAGTCATAATGGACAGTTTTATGTTGGCCTGCTCCAAGATCCTGGCCGATTCAATCTGTCCGTTTATGCTGCATTTATTAGATTTTGTTGACGCTAGATATAAGGAACCCTCGTTTTTACCCGTCAAATTTCTAAATAAATCTACATTATATTCAGCTGCAAAAGAGAAACAATTTAACTTTTAACATATTGACTTACTAATCAAAATAAACATAAAAACATCATTTGTGACGCAACTTGTTTAGGTACAATATAATTCCTCCTTCTTCTACTCTTAGCCAAGGAAAACGCACTATATTAAATAAAAGTATCAACAATTGCTCCCATTATTCAAATGTGAGAAAAGAAAATGATCATAAAATTTTTTTTCCCAGAGTTCATAAGGTAATTAAAATACATCGTGAAAAGAAAAAAAAACTTTACCTCCTGACAAACACTCAAAATACAAAATAAACCGTATTCTTGGAAACTTTGTCTGAGCTCTGCAGCACTTACAGGATTTTGTGAATTCAACCACAGATTTATAGTAATCACGTTGGGTCAAAACACATTTACTAGCACGATTACAGATTTGGGATACGTTGAAATATAATGTAAAATCCACTCTCTTGTCTAAAGGAAAAGAACGAAAACATTCTGCTGAAGTGGAATTCTGGCATTGCTCCTTGTCTCTTTGATGATGTGATCGACCTTCGTATTTTGTAAACTGTGTAGTTATGTATATCTTTTTATTCGAAGCACATGTTAAATTGTGCTTTTTGTAACGTAATGAATCCCATGATAAACATTCAGTATGTCACAGTTCTTCGCTGTTGCAAACAAATGACCATCCTATAAAATTGATATGATCAATAATATTCATTCATATTAATTACACACGTACATTTTTGTTGACTTAGACAGAAAACAGATATCAATTAATTCAAAACTTACCCAAAGAACTAAATAAAATAAAAATAACTTCCATATTTACAAAGAGAAGAGAAGTAGCCTAAAAGGAAGTAAAGAATTGTAGATTATGACAAGTACCTGAAGGATAAAGTGAGTTTTTCCCGAACAAAAAAGCTGCATTTCTTATGTGAGTAAAAAGAATATAGCACAAAAAACAAGTGCATTTTTAAATTACATTTAGTTTCCACCACTGTCACATTGTTTATAATTATATAGTATTCAATGCAAGATACATGTATTTTACTGTAATGACTTGGTACTTATATAACATTGACTTTTTTTTTTTTACACATGTGTATATATATATATATATATATATATAGAGAGAGAGAGAGAGAAGCAGTAAATCGCATTTACTAGTACCTGAGTATTATCTTATATTCCCAATATTGTTGCAATTGAAAAATATCATTGTGTTGACGGCATGGCCAGATAATAAATCTGTCATATGTAAATGCATGGTTACAAGCAATTTTTATTCAAATTCGATAGATGATACTATATAAAAAGAGTTCCTTGATACTTTTTGTCTTTCTGTTGTTTACAGTGTACAACCCACACCTTAAATTATTTCAAAACTTGCACTCTCCATTGCAAAAATATATAGCAAACGCACAGTATTATGAACAAACACCAATCAAGTGGTTTATCTCCTGTCGCTGGAATGTTCGTGATGGATCACTTATCTCAGAAAAATTGTACACTGTTTAAATGTGAGTAATATCTCCTAACACACTCTAATAGTACATATTCATGAAGTCAGGAAGATGGTATAATATTGCAAGAAAAAACAGAATTTGTCACTTGTGTTCATATTAGGAAGCTGGAGACGAAGTCCATTATTTATTTAAATGCACTTATCCGTACATGAAGAATTCTAGACTCGCACGTTTGTCCAACTATTATTACATGTATACAAATCCTTGTGTATTTGATTTTGAACAATTATTTAATATAAATAGCAAAAATCAACTGATTAAACAGTGTAACTTATTGGGATCATAATGAGAGAGTTAGCTCTATTGGTTTATGATTTATGCTCTTTTCAATTTTTTTCTCACGCATGATTTATTGTAAATATTTCATGTTTATAATATCCTCTCTATACTGTTACAGTTTATATAGGAAATATGGAGATAATGAACAGCAATCAAGCTCAAAAGTCCATTGAAACAAAACAAATCGGGAGCAGAGCAAACACGGACCTCTAAAAAACATCAGAGGCGGGATCTAGTGCCATGGAGGAGTAAGCATCCCCTGTCGAGCGGCCACACCCGCCGTGTACTCCGTGTCATGATCGGGCAAACGGAAAAATCGGTGTTTAAATTAGTATGAAAAACGTCAGTCAGCATTCGACTTTATATGTATTTGCTGACAAGGCAATTGTATCTACCATAGAACTTACGAAATGATGACTTTAAACTAAACTGTTGATTTCCTTGTTTCATCAACTTGTTTGTCAATAGCTTGCCTTGTTTTAGAATTTGTTCGTTAGTGGAGCATGCTCTTGCGTATCGAATCAACCGGGAGATATAAACCCCATTTGCAGGTGATAAGGGTATATTGCTACTTAAGTAAGGGAAGTTGACGATAGAAAAGTTGAAGTCATCACGTTTATCATAAAGTTCATAAAGCACACTGGGTTAAAGCAACACAATTTGTGTGATTTGTTTCATTTGATAATTTTCAATGATAATTAAAAACATCTAATGGAATCCAGTAGCATATTATATATTTCTTTAAATGAAAAACAAAGTCAAACATTCTATAAGAGCATAAACATTTTTGTCAAAAGTATGAAATACGATACAAGTGATTTTATATCCTTTAGAAATCGTGCACAGTAAGTAGTCCTAACAGATAGGATTTCTGAATTGATAATTTTTAAAAATCCAATTTTCACTGTTCCTATTCAACACATTTTTTTTTATTTCTCACAAAACATCTTTCTTGTTCAACCTCAGTGTGAAATAATGCGATTTCGGTGAAAATTTTTTACACTTCGTGCTGTATAGTATTATTTTGCAAATCGTGAAAAGGTAATTTGTCTGTAAAATGAAATTAAAGTGTATGTAACAGGACGTGTGTAAGAACGCTTCATTTTTAAACTTTCTTCCTTCAATCCGAAAAGGGACCTTTTCTTCAATTCAATGTTACTATCATTATTCATTAGCATACATTTTAATTTCAATATTATACTAATATAGTATCTGATACATAAGATCTTGCAAATCAATAATATTTAAAAATTTATATGGTCTGCAATGTCCTTCCTCATAGATTTTATTTTATCATAAAACTCCGAAATATATTTCATTGCATTCTTAAAAAATATTTCATCACTTTCTTTGACGTGTATTCTAAGATACATGAACATGTAATACACGATAATGTTGGTAAACAGAAATTTCGGTCATCCTTATTATGGAAAGACATCGATTATCCACATGTGATACCGTTTCGACTAATATGTGAAACTAGCTGGACTACTACGCCTTTGTGTTAAAAAAAAGATTTTATAGCGTAAAACTATTAGTATCTGTACACAGTGAGGTTCTCGTGCTCAAGCATTCTTTTATTGCATTTACGAGATCTTAACTTAATGATAGTTTTAATTTTTCAAAATCACCTTGACTCTGTTACAGAGAGAAAATATATATAAGGGTCAAGTATATTTTCTATCAAAATGTATCTTTAAAAAGTTTGGAAACTATATTTTGTACCTACCCCCAATTCTCTGCACAACAAAACTAAAATATAAAGTTACTTGGATTCAGTGTATGTACAAAATGACTTCTCTAAATAAAAATTTTGCCTTCTTTCATCGATCTAAACCTCTTTAAGAGCCTAGATTCCCACTCCAAATTTCAAGACATTCACTTTGTTTTTAACGTCGTGGAAACAGTTGTGTATATGTCTCCTTTTGGACCAGTAATTCGGCTGTCTTCTAGATTGTCTCTTTTACAAACAGAGGCATACACATCCCCCGTCACCTCTCCAATGATCTGATTAGTAACTGTGTTGACAGCATCACTCTGTTTTGTGATGTACTCTGCTGAATTTTCTTTGTCAAAACACTTATCTTTCACTCCGTCATTTTTTCCTTCAAAATCTGAAGCATTGATTAAAGAATAAATACCATCCTGTACTGGAAGTGAGGTCTCTATCGTATCAATGTTGCTTTCCTTCACTTTGTCATTTCCCCCCTCAAAATCTGAAGCACTGACTAAGGAATAATTCCCATCCTGTACCGGAAGTGAAGTTTCTATCGTATTAGTGTTTGAAATTGCACAGTTTGACATTAAATCAAAAGTTTGTTTTTCAGAGTCTTTACTTTGACGTTGATTTTTCTCACCATATTGGACGCCATCCTGAGGATTTAATGTGGTCGTGGGTATGACTTTCTCGTTTGTATCAAGTTCGTTTAAATCAGATCTTTTACAGAATTTCCTATTAAATGAAATTTGATATATTTTTGACATTCTCAAAATTATATGACCATGGCAACATATTGTTCATATGAAATGACCGACACACATATTATTACCAATATTAAACATTCTTCAAAAATTATTTGTTCCTGATAATTCTCTTACTTTTTAGACTTACATTTTGATGAACACGACAATAACGATTGCCCCAGCTACCAGTGCAACAACCACTCCTCCAAGTATAAAGATGAGAATCATGCTAGATTCCCCAGCTAGAGGGTGGTCAGAAAATTGATCTTCTCTGCAGTCTATTTGCAGATGACCCCCTGCACATGAAGAGAGTTCATATATAATATTACATATATAACATTTAATTAAGACTCGTATTGCAGGCGATGTGTTACAAGATTGCAGATAATGAGTGCATCTTTTGTTTTGAAGTACCTTTTATTTCAATCCATAGAATTGTTGATGCATTAGTTTGCCTGACATCCACGTCAATTAAAACGTCATCTAGTCCTTCTAAACAGGCCAAATCCTTATTGTAATGAAATGCACCACTCCATTCTGTTATAATGATGAAAATTTATACTCCTTTTTCAGTGTTTTAGAATTGCTACATATTTTAAAGCAATTTACACACAATAAGATATTACACAAATTTTGGGCCTTGTATCTTCATCTTTATTCTAGTAGTTTAGTGTTTCCTTTCCTTTGTATTTTATTTTTATTGTTCACGAATGATAATGGTAATACAAATGAATATAATATTTTGAATATATTATTTCTTAAATTATTTGAACTGGTAGCAGACTGTTATTTCTCTGTAAAAAGATAGACATCATTTAAAAAGGCCAGTTTTAAGTTCATCTGAATTATCTCTCTAGCTATTTGTGTAGAAACTATTCAATAGTTCAAACTATATTCATTAAAACTAAAATATAAAATGTGATTTCTCTGTAAAATGATAGAAAATATTTACATAAACTAGTTTTAAGTTGATTTGGATTACTTCTTCAGCTAATTTGATATAGGAACTATTGAATATGCATATATTGTAGCTTAAATTATTTTATTAAAATTTTAAGCAAAGTTTATTTCATACAATTTGCCTAACTAAGCCCTTCCCCCTTTGCTTTTGTTTACGTTTACCAATATTATGCAATAGACATGCTGATTTTCGTGTCCATCAGTCATTGGTCAATAGGTCAAGAATAGCTAGTCACGTGACTTCTTATCTTTCGATGGTCCCGGACAGCGTCAGTACCAAGCTATTATTGTCTTCATTAATCCATAGGATTACTTAATAATCATCGATCATCCGATTTGTTTGTTTGTGTATTTACTTTCAGTGTACTTAAATTGTGTTTTTGACGATGCAATTCTGGGAAAAACATTGCTTATTCCTTATTACGAAATTACTATCTCAGAGAAAGAGAAACCAGAGAAGGAAGATATCCGACTTAAAAGGTGCCTTACTATTGCTGAGTTTTTAACCGCATTCGGAAAATATAAACGATGCATGTGCCAGGCATTCCCTAATCGCAGAGAAGAATTAGATCAGTATGAAGCCAATATCATCGACATATACAATGTTTACGGAGAAAGATTTTATGAGTACCACAAGCTATTTTCTCTGAGAAGTGCCAATGCCTTGGCCGTTCACAAGATTAAAGTTGACTGGTCTGTGAGAGACAGAGATCTCATTCAACTCATAGCATCTAAATCCAGATCCTGCTCTATCTGCTCAGAAGTTTTTTCATGACACTAGGTTTTGTCCTCAATCACAGAGCAATTCAGCAACGACTTCTCATCAATCCTCAAACAGTAATACAGATAAGCATGGCAGAAAGAGGCTGTTACACGATGGACAGGAAATCTGTAAGAATTTCAATTCTACTAGGAAATGCGGAAGAAACAACTGTCCTTTCCTTCATATTTGTAGCCAATGCAAGAACAAGGATCATTCATCGCTCACTTGCAATTCAAAATCCACCAAATCTAAGAATACATCTTCCTCTACTACCACTCCCAAATGACTATCTGTTCCAGGATCTCCATGCTCAACAATTAACATTCAACAGTTGAAACTAGAACTTGAAAATCTTGAAAATCCTAACTTTGTTGCTTACATTCTAGATGGTTTTACTAATGGGTTTGACACTAAAGTGCAGAAAACAGACTTGAAAACACGAGAATGCAAAAACATGAGGTCAACTGCACAGAATATGGATACTGTTAATGAGTTGCTGTCAAAGGAAATTGAAAAAGGTTTTCTTTCAGGACCTTATGAGGAACCTCCTTTTGAAAACTACAGAGTATCTCCTCTCGGAATCGCCGAACATAAGTATTCTAAAAAGAAAAAGGCTAATCGTGGATCTTTCTGCACCTCACAACAATGAAACTCACCCAAGTATAAATGAACTCATTGATAAAAATCAATGCTCTCTTTCTTATGTGAGTATTGATGATGCCATCAAAATTATTGTGCAAAATGGTCGACGCTATCTGATGTGCAAGACTGATATTTCAGATGCCTTTAAACTTATTCCCATACTACCTTCTCAGTACCATTTATATTGTGTGAAGTGGAGAAATTTATACTATTACTACACTCGTTTATCCTTTGGATGTAGATCTAGTCCAAAGATCTTCGATCAGTTTTCCCAAGCAATTTGCTGGATAGCACAAAACAATTACAAAATCAAATCTATACTGCATTTGCTGGATGACTTCCTAACCATAGATAGACCAGATTTTGATGCGGATCGGACTATGGCCCTCCTGACAATGATCTTTAAGAAGCTGAACGTTCCAATTGCTCTACACAAGACCATGAGCCCAGATACTGTTATGGAATACCTTGGAATAATTCTCGATTCTTCTAAAATGCAAGCACGACTTCCTCCAGATAAAGGTTTTAGAATACGAGAAATGTTGGAAACTTTCAGCGTGAAGAAAAGCTGTACAAAACGTGAATTGTTGCAACTTTTGGGACATTTGAACTTTGCTTTTCGCGTAATCGTACCGGGAAGATCATTTGTTTGTTTCTTATTTGTTGAGCCTAGCATCTTCTGTGGGCGAGCTTCACCATTACATTCATCTGACCTCAGAGTGCAGAGAAGACATCAAAATGTGGAAATTGTTCTTAGATCAGTGGAATGGCATATCATTTTTCTATGATATCGAAAGAACTCCAGCTAATAGTGTGCATTTGTATACAGACGCATCTACCCTTGGATTCGGGGGATATTTCAAAGGTCACTGGTTCAGTGACAAATGACAAATGGCCAGATGATTTACCAAGTGAACAAGACAAGGACATATCTATGGCGCTCCGTAAACTGTACCCTATCGTTGTAGCTTCCATTCTCTGGGGACATCGTTGGTCTACCAAAAGAATACTTTTTTATTGTGACAACTTAGCTACTGTGAATATTATACAAAAGGGGCGATCTAAAGTTCTTTCTATTATGAAACTAATGAGACAGTTAACCTGGTGTTCAGCTAAATACAATTTCTGCATTTATTATGAATTCCCACCAGGTAAAACTTATGTAATCGCACATGCTTTATCTCGATTTCAGATAAACAAGTTCAGAAGCCTAGCTCCTCAAGCAGACAGACACCCTCATTCTTGCCCACCCTGCAGGACGTCCTTTGGAAACCTCTCACAGAATAGAAGCATTGATGGAAGACTCCATATCCGTTTCAACTAGAGCTACGTACCACTCCGGATATCAAGCCTTCTTAAAATTTAGCCGTATGAACAACACGTGTCAAAGTGTGTCAGAATCTACTTTAATGGAATTTGTCACCTACTGTTACGATTCCATGAACCTGTCTTACCAAACAATCAAACTTTATCTCCGCGGGATTCGACACCATCTCATCCTGCTAGGTATGCCTAACCCCTTCACCGATTTGGCAGGTAATCTACCTAGATTGCACATGCTACTTAGCGGTATAAAAAGACAAAGTCAATCCTACCATCCAAGCCGACAACCTATTACTTACAATGTGTTACAAGACATGTGCAGTGTGCTTCAAAAAGGTGTGAACTCAAAATACACGGATACATTGATGACAACAGTGTGTGGCTTTTTTCGGTTTCCTCAGATGTGCAGAATTTACATGCAAAGCAGCTTTCGACCCTCACGTTAATCTGTGCGTAAGCGACGTACAATTCTACAATGACCACGTCGTTCTCTTCCTTAAACAATCCAAGACTGATCCTTTCCGAAAAGGATTAGGGATCAAGTTGTTCAAAAATAATTCCGTATTATGCCCATTTGAACAACTAAAGAACTACTTATCTACAAGAAATGCCATTTTTGATCCCAAAATGCACCTCCCCCTGTTCATCATGGAAAATGGAAGTGCCCTCAGTCGGTGTAATTTTTTGACAATGTTAAGGGATCTACTGAAGCGTTCAAACCACGGCGACAGCTACATCACTGGACATTCTTTCCGAATTGGTGCTGCTTCATCTGCAGCAAAAGCGCGCATCGAAGACCACCTTATCAAATCACTAGGAAGATGGACCTCCGATTCATATACGAGATATAACAAAACACCAGACTCAGCCATTAAACACGCGCAACAGTCCATGCTCATCACCAGTTGACTTTTGCGAGAGATTCTGAAAGCATTGTTTAACAGTCTGATGACTCGGGCACCATTGTGAATGTGTACATAGTGTTTAATTCTCAATATTTTTAAACTTAATGTTTCCTGATTACAGATTAATTTTTATGCTCTCATCAGGGATGGGGTGATTGAAAAAAGTAATTGTAATTGACTGTAATTAATTACATATTTTGAAGTAATTGGAAGTAATTTGTAATTGAACATTTTTTCAATTACTTGTAATTGTAATTTAATTAATTACACTGAAAAAATACCATGTAATTTCAATTACTTTTTCAATTACATTCAATTACTTTATATAATACACATTCATGATATATTGTCACCACTACCTCCCCATTTTACTGGGTTTTTATTTTATTGTAAAATATATCCTCAATCCTTCAATTAAACAAAATCTTAAGTTAATGTTTACAAACAAATAATTAAATGATTGGCTTGATAATAATAATCTGGTTTCTTTCTAATCATTATGTAAATTTTGAATTTTTTGATCTATGTTTATAAATATGAATTTTGAACCACCCTTCTTAGGTCTATTCAGCTATGAAACACACATTTATTATATTTCAATCTTTGTTGTTTGATCAATAATATAGAAAAAGAAGGTGTGTGTCATTATAAAGTTCTCTCTTGTTGGGAAGAGATAATTGCCCTCCAGATCACAACTGTAAATTGCAATCAAAACAAATCAACTCCTCTAAAGAGATATTCATTCCATAATTTAGAAGACAAAGCCAATGGAGATAATTATTTCAATTTACAATGCTCCGCTAGCTTTCGAAAAGAAAAACTTTCAATTTGATAATTATTTTAACATCTAAACAGATTTTTATGAGTGAATTTTTATCTGTACAAGTATTATTTATGAAGTATTATTATTTAACATAAATAGCAATTTAGGATGTTCAGGTTACCTTCAAGAAAATATTTAATTTGAGGGTTACAGTTGCGACTCATTTTACTCTGTTAAAATACCCACTTTTAATCAAATATCATAAGCCATGAAATTTGTGTACATGTAGGTTTTGTGTGGTGGAAACTGCATCAATCTTATCTCGAATAGTTCTTTATGAGATTCTTTAATGTTTTGTAAATAAATATTATAAATTAAACCACAATGATACACAATGCCTATAACATATTATTTCTTGTACTCTTTGTGCAGAGGCTGAGCTTGTATACAAATAAATGATATTCTGTATATTCATTGACAAGGATTATAAAAATTTTCAAAATAATTAAAAATGTAATTTGTAATTTAATTAATTACTTTTGCAAAGTAATTGTAATTTAATTAATTACATGTCTTAGAAAGCCTGTAATTTAATTGTAATTTAATTGAAGAAAAAGTCAAAGTAATTGTAATTTAATTAATTACTTTTTAAAGTAATTGACCCCATCCCTGGCTCTCATTCAAATTTATGTATCGTTTATAACTTGCTTTGTATTTCTTGTGTCGCTATCTTGTTGTTATATTTTTCTTGTATAAAACGGCTTACTATGTCGCAGTCTTTAGACATGTTATTTGTAATATTTTTCTTTTTTCTCGGTTAAACAATCTTGTTCTCATTTTCAATTTATCTCATAATTAACATGTATTTATTACCATGGCGTACAATTATAAACACTTATGGGGCACTCAGTCACTCATATTTTCGTTCCTGAGTTTTGGCCGTATTATTGTCATAATTTCCCCATTACAAATTTATAATCAGCTAAAACTTCCTTGTTAAAATTCTAGAGCAGAGTTTACAACTTTCATTGTAGCAGTACACTCGTACTGGGGAATTTCTACCATGTGAATCTTCCAACTCTGTCTTGCTGGGTTCAACAATTTTCGTTGTGGCGATGTCTCACACATCGGGAAGATTCTACCATGTGGATTCTCCAGTCCAGCAAGTTCTTCATGGGTGACTGAGCCAATTTTGTCCAGTATTGTGTATTTGAATTTGTAATGTAAATATTTTTAGTTGTCTTATTTGTTGTTTGATATTTGCAATAATGTTGTAAGATAAAGAACTCTTGAACTATGCATATGCTGGAATGTTATTAGATAAAGACATTTGAAATACCATACTTTTTTTGTATTAGAAATAAACATTGAAAAAAAGATGTGTATCTGATTGAGGATTAAGTGGAGGATTCTTAAAGCATGATCGAGCGAGGAAAAGTGATGCCTTACCACACAATGAACAAGCATGATTCAGAAAGAAAGGGGGTATTTGATTGAATAATGTTTTAAGTCGACCCTATATGTAACGCAGTCGATCATGAAAGAAAGCTTTCTTATCAGTACTTTCTCGGCTGTGTTAAGGAAGGAAATGGAAAATGCGATCTAAGTACCTTCTTAAAATGCATTATTTTAAAAAATCTTTATAACAAAGTAACTGTTTACATGTAGGAATAGTAATATAGATATCCATAATGGATAGATTTGGGTCCGCAAACAGTACCATTTACATCGCAAGTATCAGTTGTGTGTCACGTGACTGGTATAAAAATAGAATTGTTAAACTGAATGCGCTAGTGCAAGGGCATACGCATGTTTTTGGAGAAAAAAATTGTTACACATTAAAAAAGATTTACATCAGATACCCGAAAAGTGCTGGGAGCTAGTTTGAACTGTATCGGAAATACTCGTAATTTTGCTGAAAATGCGTACAATAGCTAAAAACTCCCACTTCGCTTAAATTTTGTCATGAATAAAAATAATGTTACGCCGACCAGAATCAGCTCCCAGCACTTTTTAAAATATACATGATGTGACAGTTCACCTGTCAAATTTATATTGTGCCGTTACCTATTTTCGATAGTATCCTAATTTCGATAGGCTACTTTTTTTAACAACCATTCGGAAACCCTGACGTCATTTTTCGGAACGCTTCTCCTAAAATTAGCATCAGACGTAGAGTGTTAAAAAAAACCTAAAAGATCGAAAATTATGCCATTTAGAGAGGTAAGATATTATTTCTCTATTTATCTATTCAAATCACGCCCTTTCCTCATAATGCAAAAAATCCACCTAAATACCCTATCTTTTAAGCCTGAAAACAACATCTGATCACCCTTAGTTGTCGTCTGTTTAAAAGCTCTGTGTTATGGTCTAAAAATAGATAAGCCTCACTTTGAGCAAACTTCCGCTTTAAAAAAAAAGTATGGAAACCCGTTACATGTATTTTACTTTAAATTTCGAGATTTTTCTATGTTTTAAGATTTTGTTTCTGTTGCTTTATTGTTTGTTTCCTTGTAGATATTTTCCATCCAAAGGGGAAATTACAAGAACTATAGTCCAGAGGCTTTGGATAATGCTTTCCAAGCAGTAAAAGGGGGGATGAGTGTTCATGGTGCTGCCAAACGGTTTCAAGTTCCCCTGACAACTTTAAGAGACAGGGTGGATGGACGAATAAGTATTGATGTAGCATCATCAGGACCCCCACCACTGTTTACTCTGGAACAGGAATCTTACATAGAGGAGCATGTAAAGAAAATGTCTGAGATAGGATATGGATATACCCGTGCAGAGGTGCTGAACCTTGCCTCTGACTATGCTGTAGATCTCTGTATTAGGGAAAAGGGGAAAGACTTAACAATGAAGTGGTATTATAACTTCATGAGGAGGTGGCCTGAGCTTCATGCAGTAAAACCATCAGGGTCGTCAGAACTACGAGCAAAAGCCGCATCTCCGGAATGTATTAGCAAGTACTTTGAAGAGCTAAAAATCATCATTGACAGGTATGGACTGGGGGATAAGCCTCAACTTATATTTAATGTTGATGAAAAGGGAATAAACACAGGTGGGTCAAAGCCTCCAAACATTGTTGCAGCAAAAGGGATGGCAGCACAAGTTGTAACATCTGAGAGGTCCCAAACAATTACTGTTATTGGATGTGGAAATGCTGTGGGGTGCAGTATTCCTCCATTTCTGGTGTTTCCAGGTAAACGTTTGTTACCTGGATTATTAGATGGTGCCACCACTGGCTGTGATGGGACCATGAGTGACACAGGCTATTCAAATACTGAAATTTTCAATAACTATGTCAAGAATCATTTTACCAGATATGTCTCTGGGAACCCCGGACAGCCGATTTTGCTTTTGTATGATGGTCACAGAAGCCATACATCTCTTTCATTAATCCAGTGGGCCCGTGAAAACAACATCATTCTTTTTGTCTTGCCTCCTCACACGAGTCATCTTTTACAGCCGATGGACGTTGGCTGTTTTGGTCCATTCGAGACTCTTTATCAGCAAGAAGCTCATAAATTTATGCGACAGAGTGTCGGTCGTTCAGTGACAAGGTATGACGTGTGCAGGCTTGTATGCAAAGTTTACGACACTGCCCTTAGTCCTCAGAATTTAAGATCAGCCTTCAGGAAAACTGGTATTTATCCTCTAAATTCATCAACAATTAGTGAAAGCAGGACTTTACCATCTCTTGTATACAAAGGCAAGGTAGACACCACCAAAACTTCAACAACAGCTACTGTTATCTCTGATGAAAAAGTTACTTCTACTGCTGAAAGCTTTTTCAACAAGCGTGGTGGAGAGGTACTCTTAGCTGTGGAGAAGGCAAAAAAACCAAGAAGAAATCTTAGTTCCATAATTGCAGGGAAAGCCATAACAGAAAAGAATGTATTTGATAAAATTCAGGCATACAATGAAAAGTCGGAACACTCAACAAAAGGAAAAGGGAAGGGAAAAGGAAAAGGGAATGCAAAGCTAGTGGAAAACCAAATTGCAGGTCCTTCTAAAGATACAACAGGTCCGTCCAAGGTTTCAAATACTTCACGTCCATCAGTTGATTTGTCAGATGAAGAGTCATTAGCTGATGAGGAAAAGTGTTGTGTCTGTGATAGACTGGAGCCTGAACAATTGAAGTTTAAGCCATCGAGTTTGTTAGGTGGGGACAATGCCAATGTGGACACTGGGTGCACCTGTCCTACTGTGTGAAGGAAAAAGTAATCAGAAGAGACACACAAATCAAATGCCCTCATTGTGTTTGACATTCTTATTTCAGTCAGTGATTCCTGACTTGAACTTTCAATTTCATTAAAAAAAAAAAAAAAAAAAAAAAAAAAAAAAAAAAAAAAATTGAAAAAATTCTATTAAATGTTTTGGTTATTATTTATTTATGTTAAGATCGTTGAAAAAAAAATAAACAAACAAAAGAAAAAAAACAAAAACAAAAAACCACAACATATTAATTCAATTTTATGTTTTTATGCCAATTACTGTGCGCCATACTTGCTATCGAAAATAGGTGACGTCATTCAAAAACAACCCGGATTATGGCGGATCCAAAGAAAGTTGAAACAGAACTGGAATTCTTATGATTTCAAAAACAAACTAAGGTCAGATATATTTATGTATTGTTGACTAATAATACATAAATAGTTAAGGTGAGAAAAACATAGATGCACAGATTAAATTTGTGACTAAAGTTTTACACTATCGAAAACCGGTAACGCCAGGATATATTAACATGGCAGTGTACAGCAGTGATATTACGAGAATATTATTGAGATTATTTTATCTACAAAGTGCTGCACTTTATCTGTATTGAAGACAGATCAATATTACTTATGGATTGATCACGTGTGGATATTAACACGTCTTATAATTTAATAGCACATGGTCGAGATCGTCATTCCATGGCGGCCGCCATTATTGTTTACGAATTTGCATGTGTTAACAAAACATGCCGATTACAACTTTTACGCATATGATTATAAACACCACCTACCTCCGTCGAAGTATTAGCCTTCTTTATTCTTGTTTTTCTTGTTTTTAATTACTGGCACTCGAAATAATTACGTAAAATCCATTATTTAATTCCTCTATATAATTCAATTGGGGATGCAGTGTTTCCGGTTTGGAGAAGTTGCCAATACTGACGTCATGTGTGTTCTACGTCATGAGATTACATTGGTAACTGTGCATTTCCGGTTAAATTCCTATATATACAGGTGCATTGGCGCAGTTGCGGCGGATTGGGATTTGAGAGAGCACCACTTACTCAGCTTAATAGTAAGTTGGAGGAAAATATTCGGGTGCCAGCCTTAGCCTCCAAAAACCTCTCATAAAATTAGCATACTTGAATTTAATAAGTTTCACCCCCCTTTTTATTTTTCATTACCCACTTACCAATCCCAATACACCCAGGGCGGGGAAGACTGTAACTTAAAAATAATATGGTTTGTCTTTATTAAAAGTTATTATAACTTCATTCTCGACTTCCGTTTTCTCTTTTCGGGTATTGTCATGCATTAGAAAATTGTTGTACTGAGAGACTTACGCTCGGACACGTTACACATGATATAAGCAATTGATATTCCGTATTTCAGCTCCAACAGTCTAGTCTATGCCCTTGCACTTTTGAGGTTAATTAGGAATACAATATTCGTGTTAGCGATATTCTTTACATTCTCTGTCGTTGTGCAGCTCCGTAGCATCTAGATAAATTGATAATCTACATAATTGTCTTAAATAAATTATTTCCTTTCAATTTTATTGATTAGATTAAAAATTGGCGATGGTTTCATATTTATTTAAGCATTTTTGTAATTATTAAACCAATGGATCCACTCCTCTGGATCACTTGTACTGCGTCAAGTCAAGGCTAGTGACGTCATTTATGACATAAGATTTGATTCTAATTACTCGGCAGTATTGTTATCAAATGTTGTGATTTTACATGCTTTTATAAATAATTGATAAAATAAACGAATGCAAGTTGCCATTTACGCATTATCATGTAGTTAAATTGATTTTTGTCGCTTGTGAAATTTTTAATGACGTCACAATGAAACTTCACACACGGTGCATCACAAAGTGAACTCAGGTCTTCCTTAACGTAGCTGAGTTGGGCTGATTAGATAACCGCCCATATACCGAGTGTCTGGAGCACGAAGAAGCATTGAAGATGCTGAAAAAAAGAAGATCTACATTTATGTACATCATTTTCAGGTGTGCTATTCTGCATGAAGAAGACTTGATTGAATAGTTACCGATAAATACAGCTGAAATGTGTAAAGCTGCTCATCCACAATGTGGGTAAAATATTAGTATTGAATAATGAAAATAACAAAAGAAGGAAGGACGAACAGAAGAAAATGGAAATTAGAATCCAGATTTCAAGATGATTACAGATCCTTAATAACATCAAGTAAAATCCACCAAACTATTTACCAAGTCTCCATATTTTTTTCTTCAGAAATTGGGGATCGAGAGCATTAAGTATGGTCGAGAACATTGAGACAGAGAGATCTTAGTCGAGTTTCGTAGGGGTGGTGGTGAGGCAGATAACGAAACATTGCTTAGACTTTGTGTCATATGAACGAAGAAGTAAGGTATACGTGAGGGTTCTTGGAAACTGGAATTGTTGTTTCTAAGAACCAGGGTTACCTGTGCAAATCTGGTTGCTGCTATGACTGATCCTCAATTCTACACTGGTCTGCTCCAAGATTCGTGATGCATTAATCTTTCCTTTTACAAAGCACCTTGTCTTTGTACTCACTACTAGATACACAGTCCCTTGCACATTGACTGTGATATTGTTTCCGACGTGAATAACATCTTTAGCTATGATTTGAATGAAAGCAATTAATCAAAACAGATATAATTAGAAAGTATTAGTCTTTCATCTTTAAAAAAAACAAATCGAAAAAAAAATTATGGAAATTCTCTTACTTGCTAAACATTCGTAGTTTGCCATGTTGCGAACTTGTTGAAAAATGCTGTTTCCCCCGAGTCCACATGACGCAAGAAATTTTATTACTGAATAGTAATAGTCATCATAAGTCAGAGTGCACATCCTCATCCGATTACACTTTTGAAATATATTGAAATATGACGTAAAATCTCCATCAAAATCAGCGGGAATTGACAGCAAACATTCTTTTGATGTTACGTTATCATACTGTAAGCAATACTTTTCGTCCATATAATAAAGATTTAGTGTGCTTCCTCCATATCTCATATTTTGTCGAGCTATGTAAATAATTTCATCAAGACTACACTCTATCTTGTGGTAGTTATCAGAGCGATCAAGGCTGTTCATTGGTGTACATTCTGTGTGATGCTGGTTATTGGGTTTGCAATAAGAGACACAACCTGTAATTTATATTTCACTATATTTTAAAGATTTTTCTTAAACTGCTGAGAAAAATAAAAATAAATACATAAATAAATGTTCTTTTATCAATGCCTACCTATAATGAAAATAATCCAGACGAATAAATCCATATTCGTGACGAAGTATAAACTTTTTGGGGGATGAAATGAAATTATAAGATTCAACTAAGCTGGTGACATGCCAGATTATAACAATAATTGCAAACGGAAGGAAATTAAAAGAAAGAGATACTTTGCTGAGAAAGGAAATGATAACTTAAAATCCTAAAAAAAAAAAAAACAATGAACAACATTGTACAACATTTATATTGCTTTTAACATCTCTATCTTTTTACACCCCAGCTTGAAAAGCGGGGATGCATAGCAATGGAGGGTGCCCTTCCGTTCATCCGTCTCTATGCTTTTCCCATTCTCTTATCCGCAACTCCTCCTATATCAATGAGTAAATTTTAACGAGATTTTCACAGAATCTTTATTACATAGAGCCATTGTGAGCTACAAATTTACTTTTTGAGCGGACACATATTTCAAGTTTCCCACAGCAAAACATGGACACTGCCAATCTTTCTAAATTATCGAAGGAGTAGGATCTTTTTTATCCGGAACTCCTCCTATACTACTGAATAAAATTTAATTAGTCTTTCACAGAATCTTTATTACATAGTGCCATTGTGCACCTCCTAATTTATGTTTTGATTGGAGGGGTATTTGGGCTTTCCTATGGCAAAAAATGGACTTTTCCATTATTCGCATGTAAGAGCGGGAGTATCATTTTGTAATATCACAGCTCACTTACGTCTAATTTTAAAATACCCCTCGTCCCCATTATTTCTTTTAAATTATTAAGTCTTCTTAAGAAGAAATGAAAGTAGTCTTGTCAATATCTGGTTTAGATAAGCAATTCAGCAGGTTTTAAATTGTTAAAAACTTTTTCTTCAATCTTGGAAGAAGCAAGGATTAGATTTTTTTGTCGGTACCAATTATTTTACAATGGTATTACAGGACGTTTTACACTCAACCGTGACCAAGAGAAACTTATACAGGGGCTCCAGAAACAAAAGGAAATGAGGAGAAATATGGCCGGCTAAAGATAGATTTCCTTCTACAAATTATATTCATCTTAACCCTCTATATATAATTAATAAAATAAATATCAAGTAGAATTCGTTATTATATGTCATTTGAAATCACATATTTAGAGAAAAAATTCAATTTAGTTGATAGATCAGACCCTTGAAACCCCATGAAGTGCAGGAGGAATAAACAAGTTAATGGTTCACAATCAAAATAGACTTTCAAAGAAGCTCAATATTATATCAGATCCGTTCCTTCCTGTTAGACAAATGAGATGAAATAATTTTGGGATTGCCATTCAAAATAGAGAAGCTTGACCTTTACTGTCACAAGCTTACAAGCTGCACTAAAAGACAGACAAGATTACAGACGAAGCAAAACAAAAAATGACAGGAAATGAACGTAAATTTCCCAAAGATTAAAGAACATACCTGTATGAAGTAAAAAAAAAGATTCGAAACAACCATAAGATTAACCTTTACAAATTTTTTTTATAGACATAGAGAGAAGAAGAAAAATAAGGCACTAATCAACACATATGCGAAAGCATAACTATAAATTACATTGGACAAAAATAAAGCGACACACTTTAAAAGACAGTAGAGAAAGAAGAGATATAGAAGATATGATTTAAGGATGAGGTCGCAATTTAGCAATTTAACATGAAAAGGATTGCAATAAATGTTAGCAAAATCTTCAGAACGAAAAAGAGGATGAAAATTAATAAGCAACAGGGTAAAAAAAATCGTAGATATGCATAAATGGAGGACGTTCAGACTGCAGCTATGAACAGGAAGAGATAGTAAAAGAATTTTTTTTGTGAACATGTGGACCATTATGTACGAAGAGGTACATGTAAGTGAATTAAAGTAGTATTTAAAGATGATACAGAGTTTACATGTAAAGTGCTCATGAAATAGGTGACCTGTGCATATCCAGTTTTTGCCATTTACTGTCAGAGCCTAAATTCTATACGATTCTTTTGTGAGATTCTCTATGCATGGATCTTTCTCTAACACGACAAACTGACCTGTTACTGGCTACTAGATACACAGTCCATCGTCTTTTGACTTTTATATTGTTTCCGATATGAATGAATGCTTTTGCTTTAAATGAATTAAAGTTATTTATTTTAAGGAGAATTGCAAAAGGAAATTATTGTATATTTTCATCTTCCTACCGGACAAATATTCATCGTTTGCAAAGATGTAAACATATTTTGATAAATGGTATTTCCCCCGAGTCTACATGACCGAAGAAATTCTTTTACTGAATTATAGTAGTCGTTAAAAGTCAGGATGCACATCCTCCCTCGATTGCATTTCTTGAAAGCGATGAAATATGCTGTAAAATTTTCCTCAAAATCAACAGGAACTGATCGTAAACATTCTTAAAACTTTCACTTTGCTTTTAATGCCATGAAAACAGTCGTATAGATGTCTCCCTTTAGATCAGCAATTCGGCTGTCTTCCAGAAATCTCATGTCACCTTTCCTATGACTTAATTGATGGGGTTTTGTCTGAAAAGACGCACTCCGTCCTGTTATTTTGTCACTACCTTCAGTGCCTACACATTGTATGTTTGGAAAATAAGCAGGAAAAACTGTCCATCACATCGTAGAGTCCTTCTATGATTTCGGGTACATTGGTTTCATTGTGATAAACCTCATCATGTTTCAGACCAATGGATGTGGTTTGACAAGCACATCTACGTCTTGTTTTTCTTTGTTAATCCGAGATTTTTTTTGGTAAAAAAAATATACTTAGTAATTTTCGGACGAAGAATCAATTTCATTTAGATGGTTTTTTTTTTACCTTTTTGCTGTGTTTCATTTCCATGCTTATTTGTGCTAATATTTATTTATTTATTTTTGCTTTTTTTGTCTAGTAATTTTAACAGAACCAAAGTAACTACCTTTTGAAGATGAATATTATAACAGCAACCACCGTAAGAGCTCCAACAAATGGACTTACTATAATAGGTATAGAGAGAGACTCCTCTGGCTCCACCGTTTCTAAATGTTTTGGCTCCATTTGCACGACATCCATGCTATCACCACAGATTAACTGCAGTGAGCGTCCAAAAGGGGAGAGGAAACATTTCTTAAATGTACAATTGGGTTCAAAAAATTAAAACTAGTACATGTTATTAACAATTACAAGCCTTTAATTTCCATCCATAATATTATAGAAGCTAGGTCTGCAGGAGTCTCAATGTCAATAATGATGCTCGCTAATCCTTTAACGCAAAGGCAAATCCCTGTTGAAGTCGAAAATTCCAAACGTTTCTGAAATGTTTGTAAAACGTAGTCATTTACCAATTTTGATGCACCAGATGCGCATTTCAACAAATTATGTCTCTTCAGTGATGTTCATGCCGAAATATTTAAATAAAAAACTTCGAAGAGCTGAAAAAAGGGTGTGTCGAAGACTGGAGCCAAATACGTCGAAGGATCAGAGTGATGCTCACGCCGAAACGTTGGAAATCCGAAATATTTAAATAAAAAAGAACTTTGAAGAGCTGAAAAAAGGGGGGTGCCAAAGACTGGAGCCAAATACGTCGAAGGATCAGAGCTATGTATGAGGGAGATAATCCTTAATTTTGAAATAAATTCCTAAATTTAACCACAGCAATTAAATATTTATCCGTATTTTCAAGCTAGTACCAAAGTACAACAGCTACTGCATTAAATTTAATCTCTCTCTCAGAGATATTTTATTAAAATATAAAATGCTTAGCGAATATTTATTTACCTGTCTGGTGGTCCGGATCGAGTAATCTCTGCACTTCTTGATGGTCCTGGTTCTATTTTCTCTATTCCTGGCATTGCATGGTGTAAATGAAAACAGAAATTCAATATTCACTGTGACAATCTATATTATATGTTTTTTGTTGAACTGAATAATTGAACAGAGTTAATTGGATGTTTTTTAAAAACTTTTAACACACATGGGTATAAATTGAATCTTGAATTTTACATATCACATTATATATATATATATCAAGATTACAGATCATATGTTTTTCCAGATTCTGCAGATGAGATGTCTAAAATGCAGCTTGTACAGCCCTGTTTTAGCTTTCCTTCCTTATCACGGTCATATCTAAAAAAAACAAAAGGCCCATGGGCCGCATCGCTCACCTGAGGAAAAAGCAGAAATCAGTTTAGTATTGAAAATTTTAACTATATAAGTGGTCAGGGGGAGTGATTTGAACAAACTTTTTAATCTACAATACCTGAAGATGATTCCCTATTTCTTAAACTAATCATGCCTTAAGTAGTTCTTTTAAGAATTGTTCCTATACGATTGATCTTCTATTTTTCTATTAAGGCCCCACCCTACCCCCGGGGGTCATGATTTGAACAAACTTGATTCCATATAAATATGACCAATCATGGATTAGCTGTTCTTGAGAGCATCACCTCGCCTAAGATAAGCCTTGCATGCAATGTCTTGTCTGCCTATCTTCACGTATGGCAACTGCATTTGCATAAACTTTTTTTTTCTTAATTACGTTTTTTAATTGGGAACTGAAAAAAAGAATTTTCAGTGTCAGAAAATTCAGCTAGGCATAAAATGAAGTGGATGCTCAAAATTTCAGGGGGTTTGGGGGACACCCGTAAGCGAAGCCCCTGGAATCTGAAAAAAAGAATTTTCAGTGGCGTAGCTAGGCATTAAATGAAGTGCATGCTCAAAATGGCAGGTGGTCTGGGGGCCGCCCTGATGCGAAGCCCCTGGATTCTGACGATTTAAACACTAATAAAATCATTAAAAAAAAAAATGAAGAAAATATATATTTGGACACTGTTTTTGGAATAAGACATACAATACAGCACAATTAATAGAAGAGAGCGTATTAAATTTTATAGAAATTCTTTGAATTTTTAAATAGGGACCATCACAGTTTAGAAGCCTCCATCAACTAAAGTATTTAATTTATGGTCCGTGTAATATATTTAGGCAATGTTTTTGCAAAAGTTAAGAAAGGTAACCAAAATTTAAAAAAAAAAGGAACTTTGGACATGTGTGTTCTACTCACAAAGTGGACAAATTTTAACTTCATGGGTCACCGAAAATTAAATTATATCTATAGATGTATTTTTCGTGGAGGGTAGTGATCTTACTCCTCGGCTAGTCGCCATCTCTATCTCCACGCATATTACTAAACACACTTCTCAGCACAGGCACTTAATTCGGTAATAATTTTTTTTAACCCATAGTATAATTATTATGCATATAATATTGTGCATGAATCTAGGATAATGAGCTTATCTTTTTTTCTGCAATATCAACTGTCATTTGATTATTTATATATTTATGGCTATATGAAAAAAAAGAATTAACCTTGCATCAGACACTGTCCGATGCATGGTTGTAAAAAGAAAATAATACTCACTTTCTTATGAAATTTCTTGAAATTTTATATAAAATAAGCTATTATCAACAAAATTCATCAGAGTCGGCAATGACGCCTAATAAACTATAAACATTACAAAATCGTAAAATTTTATTGACTCACCTTCTGATGATGTAAAAAAAAATGACGTCACTTCAAGGCCGTTCTGGTGGTATTTTTATAACCACGTGATAATAGAAATCGGCATCGTTAAAAATTTGAAAACTTTGGCTTTAAGAATATAATGGTTAAGGGGCATTTATATAAACGCACTGAAGACCTCAAATAATTGAATGACCTGACTTCCCTTGGCATAGACTAGCCCAAGGGTATATAAAGCGAAGCAGTCAGACATTCAGAAATTAGCGGAAGAAGCCGACAGCTGAATCAGAAGCCGACAGAAGAAGTAGTGAAATGCTTAAAGAAGTAGTAAGGGTAAGAATAGAACAGAAGCACCAGTGGCAAGTAATCCTAGGGAATTGATGTTAAGTTCTGGGTGTAGTAAATCTGAAGATTGAGACACCCAGTTCTTTCCTATCAATAGGAACCTAGGGGGAGAAACATGGTGCAAGAATCATACCCAGTTCCCGTCTCTAGAGAAGAGAAAAAAATTTAATACTGTGTGATTTACCCTCAGACAGAGCGGTCCTATTAATCATTGCAATCATTAACTCAGATACAGAGTAAGAGGAAAACAAGATATATATCCCTTGTAAGAACCCAGTCATACACGTTACAAGAAAAAACAAGTCAAAACACGAAGTCATACAGATTGGTTGCAAGTTTATTGATTGAAGTTGTCCGGCGCAAGGTATGATGAACTCATCCTATTTGTTTTATGTTCTAAAAGTAGCTCGCAATGTCACGTGGTACGGTCTCATTTACTGATTCTTTTCGAGATGTCGTTAACGTTAGAATTAAGCGTCTAGTAGGGTGATTAAGAAGGTAATCGGACCAGAAATCAGGTTAGAAACATCGACTGACATGAATTATACCGCGTGTTGTTGTTAGTTTTATGAAATAAAGCACCAGAGCAGAAATCACCAAAAACGCGTTGCATTCCTGTCGCTTCGTTCACAGGTTGTTGTTTACGTTGTTTTACGTTCTTACTAACATTTGCACAGAAACTATTTTACAAATTTACTCTCGGTGAATCTTAAACTGAAGATATTTACCCTAATTATTTTTTTCTAGATTTATTTACATCTGGTTACACTCCAGCACATACAAAACTGTTTTAACCTACCCCCTACGATACTTTCTTCTTCCATCTTTTGATCAGTGTTGCCAGAGTTGGGGTGTAGAGGCATGCCAGAAAAATGTTCTTCCCTACAGTCTATTTGAAAATAATCCCCTGTATATTTACATATTTTATATACATATACAATATTTAAGACTCATATTGCAAGTTCTGCATGAAAATCAGGCATTAAATGATTAAAAACGCTAACAAAAATGTCTCTGAATTCTCAAAGTAATGTGTATTTTACCACGGTAATTCTTCAAACTTTATTATTGATGTTAATCATATTATAAAGGGAAAAATCGTAAATCTAAAAAAAAAAAAAAACTACTATGGATCGATTTTCTATTTGAATATTGATCAACAAATGTATTTTAGGATAAAAAAATATAGGTATTCAGGCATTTAAAGAAAATCGCACGATTTTTATACATATACGGTACTTTAGCTTCTTCTATTTACTTCAAATATTTTATAATGCATGGTATATTAAGTGTTTCCTTTCATTGCAAAACGCCGTAAATCACTTCTATTTTCATATATTGCTTATAAGCATTGGTATCTTAAGGTGCTTGGACACAGATTTGAAGCTAATATTTTCTCAAGTTTTCGTTATAATATCATGACTTATACCTTGCTATAGCATTTCAAACGGAAATAAAATAAAAAACTGATTTTATCTGGAAATTATTGAAACTACAAATTTCGGGACGCGTTTGATTGATACATCCTAGCACTTTCATAAAGCAAACTTTTTCCTTAATACTTAAGAAAAGTAAAATTTTTGTTGTGTATTAATGAAATATATTCAAACTATAATCCAGAAAATTCAGAGTAGAAATGTAAGAAAGCAAAACCAACTCACCAATATTGTCAGTCCGTGCTCAGTGATGTGTGCAGAGTTTAACAAATTGAACAAACCCGGTGAAACGTAAACATTAACAATAACAGAGCTCGTGCCCTGTTTACATAAACAGTTTACGTTTCACAGGTGTGTTCAAATTGTAAAACTCTTCACACATCACTGAGCACGGACTGACAATGCTGGTGAGTTGGTTTTGCTTTCTCACATTTCTAATCTTTATTTTCTGGATTATAGTTTAATATTTTTTATTAATGCACAACAAAATTTCTACTTTTCTTTAGTATTAAGGATAAAGTTCACTTTGTGAAAGTGCATAGATGTGTCAATCAAACGCGTCCCGAAATTTGTAGTTTCAATAATTTCCAGATAAAATAAGTTTTTTATTTTATTCCCATGTGAAATGCTATAAAAATTATAGGTCATGATATTATACCAAAAATTTGAGAAAATATTAACTTCAAATCTGTGTCCAAGCACCTTAAAGCTAGATTAAAGGAAATTAAATTTCTTTAAATATGCATTTTTTAAACAATCCTCTGGGCATACAAATATCAATTTTTAAAAGACCATTCCTAAGACTTCAAAGAACCTTGAATCACATTGAAATCACATAGAGATGCATGAAATGAAAGTTGTTGCATAAAAAGATTTCAATTCCAATTTTAAGCATCATTTTGAGAGTTTTTGAATTAAATAATGAAATAAAGATTTATCCTCCCTTGCTGAGGAGCGGATACCCTTAAATATACCTTTTATCTCAATCCATAAAATTGTTAATGCATCGGTTTTCCGGACATCCAGGTCAATTAAAATGTCATCTAGTCCTTCTGAACAGGCCAAATCTTTATTGTAATGAAATGCACCACTCCATTCTGTTTTAATAATGACAATTTTCATTATATTTTCAATTTTTTAGAATTGCTACATATTTTAGAGCAATTTACAAACAATGAGATATTACAAAAGATTTGGGTCTTGTATCTTCATTTTTATTCTAGTAGTTTAGCGTTTCCTTCTTTTGTTTTCTTAATTTTGCATTATTTCTAAAACCATGGAATGAGATAGTGTGAAGATAACGAACAGTGATCGATCTCATAAAAACTTCAAACAATACAAATCTGTGAACAAGGCATAAACACGGAGCCCTGGAAATTCCAGAGGTGGGATCTGATAGTAAAATGTGATTCTCTTTTAAATAATAGGAATCACTTAAAAAGGCCAGTTTTAAGTTCATTTGGAATATTTCTTTAGCTTGTTTGATTTAGGAATTATTATCATCTATTAAAAAGAGTTTTAAGTTCATTTAGACTACTTCTTTAGCAAGTTTGATATGCAATGTCGGAACTACTGAATAAGCATATATATTGAAAAAAAAAACTGCGTATGTGAGTAGAATAAGTAAATGCAGGATTTTTAAAGCATGAGGAAGGAAAAGTGACGCCTTACCACACACTAAAACAAGCAGGATTCAGAAAAGAAAGCTCGATCAAATGTTTCAAGTTGACCCTATATGTAATCTAGTCGATTATGAAAGAAAGATCTCTTAGAACTTTGGACTGATTATATAAAGCAGGTGTCTGGAACAGGAAGAAGCACTGAGGTTGCTGAAAATAGATCTACGTGTATACATGTACATCATTCTTAGGTATGGTATTCTGCATGGAGAGAACGAGATTGAATCCAATAAACCAATAAATACAGCTGAAATGTGTAAAGCTGCTCATGTGGGTAAAATATTAAATAACGAAAATAACATGAGAAGAAAGGTCAAACAGAAGAAGATGGAAATTTCTAGTCAGTCTTCAAGATGATTACAGATCCCAAATAATTGGGGGTCAAGAACATTGGTCCCCTTCACAATACATTATCTGCTTAATAATGGTTCTTTTTAAATTAATTTTTCAGCACAAATTGTGAATTTATATAGAAAATAAAAATGCCTTTATTAATCAAAAAATTTTTACTTTCTACTAACATCGAATACCATTGCCTAGAGTATCATGATTAAGAATATCAATAGCAATTTTGTTTTGACAAAAAAAAATTGTACAATACAAATACATCTTTATCATTCCTTTTATGCATTTGCCAGTGATGGAAACCCGAAAGTGTACAATGTGAAAATACTAAAGTAGAAAATATATATATATATAACAATAGAGAGAAACAGAAAAAACTTAGTTGAAATTGGGGGAGGTAAACAAAAAAATTGCTTATACTATATGTCATATGAACGAAGATGGTGAGTTCTTGGAAATGAAAAACTAAAAAAGAGCTCTTAACTGGATTTGTTGTGTCCAAGAACCAGGGTTACCTGTGCATATCTGGTTGCTGCCTTGACTAATCCTTAGTTCTACGTGGGTCTGCTCCAAGATTCGTGATGCATTAATCTTTCCTTTTACATGGCACCTTGCTTTGTACTTACTACTAGATACACAGTCCCTTGTCTGCTGACTGTGATATTGTTTCCGACGTGGATAACATCTTTAGCTATGATTTGAATGATAGCAATTTATCAAAACAGAGGTAATTTAAAAGAATTTGTCTAAAAAATAAAGTTGAAAAAGAATTTATTGGAAATTCTCTTACCTGCTTAACATTCGTAGTATGCCATGTTGCGAACTTCTTGGAAAATCTTGCTTCCCCCGAGTGCACATGACCCAAGAAATTTTATTACTGAATTGTAATAGTCAATATAAGCCAGAGAGCACATCCTCATGCGATTACACTTTTGAGATATATTGAAATATGACGTAAAATCTTCATCCAGATCGGCGGGAATTGACCGCAAACATTCTTTTGATGATATGTTATCATACTGTAAGCAATACTTTTCGTCCACTTGAAGAAAACTGAGTGCACTTCCTCCATATCTCATATTTTGTCGAGCTATGTAAATCCTTTCATCAGGACTACACTCTATCTTGTGGTAGTTCTCAGAGCGACTAAGACTGTCCATTGATGTACATTCTGTGTGATGCAGGTTATTGGGTTTGCAATGAGAGACACAACCTACAATTTATATTTCACTATATTTAAGAGATTCTTCTTAAACTGTTGAGAAAAATAAAAATACATAAATAAATGTTCTTTTATCAATGCCTACCTATAATGAAAAAAATTAATAAGATGAATAAATCCATATTTCTGACGACGTATAGACTTTATGGAGGATGAAATGAAATTATAAGATTCAACTAAGCTACTCAGGCGTCATCTGAATTGGTGACATCCCAGATCATAACAATAAGCAAACGGAAGGAAATTAAAGGAAATGGAAACTTTGATGAGAAAGGAAATGATAACTTATATCCTAACAAATTTAATCGGTAAAAAAATGAACAACATTGTACAATATTTATTTTGTTTTTAACATTGTTTTGAGCGGACACATATTTCAGATATCCCATAGCAAAACATGAACACTGCCATTCTTCCTATATTTTCGGGGGGGGGGGGGCATTGCTTATCCGCAACTCCTACTTTACCACTGAATAAAATTTAATGAGACTCACAGAATCTTTATTACATAGTGCTATTGTGACCTCTTACTTTACTTTTTGAGCGGACAGGTATTTGAGCTTTCCTATGGCTAAAAATGGACTTTCCAATTATACTCATATAGGAGCGGGGGTATCATTTTGTGAGCTCACTACTCACTTACGTATAATTTTAAAATATTCCCCGTCCCCATTATTTCTTTTGAATCATAAAGTCTGTTTGAGGAGAAATGAAAGCAGTCTTGATAATATCTGGTTTTAGATAAGCAATTCAGCAGGTTTTAAATTGTGTAATTGGTGGCCAGGCGCTAAGAAACACTCCCTTTCCAGTGACATTATTACCATAGGGGCTTGTCTTCCGTATTTAAATGTAAAATAAATTAATAAAATTTTGAATCTACTTTAAATACACTTAAAAAGTTAGTACAATAAAGAGTCTGACACTTTCAGACAAGAAAAACCATGTCTAAAAAAGTACCACACCTATATACATAATCTCTACAAGGGACGAAAGCTTTCATCTTGGGAAAAATATTCCCACCCACATCAGCACCTATTTCTGGACTCTAAAGCATTAATTTATTTCGTTGTCATGGTTCTGTCCCCTACAGTGATGATTTTCCTAAATGTCGATATGTCTGTCAGTCGTCAACACGCGTTCAATCAAAAGAAAACGGATACAATTTCTTCGATATGGGGGCTCATTTTATAAAGATAAGGTTTCTCTTCCAAATTTGTGAAATTCATGACCCCTGGGTAAGGCGTTGTGGGATATGGTAAGGATCTATTGATAATGTGGTGAAAATGTACAGATTTCTTAAAAATCGTTTTCTTTATCCATTGGTATTTAACAAACAAACTAAGTGCATGGTTATGTTGAGCATGGGTGCCTCTTCCAAAATTGTGAAATGTATAGCCTCTGGGTAAGGGTTCTGGTGTCAGGGTGTGGCTCTATTGATTTTATAGTGAAAGTGCATTATTTATTTGAAAAACTTCTCTGTTCCTGAGTATTATACAGCAACAAACTAAGAGCACGGTTATGATAAGCAAGGGTGCTTCTTTTAAAATTGTGGATTTCATGGCCCCTGGGCCAGGGGTACGGTGTTAGGACGGTACTCTATTGTTTATATAGTGAAAATGCATTTTTTCTTTTAAAAAAATTCTTCGCTTCCCCTGGGCAAGTTAAGTGCATGTATGGTAATGATAAATAAAAGATCCTTTTTCACACTTTTGAAAATTCTGGGCCCTTGGGTCAGGCATTCTGTTATTAGGACAGGGCTCTGTATTATGTAATATGTATTATTTAAATGAAATCATTCCTCTCTGCCCCTTGGTATTTAGCAGATTAATTAAATGCTTGGTTACGATAAACAAGGGTGTCTCTTCCAAAATTGTTGAATTATGTCCCCTAGGTCGTAGGTTAGTGTGGGACTTTATTGATTATATTGTGAAATTACATTAATTCTTTGAAAGTCCTCTCCTCTGCTCCTGGGCATCTAAAAGGCAGAGTACATGTACTATAAAAGTTGTAATGAGCAAATGTTTTTACCAGATTTGTGAAATTCTATACCACTGGGTTAAGGTGATGTGCAGTGTTCTATTGATCTTGTAAGGAAATTTGTACTCTACGGAGAAAAGTATTCTCCTTTGCTAAATACCCATTATAACAAATATCTGTAAATAATAACTGTTAAGTCAATTGAATAAACAATTTATACATTTTTTTGTATAATACAAAAAATACTTGTTTAGCATGCATGGTAATAGAGGCAAATGGCGGTGTACTAGCACTGACCAATATAGCCAAGTAAATACATCTACTCGTAACCCTCGAAGATCTTCCATTTTGAAAGTTTGTTTTGGTATACACAATCGTGCATACTTCAATCTGGCAATGACTAAGTAAAGAAAACAAGAAAACTAGATAAAACCATATGGTGTATGTTCAAGCAAAGATAATTTGCAATTGGAGTTCTAAAGTAATGTAATACTATGCCTTCTGGAGCTTGAAACAAAAACTCTACATTATTTTTGCGATGAGATAAGCATTTACAGTTATATCACCCTGTTTACTTAGTGTGAAAAAATCTACACATTTAACTCAAAAGCGGCCATGATACTGGCCAATCACTGTCAAAATAAACAAGGGGGGGGGGGGGGGGCTACATGGTAAATTGTGATTTGTAAATGTTCAATTGAATCATCTCATTGGCAATTAAGTTTTGTTTTAATAAAATTTGAAAAATAAATAAAATTAGAAGAAAAAAACAGAAACAAGAACAGCGAAAAAGAAAGTAATATTTTTAAAAAGCGACAAAGAAAGAAAAAAAGATACAGAGAAAGAAGCACAAAACTTTAAATATTTGCATATTTTTTCAAGCAGAAGGTCCAAGCCCTTGAAAGCAAAGGAGACCCCCCCCCCCCCCCAAATTTATATACATTGTAGCTGTAAAGGTAACTGAATATATGGAGTACCATATTCCAATTAAACTCAAATATTTAAGATAAATCATTGGAAGACATCGGTTCATTTGATGTGTGTTACGCATCAGTTCAAGACCTATTCAATTGAAATATGGAGATAACGAACAGTATTCAAGCTCAAAGTCCATTAAAAACAATACAAATCGGGAACAGGGCAAACACGGACCTCCAAAAAACATCAGAGGTGGAATCAGGTGCCATGGAGGAGTGAGCATCCCCTGCCGACCAGTCACACACGGCGTGTGCTCCTTGTCATGATCGGGAAATAACGGAAAAATCCGTCAACAAATAATATACAATTATGGACTCTTGTGATGGTGAATATGGTTTGTTATTCACCAGAAAAATATCAATATTGACCGAGAGTCCATAATTGTTTTATTATATAGTCAGAATTTAAATGAATAAGACAATGAAGGCTGCCTCACAATTCCATTTTCATGAACAAACTTCTGTCGTAGAAAAATAATCAAATGTCCAGATTACAACCTATATCTTCCGTGTTTTCCTTTCGCTCTGTGTAAGACATCAAAATGTTAAGAAAATAATCCTGCCATAGACTTGCGAAACAAATTTTCCTGCTCAAATATTCAGCTAGCTCCGACCGTTGCAACCATTGTGCTCAACGTTGTTTGAAGTATTGATTGTGACGTCACAATGTCACTGCACGCGCACTGACCCTCCGGTGAATACGGCTGCAAATCCGGTGAATATGTAGTGTTATGAACTGTTTGCGTTTGTATAGATTATATAGGGGCTATTTATAGACTATATAATAATAATTGATATGTTCAATTCTGAAATTTGGCGTACATTTATTTGCTGAAAATTATTGAGGCACGCAATATTTCTTTCGTTGTATTCTAACTATATTACATTATAGTGAAAAACATATGTACATGGTGCACAAACTAAACGTATAATGTGACCCATGGGCCATAATGCTCACCTGTCACATTTGTCTTGCTGTTCCTGAGAAAGTGATTTTTAAAACATTATTTTCTATATACAATATTCCTATAAAATATTTTGACCCCATATCTTGGCCACACCCTATCCCCGCCCGGGTCATAATTTAAGCAAACTAGTATTTGCTAGTCTACGGATGCTTGCATTTTTACATGAATGGTCATCCCTCGGAAGTTCTTGCTTGCACATCAAACTTATTCATCCTGGTCTAGCTGTCCTTGAAAAGAAGGTTAATAATTTTTTATGCCCCGCCATGAATATGACCGGGGCATATAAATAAAGTCTGCCATGTCCGTCTTCCATCTTTCCGTCTGTCCTTCCGTCACACTTTGCGTTTATACGGTTTATACAGAGAAAGTATTCAAGATATTTTTATCAAACTTCATGCGCGGATCTAGAGGGGGGGGGGGGGGTCAGGACCCCCTGGAATTTGCAGAGGTATAAAAAGTATATACTGAAGCAAATTAAAAAAATAAAAATAAAAAATGACTTTGGACCCCCCCCCCCCCCCAGAAAACGTGGACTACACCATCATCACCATGAAATAGGTGTTTTCACGTTTGGAAAATCGATTTTACTTTTTTTTTCTTTGCTTGTCAAGAAATTTTTGGCTGGGATGGAACCCCCCCCCCCTGGAAAAAAATTCCTGGATCCGTGCCTGAACTTCATATGCTGATACATTATGATGAGAGCTATTCAACATTTTTTGACCTGGACCTTTCCTTTGGCCTTGACCTCACTTACAAAAAATTTGTGTTTAGCTCAGTTTTAAAGAAACTATTCGAGATTTTCTATCAAACTTATATGCTTTTAACTGGTTTTCCTTATTTTTCGAGTGTTAAAAAAAACATTTTTTCATTGTTCGACTTATAAACTATAGTCCTGATCCATCTTACTTGATCAAGCTTTTTCAGAATTAAAAAAAATTGTTATCAGAGAAACCTGTAGACCACTTTCATTCACTACCTCTAAGTATCTCATCAGTTTTCGAGAAAAGTTTGATCAGAACCTCCAATATAAAAATTTCAATTACAATTTAATGTTGACAACATATTTGATTTAATCAATCCACAGTGTACAACTCTATCAAAAAATGGACTAGGAATGTGTTTATAAAGGACTATTTTTATGATGGAGGGGATTTAGATTATCATTCATCATCTTCAATTAATAGGTCAAAACTTTGTTTCAAAATATTCTTTTTAAAGAAAATTTTGTTATTGTATGCTAGGAATATTTAAGGTAGGTTTCAAATGATATTTTTAGAAACATTTTAAATAAATTTTTCATCTTATTTTGCTAAAAATGCAGAACCTACTTTGATCAGTGTGTGTGTCTATTGATGTAATACTAGTATTCACTGTGTGTAATAAACTGTGGATATTAACATTCAGATTTTGCTGATAACTAAACTGCTTATCAAATATAGCTTTATCTATTATCTGATAAAAGAAAAAAATTATTCCAACTCAATCTAAACTACAGGCAACAAGTCAAGTCCTTATATATATACACGTTTTTATTAAAAAAAAAATGCAATATCCAAATTTTGTTATACTTTATTGAACTTAAAAATGAGAAGAAAATACATATGGAATTCACAAAAAGTATATTCTTTATACTTATTGAATATAAATGGTTATTAACAAAAGTGCATCTTTTTAACTTAATGAAATAGGCAATTACAGGGAACTGAATTTGCGTCACCACTCTATATACTAGTAAGCTATAATACATGTACTTATTTACAAACTGATCGACTACATGTCATAGCATTACAGATTTTAGGTGCAAGTATTTAACCAATATCAACTCAAAGTTTTAATACATATTGCAGTACATGTATAATGTCTGTCAAAAATCATTGAAGATAATGGAATGCAACCTACAAATTACAAGCACTTGTAAATAAATACACAGAATATCCTCCCAGTCTACCTGGCATACCTTTTAACATTCACTGCCATTAAAAAATTCACACAGAGCAACTGGTCCCCATACTGCAACATATTTAAACATAGATGAATATACATAGGTTATGAGTTGTGTAATGTCCAGAATGTAACGGTAAACCTAAATTATAAATATTCCCATCCTGTACTGATATGTAATTTTAGCATTACCAGATACACAAGACCAAAAAAATTACACTTGGAATAGGTCAATTACACATTTTTGATTGAAATCTGAAAATCTTATAAAGGTAACAATGATTTCAACAACTACATTTTCAAGAACTTGAGTGCCTATTCTATAAATTTTTGCACACTATAAACAATTTCTTTGGATGTCAAAGGTTTCCTTTTTTTCCCACTACTACACTCAGAATGGTACTATCAAATGTTCTGAGAGTAAAGGGTGAAATGTACCTCTAAATACTGTATGTGTACTTAAAAAAAGCGGGCTTCATACTTTAGCGGCTTTGGCGAAGACAAAATGCGCTAATTCATGGATACTGCTAAGAAATCATTTATAAATACAATATTCAGCATGGACGTGTATAGCGCTAAATAATGATTTTGCCAACAACTCCATACCAAGTGATTGTGCTAAATTTTGAATATGCCAATTTATGTACACGTACAGTATTTTAACACTGCAGAAGCAGAAAAGATATTGTGTTAATATACAAGGCATTTAACAAACACAATAAGAATTCTTCATTTAGAGACACAGTTTATAATCTTCATGCACACCATTATTTTTACAAAAATTTCCGAATTTTACAGTTATTATATCCTATATCACTAGATATGCTGACATTGACAAATTGACAGAACTACTTTTTTTGTCGTTTCTGAAAAATGTTCCTTATGGAATAAATTTAAATTTTCAATTCAAAAATGTAATACTGTGCAATTCACATTTCAGTTGTAAGAACTTTCATTTTTGCGCATTATTACATAGTTTCTCTATACTAAGAAAAGTTCTCATGAAATTGATGAATCCAGGACATGTCTATTATTACCAAGAAGTTTTACAGAGAAGTTTCATTTCATTCCATTACTCTCATTTACATTTCAAAAAAAGCAATTTCACAGGCAATCCAAGACCTTACATTACAAATAATCTAAAATTGTTCTCCAAAGCAATGAATAAAGCATCACATCACATACAAGATTAAAATGTTGAATTTTGAAGAAATAAAATCACACCCAACTTTGAATGAAATGATAAATGTAAATATATATAGCAGAAGTGCAAGTTATCACCCTGATAACATACACCTCACCGATTGCAAAAAAATTATACCATAAATCCCTTGTTGCATGTACAAACCAGAAATAACAAACATTCCAATAAACAACTCCTAGTGAATTAACTTAATTTATAAATACAAAACCATCTTTTCTTATTTTCTTTTGTCTGATAAAGCATTCTACACAAGCAACATCACAGTTAAACTTTCAGTCATAGTCAAGCAATATCAGTTCACAACTCTCATGTTCCCTACTCAGACAGTCTATAGTGATGCAAGATCATCAGATTGAGGATAACAAATCTATATATTTATTATGAAACATTTCCAGCAGAGATAATCACTGCATCTTGTTGACTTCATATCTGGTTGTCATCATTTCCTCATCTGAATCTAGGAGACTTGGAAGAGCTCTGTTAATGTAAAAAATAATTCCGTTTTTTGACGTTTGATTGGAATTTGGATAGAAAAATTAGTTTATATCCTATAATCTGTGTTGCCTACTTCACAATGTGCATTAATACATGAATCACATCTAAATTTGTAGAACTTTAAGTCATTTTTAAAGATAATTGTTTTATATTCTTATTAACTTATTGATAGAAAATTCAATCATACAGAATAAATTTAATAGTTATCCAAGATATACTTGTTATGTATAACCTGGGTTAATACAGGTTATGCTTCTTTTTTTTTTTTAAAGAAAGAAAACCAATCCTTTCATGATTTATAAAGCATAAAATGCCCCATCCCAGGTCATATGCTGAATCTTTGGTAGCTATTAAATTCATTCCTTAAAAAATAAAAAATGCAACTGCATTCTACTAATTAACACATTATAGCTGCAGTGTTGGTGCATTTCTCTAAGCACCACAATATAGGCAAGTTATATGTATAATACAGATTAAACTTCAGTAGAAGATACTATAATCACTCCTATGAAGTCTTCCTAAGCTTACTTGTCAGTGAGTGATGTTGGAATGTTTTCTTCCACCCACTTCAAGTCTTCATCCTGAAAATAAGTACATCTATACAAACATTTTATGATACAGGTTACTGTAAACCAACCTTTTTTCGTGGGCAAGAATTATCCACAAGTTCTGCAACCTACTTTAACTCACAAATATCTATAGCCACAAAAACCATTTATTTTTCTTTGTATTTGAGAAGAATGTTTCCTCAGTTGTGAACATTACTCCTCGCAGATTTAATTTGAACGGACGAATCGCAAATAAGAGATTACACGAATAGTTGTTTACAGTAAACTGTTTGAGTCTTTAAAGTCTGAAAGTCATTAAAAATATATGTGTTTTTGCTTAATCAATGCATGTAAATTAAAACACTGGTGAAAAAAATCAATTTCAAACTGGAAAAACAAGAAGTTTATGAGCCAATGCTCACTAGTAATACGCCCTCTCTGATGTGAATATATGCTCTCATGTAAATACATGTATACACAAATTCAACTGTGATGGAAATTTGGTACAAACAGAAGCATGGATAAACAGGAAGTTGACATCTGATTTGTACAAAATTGAAATTACAGGGTTCTCCAAAAGGGGTTTTACCATGGCGGCCCGGTTTATGTGGGCCATGGTTAAACGAGCTGCGCCATGGTCAAAATTGGCAGCCGCCATGATTACATTTTTATTGCATTTCAGTATTGACACTTACTTTTTAATGACTTGAGTAGTTAATTGTGTTTATACTACGACTGCCATGCACCTCGCATGCCTCCAGAGAAAGCGGACTGTGCTAAACAAACACGTTGATCAGCGACAATGCTGTGAAGCATGACAATGGAGAGTCAATCAGCTGATGATCAATATCTTGGGAGTTAATTTTTCGGTACACATGTAATTTTGGGGAATTCCATTGTGTTCACCATAAGATAACAGATTTACAAAAGATGACATATCAAGCAGTAACAACATAATAATCGACAAGCATCCGATTCAAGTTTCTGTGCCCAGAAAAAAATAAACCCTTTCAATTTCCTATTCCTTTGTATTTAATCAATTCCCCGCGCTCTGTTTTTAAGTATTTCTGATAAAATGTACATTAGTGCAAATCACCGTCTTAGTTTTAGAGTTATCTCCCGTTTTTATGAAATGTCGCATGGCGTTGTTTTTAGCACTGGGACACGTGGAGAAGTAAACAATGGCTTAGGAAACTAGGCGAAAAATGAAATATGTAGAAAAAAGAACGTTTGAAAAACAGAACAGAGAAAGAATAAAGTGCCCCGCCACAGCATGATATGCCCGTCAAATATTGTTCAATTATCAAAAACAGTTTAGAGTGCAAGCAAATCATGTCAACCTTGATACCGGTACAAGGACTTCCATGATTTTTCCATTCCTTATAATATTTGTTTATACATCTCCTGTGGTGTACGCATTAATTTTAACAAATATTACATTATAGATCCTCAACTGGTTGTGTTAGAGCTTGACAAATGCCCATCTGCAGCCACTCCCCTCCACACACACACACACACATCTTTCATATTTGTGAGACATGATGCTCTATATATTTTCAAAAAATATAAAAATATCATATTAAGCAGTATCAATTTAGTCTTAACCACTTAATCTATACCAAATTAATTTTTAAAATAAAAAGGCTGGCAGTCAAATGACATATGCTATAAACTGACCAGCAGTTCTTCTGTCTAATTCCCAAAGGATACAGATAAGAGCTGCTTGATCAGAGATGCTCTTACAGAAATGATTGAGACAGCTAGCCTTTCTACATTGAACTCATTAATTAATCTTTAACTGGATGCATGTCCACTCATTACTCCCAAGGGATGAATGGATCTGCACTATTTGCTTTGTAGTGCAATAAAAATGCATATTTATGTCATCCTGAAGTTAAATTTGAAAACAAAGATTTTTTAAAAATTTGTTACAAAGATTTCTAAAAAGAAAAAAAAAATTGTGTCATCTTGAAGCAACATTATTAATAAGGTTCCTGCATGACTCTTAGATTTGTAGTGGCTATCTACCATAATTAAAACATTTTTTTTAAACACTTGATTTTTTAAGATTTAATGTCAGACTAGCTGGTTTTAAGCTGCCATCATATGGACAACGGGCATGCTGACTTCAATATTACCCCCCCCCCCCCCCCCCCCCCCCCGTTTAATTAGTTTTAAGTTTTAATTAATTAGTTTATTATAAAATATCAACAAATTTTATTATGCAATATCAAATTAGTTTTAACTACTTTTCACCAAATTCATTTTAAAAGTTAGGCTAGCCTGTGAACAAGAACTACATGTATTTAATCCAACATTTGCCCAGTCCCAAGAGATATAGATAACACCTGCCTGATCAGAGATGCTCTACCAATTAGCTCCTCACACTAAACTCATTAATTTCTCTCTAATTTGACATGCAATTTTCTGTTATCAAAATTCTACTTGACCAGTGCTTGATAATTAAACCCATGGGAGAGGTGGAATTTCTCTCATTATATTTGTTATAGATTGCTGTAAAGTATATAATGAAAAAAATAAGTATTTTCTTGATTTAACATTTTTTTAATATGGATACTGCAACACTCTTACATTTTTTGGGATTATGTAATTTAATAGTAAAAAGACATTTTTTTTTTAAATTTCACTTAAATTAAAGGTCACAGTGACCTTGAAATAGGTCGCGACACACCTTCTATCTAAGATGCATAA
This sequence comes from Saccostrea echinata, assembly GCF_033153115.1. Taxonomy (NCBI): domain Eukaryota; kingdom Metazoa; phylum Mollusca; class Bivalvia; order Ostreida; family Ostreidae; genus Saccostrea; species Saccostrea echinata. Next base: position 48,752,087 of record NW_026889758.1, read on the forward strand.
ATTGGCCAAGTTTGATGATTCTAAGTCTAATAGTTTTCTAGTTATGAGCCGGACAGGATTTTTCCATATTTGGCAATAGCATCTTAATTAAAGGTCAGAGCAACCTACTTTTAATGCGCGACAAACCTTCTACCAAAGATGCATCAGCTGACAAAGTTTGATAACTCTAGGCCTAATAGTATTAAAGTTATGAACCGGACACGAAAAAGCTAACAGACGGACATGAACGCTGTAACATAATACGTCCCGTCTTAAGATGGGCGTATAAAAATTACAGTTATGTCCAATTTATGCTCCTGGTTTATATATTAAGTTATGATACTTTTACCATGTATGCCGTCAGTAGGTTTTCATAGACCATGCAGTGAAAAAGCCTAAAGCATTGTTAGATGTCGGTGTTCGTTCGTCTGTTGGTTTGTGTGTCTGTTAACTTTTTTATCAAAATTCAATACTACTCATTCATCAGTCTTAGTCATACATAAATATAAAGTTTCATACAACAAGTAACATCAATTCTGCATATCAGTTTTTGAATAATGTTGCAATGGTTACTCTATCAAAATATTTTTTTGAAATTCCTTCAAAACTTTCCTAGAGTTTTGGACCAATTTTGGTACATATGTAAAGTAAGATACATAATTTTTTTTAAATTTTCATTTATACTTTTTTAAATTTTTTTTTTCTCAACTTTTTGTGTTGCAATGGTTAAGTTTTGTGAAACCAATCATTGATTAATGAAGGTTAGAAAGTCTAACACACATTTGTGTTTTCGGTCACATTTCGCCTTCGCGCAGCTTCCTCCATGGTTAAATTTTCAAATGTGGAGAACCCTGTGAATCCCACCATATGGCATGCAAAAACAATGAGTTTGCTAAAATTTTATTCAGCTGCCATGAGTAGTTGCAGAGAAAATTGCAATGGAAATTTGGTACAGACGGGTGCAGGGATAAACAGGAAGTTGGCATTAAATTTGTATAAAAATGAATCCTACCATATGGTATACCTACATGTTAACCAAGAGTGTGCTAAAATTTCAAGCATCTGGCTTGAGTCCTGGATATACTCGACTTTAAGTCAGATTTTTGGGTGCTAAATTTTTAACCAAAAGTCTAGGTCCGACTTTATGCGAGTCATAGAAAATTTGGAATTTTTCTGGGAGAGAAAATATAGTAATAGTGTAACGACTCCAACGATAACCATTTGTAAAGATTGGAACTTCCTTAATCTTATGCAGGAAATGAAGATCTTATAAGGTTACAACATAGACAAAAGACAAGTACGTAGAGATTTAAATGATCCTGTATTTGTTTAGTCAATAAAAGATCAAATATTGATATCTTAACTTAATATATTCTTTGAAACACTGGTAAATTCAATAGATTATTAATGTAAAATTGGTTATAGATTTTAGCAAAAAACTGCATCAACATACATGTATAAGCGGGTCAATGGATAATTCTTCCGAACTAATCTGAAAATATACATGTACGACCGACTTACAGTCGACCCAACTCACAGGCGAGTATACATGGTAGTTGCTGAGAATTTGATACAAACAGACACAGGGATAAACAGGAAGTTGATATTGAATTCGTACAAAAATGAATCCCAAATATGAATCATATGGCATGCCAAAACAAAGAGTGTGCTGAAATTTCAAGCATCTGTGAAGATTATTTGCTGAGAAAACTGTAGAAAATGTTACGGACAGACAGACACACAAGGGTAAAACAGTACACCTCCCTCTCCTTCAGAACGGGGGTATAAAATATATATATATCAAGATTCCATTTTTCATTACATACCACACTTTTTCGACTTTTAGGTGATCCATTTGCTGCTCCCTTCACTCCTCGCATTTTCATTCCATCTATCATCATAGAATTATACAAATAAAACATGTAAAAGAAAGACAATCGAAAAATTTTCTTTCTAAATCTCTTCCCCTTTTTGACATGCACTATCAGAGTTTATACAGTCCAACATCATTTTTCAAGCACTTTTAAGGATTTTTGAACAATACAATGATTAAATTAGACTAAAAAATAGACACAATATACAGTGTGTATTTAACAGATATTTTTTTACTCATTAGCTCACTTTTTCTCCAACATTTCTTATTAGTGTGGGCAGATTTATATATATGAAATATATTCATTGCAATTTTTAAATAAATGTTTCAAATTCAAATAAATTAACGATGTCATTGAGAATAAAAATTAAGCTAGTTTGTGTGTGCAGGTGGATTGAGTTGGTGAATACTCTCTTTGCTTTACTATTGGCTATGACTTTTCACTGGCTATTGTCATAATGAACTATCAAATCAGATCATTTCTTTAGTAATAAAAGCGAGCCAAATCTCAAATTTAAATTACTGTGGATCCAGCAATTCCATACTGAAGACCTTAACACCTTGCACAAGGTATTTTATTATATGCTGATAACTTTACAATTTTTCTTAGTAAATAAATAAGATTATAATATAGTTGGAATATGTATTTACTTGTCATATGTATTAAATGCATTACTACATGTACATGTATGCATAAATTGTATATATACATGTACTTATATTTCTTTATAGAATCACCTTTTTTATGTGAATTAACAATGGAAACATCATTTATGTCTTTATATCACTCGGTCACATTAGTAATGACTTACAGATAAATCAATGATATTTTTTCTACCTACAGGTGTATTTTTCTATTTTGAATATAAAGCAGCTCAAGATCAAAATCTATTTTTTTGTTGCTATTTAAGCATTTTTAAGCACTTTTCAAGGACTAGGTCAAAATTCAAGCATTTTTATCATCATTACAAACCCTGACTATAACACTTGGAGAAAGTATTTAAAAATTAAGTAAATTTTTTGGAGTTTTTTTGCTTCTGTCTATGGGGAAATTTAGAAGAAAGAAAAAAATGCAAATTTGAACCTTACCAAATGCATCATTCATCAAGTTTTCCTCTTCTTCTTCATCAGCAGCATCCAACAGGGGAGAGAATGCATATCTATCCAGAAATATATACATGTAGGTGTTAAGCAAATTGTAAGGTATTGAGCATATTGAATTAAAAACATAAAGGTCATGCTGTATCTACCCAGGTAGACAAATGGTGTAAGTGCTTGGGATAAATCACTACATGGTCATTAATCATCTTCATGAATAACAACTTTATGCAGATTATGCACTACAGACTTCATTGTCTTGATGCTTTATGCAGATCACACCTCTATAATAATTGTATGCTATAATACATGTAAATACACACTACAAAGGAATGATAAACTCTACCTCTGATTGTTAGCTGAGGGTCTCCATAGTACCATAATCACACACAAAATCACAGAGAACAACAGGTGCCAGAAAGCCTCATCTACCCATATTTCTCTCCAGTCCTACAGAAGACAAGTCTCATATAAACCATGGAATAAAAGACACATGCTACATTATATGTGATGAAGATTTTTTCCCCCCAATATTCTGTTTTTCTGACAACAAAAGTAAATTCCTTTTGTTGTATTTGTGAGGCACAGAAGTTTCTGTAAAATTCAATGTAAATTACTTACTGTTATGCATGTCTTCAATCTATACTGTGTAAATGACCAGATCATAAAAGCAATTGAAGCTGGAAAAAAAGGAGAAATTTTTTGTCAACATCAAAGAATTGTAAAGACCACCATATGGATTATTATGTAAAAACATGTACATGTATATCGAGCACGATGATTTTTTCCATAATACAGCCAAGAAAGGGTAAATTCAAGCAAGTTTTGTAATGAAGGAATGTGTTGGAGAACTTAAACTTGTTACAAGAACCCTTTTTATAAAGTAGACCAACACTATCTCCAGTGAAAGAAATGTCACTCCACTTACCTAGAACAGCAAAAATAAGAGTATTGGTAAAATGTCTATACAGTGAGAGCTTGACAACATTTCGTCGCAAGCGCAGGGTTCTGGTAGTTTGTATAAGGCTGGAGAATATGTGAGCTCCAGTTAAGGCAAACCAAACAAATTATTTATATTTATTACTTTTGTTTTGTACAAGTCAAACCATTATCGTACTGTTTAAATTCTACATGAGTTATCAAAGTAACTGATAAGATGACTAGATTTTTAATGTGAATGTTGGTTTAAAGGATATCCACCAGCATATTGAGGCATCAGTGACAGCCAATGGCACTAGTGCTAACATTGTATCTGTCGAATTATCTTCCTTAGGCTGTAAAAAGAAAGAATGCTTGTTTAGAACATTCAAATTCTGAGAAACTCTTCACACAATGAAAGGTACAGAAATGGTTTTCATTTCCCTTCCCCTAAACCTTTTCAAACCATCTGTATTGTAATACATGAATATTCAGTTCACCTTCAATTGCCTCATACAACCCTCTATTGAGGCTAAAATGAAGAACACGGTTCCCATGGCTACAACTTTGTGGAAAGTGGTACCAAGTCGAGGTCTAAAAATCAAAATTTTACTATCAATTCAGTTTTTCAAATACAAAGATTCACAGCTTAAATTTAGAGACCGCTCAACCTTCTGATATTGCTTGTAGGAATTTAGTTAATGCAAAACATTTCTACACAATAACTGACATACTTGACAATTCCAAATCCCAGGCTGACAATAATGATTAGGATTCTGGCCAGGGCTCTTTTGAGGCAAGAAACCAGTTCAGCGAAGATCACAGCTCCTCTCACTAGGTGTTCAAGTGAATATTAATATAGTGTATAAGCATATACATGTATTGCTTTTATAATACTGTAGATTCTTTGTTTTACGCGAGTACTTAATATCACGAAAAGGCCCTAGGACGTCGAATCAAGAGAAGAATAATCCGTGAATGACTGATTGATCTAATAAAGCACCATAAAAATAAAAGCGAGTAAATTTTCTTTTGTGAGTGGTGCTTCTCAAGAAATTACCTGATAATTAATTCCTCGCATATAATTAGGAATCTACAGTACATAATCTGAATGTTGGGACTTAAAGGCCAGACATAAGCCTCTGGGTGCTTTGTAATCTAGATTATCATCAAGCATGTTTGATCCTGCACTTATAAAACTGATAAACCTGAATGGCCTTGAGTGGTGATACTTAGATATTCAGCATAAAAGACTGCCTTCTCCAGCATGCCTAGCAAAACGACAAAATATAAAAATCAATGTACAACATAAAGCAGTTAATACACAGTTGACATTCAGTGTCTCCAACACTGATATATCAGATACAATATGTTTGAGTTGCAAGTCCTGAACATAATATGAATTCTGACAAGTTTTGACTGTAACCATAATAATATTAGAAAACTCACCAAGGACAATAACTCCACCAATCCAGAACTGAATTCTCAAGAGATCCTTCCAACTACAGGCCAACAGAACTAACCACATTAGTCCAAAGATTATGTATACAATTCCCATCACTCCGTAAAACTGAAATCATATTGTGTACATTTAATCAACATTCAAAAAATTATTTCAAGTAGATTTCTCCTTTCGATAAAATATGAGCTAAAAATTTCAATTTTTTAAGTACCAAAACATGCTTACAATTAGGAGGGGCATATCCACAGCAGAAATGAATCCATACTCTCCATACATTTCCACGTCCACTATTAAAGAGATTTAGAGTCATATTATACAATGATCTTCAGTGAATGGAAATATCCCCTTAGCATGATCTTCACTTCAAAAAAAAACTTGATGTGTTTGTGAAACACCATATGGCAGCTCATCCGGCCAAGAATTGAAGTTTCTCAAATGTACCTCTAACTCCAAAGACAAGTTCAAGAATTCAAATATGTTGATGCCCAAAGAAAGGTCTTGTCCCAAGGATCACATTGGTGAAATATGAAAGCCCTAGCACCAACCATTTAAAAGTCATGGGCAAGATTAAAGTTTTTCAAAAGTACCTAGGTTAAACTCCAAGGTCAACATCAAAAGGTCAGAAATGCTTGTATCTTCACAAAGAATATACATGTGAAATATGAAGTTCAAATGTTATAATAAAGTTTGGTAAAAATTTGCAAAAGTGGGTTAAACTCCAAAGTACTGTGAAATCACCAATTTTTGTGGCAGTTTAATTTTTGTTGTTTTTGAGGTACATGTATAAAGAGACCCACAAATCCATGTCCACCACGAAATGTGAAACTTCATACATATAAGTACTCAACAATTCTTCATCCATGAAATTAAATCCCCAAGAACCCATATTTTTTCCTCAAACCATGAAAATTTGACCCCACGAAAAATATGTGATTTTACAGTAAATATCAAGAAGGAATACACAGGTGAAATATGAAAGCCCTAGCACTAACCAATAAAAAGTTATGGATAGGGTTAAAATTTTTGTGGACAAACAGATGGACCAAAAACTATATGCCCCCAATCTTCGATAAAAAAAAATCACTTGCAGTTGAGGTGTAAATTTATCTAAATGTGACAGATTAGGCCCTGGGTCCTTTGCAGCAAACAAGATAAGAAATGAAAAGGAACTCTCAAGAGTTCTCATCCTTTTCTGCTACATCTATGATCAAAGTTAGGAATCTACCCAATCACCCCAGTCTTCTATTTATCTATTTAATTTGGGAATATGCTTTATTTTACCTTCTGCATGGAATGCAGTTTCTGAATTTGTAATCCTCATAACAAAGACAAAGTAGCCATCTCTCCAGGTTCTTTGGAATGCTGGTCGGTCCTGAAAATAGGGCAAGAAAAGGTTTTCATTCAACCAATTCTATATATATTCATCTCCATTTAAGACTAATACAAGTATTTCTACCCATGCACAAGAAACTTTAAATGTGTTACATGTATTTACAAACATATGTTTATAAACATTGCATCCTGCATATTCCTTTTGGTGACCAGACCTTTAACATCCAAGTATGACCTTAATTTGACCTGAAACCTTGACTTTGAGCAAATATGGCATGACTATTTATACAGTTCATGGCCAAGTTTAACAAATGAAAAAAGAACAAGAGTCCCAATGGCTACAGTGCTCACCTGATTTATGTATTTTTGAGTAAAACTTTAACCTGCTATTTAGTCTTAACCTAGCCTCAGGGACCATGAGTTAAATGGAATCTACATTCAGTAAGAAACTTTTTCTTCAAGTTTGATCTTCTCTAACTCAGTGGTATTATTTACACTAGATACAAATTTTGATCAGAAAAGATTGCTTTAGCTTATGACTCATGTAAATAATAAATAATACCTCCAAATTTTTGGCTTAGAGGAATAAAACTTATAAATGTATATGTTCTAAGCAAAAAATAACTAATTAATTCATAAAAAAAGAGGCCCATGGACCTATTCGCTCACCTGAACACTTTGGTACAGAAAAGCAGAAATCAGAATGGTACTGAAAAGTTTAAATATATGAATTGTCCCAACCTACCCCCCCCCCCCCCCCAGGACTTTAAAGATTTATCCCTAGTATATATTTCTATGTAAAAGATTGATCTTCTATCGTGACCCCATCCTAACCCTGGGGAGTCATGATTTTAACAATCTTGAATCTACATTGCCTGAGAATGCTTCTTTATGATTATGACTAGTTATGGCTTTGGTGTTCTTAAGAAAATTTTTTTTAAAGATATTTCCTATACATTCCTCTGTATAACTTTGATTCCCTGTTGTGGCTCAGCCCTACACCTGGGGGTCATGATTTATTCAAATTTGAACCTGAAGTACTTCTTTATTAACAAGAGATGTTTGTGAAACACTTATGCCCCCACCCCACCCCTTTGGACATACATTATAGGGTGCACAAGCCTTTATTATGGGCAGTATACATTATGGGCAGTGTACATGGAAATGAAATTGACCTTTTGAACTTTAAATCAATAGGGGTCATCTACCAGTACAAACTGAGAGGTATCAACCAGAAATAGTCCTCTACATCACATCTTTGACAAAAACATGTTTCTCATGATATATCAGTAATTACAGTAAACTTTTTTTATAACGCACTCGGTTATAAAGTATCTCCAGATGTAAAGTAGCCATTCCGTAGTCCCGGCAAAGTGACTATATATTTCATTGGAAAAAACACCGCTTACAATGTATTTGTTTATAACGTAGTATCGCTTATAAAGTATTAGAAATTTGGTCTTGTTACATAATTGCACCTCTTATGAGGTATTGACACCTGGTTTCACACCTTTTCTATCAGCTCGCTGACCACAGATTAGTCACGGTTTATTAACTTCATAGCTGCTCCGTAATGGGTGTTTTTCTAACGAGGTCTCTTTGTTGTTTCAGGTACATGTATTCATAATAAATTGTTTGAATAAAATTTATCTTTGAGTCAGTAAAATTAATTTGAAATGGCATCTCCGGCTAAGAGGAAGGTTGTGTCTCTTGATACGAAATTGCAAATAATTGAAGCAATATATGCGGGATCCAAATCCAAAAAAAACAAATTGCAGGGGATTTTGGTATTGCTCCTACAACATTAAGCATAATATGGACTCAGAGGGAAAAAATTCTGGAAGCTAGGGACTGTGGTGAGCTTAGTCCGAAACAAAACAAGAGGCCCATGGGCCACATCGCTCACCTGAGCACATTGGCTAGGCAAAAGACCGGGGGGGGGGCTTGAATTTTAAACTACCTGATGATGCTTCCATGTCAATATAACAAATGGCTTTGTTGTACTTGAGAAGATTTTTTAAAAAAAATTCCCATATATTCCTTTGTAAAAATTTGATCCCTCATTGTGGCTCCTCCCTATCCCAGGGGTCATCATTTGAACAAACTTGAATCTACACTACCTGAGGATGCTTCCATATCAATATGACTAAACATAGCTTTTCTGTTCTTGAGAAGAAATATTTTTTCTATATGTTCTTATGTAAAACTTTCCATCCCCCATTGGGCCCCATCCTACCCCTGGGGGTCATCATTTGAACAAAATTGAATCTACACTACCTGAGGATGCTTCCATATCAATATGACTAAACATAGCTTTTCTGTTCTTCAGAAGAAGATATTTTCCTTCATATTTCTATGTAAAACTTTGATCCTCCATTGTGGCTCCGCCCTACCCCCGGGGGTCATGGTTTGAACAAACTTGAATCTACACTACCTGAGGATGCTTCCATATAAATATGCCTCATCATGGCTTTGCTGTTCTTGAGAAGAAGATTTTTAAAGATTTTTCCTATATATTTCTATGTAAAACTTCGATCCTCCATTGTGGCCCCACCCTACCCCCGGGGGTCAAGATTTGAACAAATTTGAATCTACACTACCTCAGGATGCTTCCATATAAAAATGACTCATCATGGCTTTGCTGTTCTTGAGAAGAAGATTTTTAAAGATTTTTCCTATATATTTCTATGTAAAACTTTGATCCTCCATTGTGGCTCCGCCCTACCCCCGGGGGTCATGATTTGAACAAATTTGAATCTACACTACCTCAGGATGCTTCCATATAAATAGGACTCATCATGGCTTTGCTGTTCTTGAGAAGAAGATTTTTAAAGATTTTTCTTATACATTTCTATGTAAAACTTTGATCCTCCATTGTGGCCCCGCCCTACCCCCGGGGGTCATGGTTTGAACAAATTTGAATCTACCCTACCTCAGGATGCTTCCATATAAATATGACTTATCATGGCTTTGCTGTTCTTGAGAAGAAGATTTTTAAAGATTTTTCCTATATATTTCTATGTAAAACTTTGATCCTCCACTGCGGCCCCGCCCTACCCCTGGGGGTCATGATTTGAACAAACTTGAATCTACACTACCTGAGGATGCTTCCATATAAATATGACCAATCATGGCTTTGCTGTTCTTGAGAAGAAGATTTTTAAAGATTTTTCCTATATATTTCTATGTAAAACTTTGATCCTCCATTGCAGCCCCGCCCTACCCCCGGGGGTCATGATTTGAACAAATTTGAATCTACACTACCTCAGGATGCTTCCATAAAAATAGGACTCATCATGGCTTTGCTGTTCTTGAGAAGAAGATTTTTAAAGATTTTTCCTATATATTTCTATGTAAAACTTTGATCCTCCATTGTGGCCCCACCCTACCCCCGGGGGTCAAGATTTGAACAAACTTGAATCTACACTACCTGAGGATGCTTCCATATAAATATGACTCATCATGGCTTTGCTGTTCTTGAGAAGAAGATTTTTAAAGATTTTTCCTATATATTTCTATGTAAAACTTTGATCCTCCATTGCAGCCCCGCCCTACCCCCGGGGGTCATGATTTGAACAAACTTGAATGTACACTACTTAAGGATGCTTCCACATGAGTTTCATCTTTCCTGGCCCTATGGTTCTTGAGAAGAAGATTTTTAAATGATGCCATTATTTTTTCAGTAATTCCTAATTATCTCCCCTTGAAAGAGGCGTGGCCCTTCATTTGAACAAACTTGAATCCCCTTTACCCAAGGATACTTTGTGGCAAGTTTGGTTGAAATTGGCCCAGTGGTTCTTGAGAAGAAGTCGAAAATGTGAAAAGTTTACAGACAGACAGACGGACAGACAGATAGACAGACAGACGGACAGACAGACGGACGCCGGACAAAATGTGATCAGAAAAGCTCACTTGAGCTTTCAGCTCAGGTGAGCTAAAAATGTTCCAATCTTTGTCATATCCCGCTGTAGAAGAAGCACTGTTTTCTTGGTTCAAATCAACAAGAAATCAAAATATTCCTCTCAATGGTCCAATTCTTTTACAAAAAGCAAAGACAATGCAAAAAAATGAATGTAACAGATTTCTCTCCAACTAATTTTTGGGTGGAATGTTTTAAGCATAGACATTCTATCATATCGCGGGTTGCAAGCGGTGAAAGTGCAGTCATTAATGACGACTTTGTGAATGATTGGAAATCAAAACTACCAAATGTTGTGAACAAATACTCCCCAAAAGATATTTATAATTTATACATGTAGTTTGTGAAAATAAAATGTAACTGAATATTTATCTTTCTTAATATAAGAAAATATAAGAAATGAAACCAAATATACTTGTAAATCATTCATATACCTGTAAATCATTTATTTACATATTATACATACTGTTAAAAATATTAATAACACACTATAGCGGTCTGGAAGGTTTTTACGGTAAAGGTGTACTGAGTACTTCCGGTCTCCGTTTATAACGTACACTGGTTATAACGTAGGATTTATCACAGTCCCTTGAGATAAATTATAAAAGAAGTTTACTGTAATTTGTTCAACCTTTGCAGAGATAATGAACGGAAAGCAAATAATCGGAATTTTTGTAAGTCCAAGGGGCATAACTCTGTTAAAAATTGCTCAATCGTACCCAAAACATAACTTGACCTAAATATTTTTATGACAAATCTGTATACCAAATTTTATTTCAGTATGTGCAACCTCTGCGAAGAAAACAAATGGAAACTGCAAATAATTGGAATTTTTCTAAGTTCAAGGGGCATAACTTTCAAAAATTGCTTGATTACACCCAAAACAGAATTTGACCTAGATATTCTTATGATAAATCTGTACTATAAATTTCATTTCAGTATATGCAACCTCTGTGAAGAAAATGAACAGAAACTGTTGGTGGACAGACAGACTGACCGACCCACAAACAGCAGCAAAGCAATATTATCTCCCTTCTTTGAAGGGGGGCATAATAAGACTAATAATGGTTTAGATGTTCTTGAGAAGACGACTTTAAGAGAAACTTTCTATATATTCCTATGTAAAATTTTGATCCCCTTTTGTGATCCCAGGGGTCATGATTTGAACAAAATTTAATCTACACTATGTAATGAAGCTTTCATCTTTTCTGGCCCAGTGGTTCTTGAGAATTAGATTTTTAAAAAATGCCATTAATTTTTCACCAATTCTTAGTTAATTATCTCCCCTTGAAATGGACTTGTAAACAAATTTAAATCCCCATCATCCAAAGATGTTTTGTGGCAAGTTTGCTCATTGGTTTCTGGAGAAGTCGAAAATGTTCACGTACAACACACGACACACAGACAGACGCCAGAGTCTTTTCGATCAGAAAAAGCTCAGCCTTCAGCTCAGGTGAGCTAATAAAAAGTTATAATGCTCATGAATTGCATAAAAATTTCATATTAACTTTGTTAAGAAGAATGAAATGATGTATATCTATATAATGCATGAACACACACTTCCATATATATATAGGGTTGGATACCGTTAAGGATGAAATGGTACGATACCATACCGGTATTTTTGAAACAATATGGTATTCTTAACAATACGGTACTAAACCATGATGAATGAGAATGATGGTTCATTTTATAACAAATGTGCTTTCACCAATCACCAACCCTTCAATGTTATAACCTAAAATGAGCTTATAAACTATGTTATATTTCAACCTTTTAATAAATGATCAACAAAACAAATACCATAAATTGAATCTCAAACAAATTAATTTTAGGCCAACATTTTTTTATTTTCTGTTTTACGGGAATTTTTTTCAAAAATTTGAGTCGGGGGGTCGAAATAAAAATAAAAGCTTGAAATTTAAGCAGTCGGTCAGAAAAATAAAAATAAAATGAAACAGGAGGCCCAAGGGCCTTAACGGTCACCTGAGTACAATACAACAATTTAGAGGATCCATAGAGTATTAAAATGAAATGAAAGGTGAAGCTTTGTTGCCCAAAAGCAAGAAAAATAGGGTGATCAGGATCAACAAAATAATTAGTCTACTATTCATTAACAGTTCATAAATTAGGTTCTAATCTGTTCCCCATTTATCACTATCACCATACAGCATATTAACAAAATATCAGTGCTTTTGTACTATTTTAATTCCTTGTTGTAATCTCTTACATTGGCCTCTCTTGGTCTTTGATGACATTTAAGTTATTTTTGTCTCATTTTTATTTATCTATTACTTACAAGTCCACATGATCATTAAAACTAAGAAAATACTTTTTGTATTATACAATAAAAATTCTTGCATAATTCTCTTATCGTATTAATTTTTCAAGTACATTATTTACAGTGATTAATTATCAAAAGTAAACGGCAAAGGGGAATAACTCCTCTCAGTAGAATGCAAATTAATTGAGCCCTGGCTAGGACCAGAACACTTGACCAAATGGTCCAGATGTTCAAAAATCTGGTAAAAATACCCTTCCTTATTACAACTTTTACACTTTTTGCCTCTGATATGCCCAAGTGCAGAGAAGATTTTTAAAGAAATAATGCATTTTCACTACAGATTCACTATATTATCAATAGAGCCCCTCCCCCCCCCCCCCCTTTCACCACCGAGAAACACCAGAGCCTCTCACCCTGGGACCAGAAGTTTCATGTTTGCTCATCATAAGTAATCACTTTGTTTAACTGCTTAACATTAAGGAGCAGCCAGGATTATTTAATAGAATTAATGCATTTTCACTACATTATCAACAGCCCCACCCTTATACCAGCACATCTGACTCAGGGGTCATGCAATTCATTACTCTGGAAGAAGCACTCTTGCTCATCATAACTATATACTTAGCTTCTTTGCTTTTTAACCAGAAGAAGCAGAAAAGAATATTTTCAAAGAAATTTTGATTTTTCACTATATAATCAATAGAGCCCCCCCCCCCCCCCCCCACACCTTTTGACCAGAACCCTTGACCCTGGGGCCATGAATTTCACAATTTTGGAAGAGGTGTCCTTGCTTATCATAACAATGTACTTAGTTTGTTTAAATAATACCCAGAAGCAGAGAAGAAGATTTTTAAAGCATTAATGCATTTTCACTATATAATAAATAGAGCCCTGCCCTAACATCAGAACCCCTGACCCAGGGGCCATGAAATTCACAATTTTGGTAGAGTCACTCTTGCTTATCATAACTATGTATTTAATTTGTTTCAATAATACCAAGGAGTAGAGAAGAAGATTTCTAAAGAAATAATGCACTTTCACTATATGATCTATATACCCCCCCCCCCCAGCACCAGAACCCCTGACCCTGGGGCCATGAATTTCACAATTTTGGTAGAGTCACCCTTGCTGATCATAACTCTGTATCTAATTTGTTTAAATAATACCCAGGAGTAGAAAACAAGATTTTCAAAGAAATAATGCACTTTCACTATATGATCTATATAGCCCCACCCTAGCACCAGAACCCCTGACCCTGGGGCCATGAATTTCACAATTTTGGTAGAGTCACCCTTGCTTATCATAACTATATATTCAATTTGTTTCAATAATACCCAGGAGTAGAGAAGAAGATTTTCAAAGAAATAATGCACTTTCACTATATGATCTATATAGCCCCGCCCTAGCACCAGAACCCCTGACCCTGGGGCCATGAATTTCACAATTTTGGTAAAGGGCTCAATGCTTACTACAATCATGTCAACAGTTTGACTGCTTGATGTCCAGGAGTAAAGAAGAAGATTTTTAAAGATTGCATTAATATTGATGGTTTTAGCCCCACCCCTCAGGCCCCAGGGGGGCAGGGACCATGAAATTCACAAATTTTGTTCCCCTTCAGACATAGATGCTATATGCAAAAATTGGCTGAAATTGGTTCAGCGGTTTCAGAGAAGAAGCTGAAAATGTTCAAATGTTAACACACGACGCACGACGGACGACGACGGATATCAATAGGTCACCTGAGTGACTCAGGTGACCTAAAAATGCAATAAAAATTTTTATTTTTAATTAAGGTTGGAATTTTTTTGTCTGCCCTTAATTTGTTAGGAAAACAGTGTTATTTGAAAAACTTATGTATACAAAACACAGAATTGGTACTGTTAATGTATCAATGAACTATTTTAAATTTAACTTTCCCTTAGATATTTGGGGCAGGGGGTGCATTTCTAGTATACATGCAGCTTGCAGTTTCTAACATTAATGCAAATTAAACATACAAATCTATAGTCTTCTCTCAGTTGTCAAATATCATATTGTCACCACAGTAAACCTATAGGACTTATGTCACACCCCTCATAAACTTTTCAGAATCTTTTATTTAGTTCTAGTTCTGGCAAAGTTATGGAGAAAATACAGTGAGACATTCAATGATCAGCTAAAATAAATTAATTCACAGAAGTGCACATGAGACATGATAAGAAGAAAAGTTGTATAATATTTTTTTCAACGCAATTCCAATTAATATATATGTAGGTGGAAAAAACGTATTACAATATCTCTATTGAAAACATATTCAAACTTCCTCAATCTGTAGTATATTTGATATCTTTTTATCCTTATATTTTTCTTTCTGCATGAGCATGCTAACTTTCAACATAATTGCAGAAAATACACATCTTTCTCATGTATACACATGTAAAATACACATGACAATATTCTGTTTACTGCAGAATTTAAAAATTTAATTGTTGAAACTGGTTCTAATCCACAACTTTTGAATGAAAAAAAGAAACCAGGTCTTGAAATAATATTTGTAAGGGTGTATCATTTACAACAATACTTTTCCCTAGCGGTAAAAAGAAAAGTTGTTTTACTTAACAAGAGCTATACATTACACAACATCAGCTGATATGAATACGCTGATCAATCAATGTACATTAATTTGTTACATAGCATGCAAAATTCCATAAAGCGATAAAAAAGGAAATAATGTCTTGTATCAATCAAGCATATATACTAATATATTTTCCTTGAATTCCAATATTTGTCATAAAACGAGTGAAAGTTGTGACTCGAATTTCCTCAGTCACACCACTTTCTACCAGTTCTACAGTGTTCTAGTGTTCTGTCGTTACTTGTAAAAGAAAACATTTCCGTTTTAAAATGTAGTTTAAAAAAATCTTCAAGACGTATTTCAATGTATTGAAGCAATTGTCAAAGATAATACATGTACGTACTCAAAACCTTTCAAAACAAGCGGTTGACAGAACCTCGATTTCCACGTGGCCCTCTGCATGACATTTGATCAAGATTACTGTTCCGTCTATTTCATTCAATCTTTCATTAAAATTTATACTTTTTCTACAATATAACATTGACACTTCACTTTTTAAACTGACTATTTAAAAACACGAGAAACCCTCCGACTCTGACATTTTGGCGCTATGCTGTGCAGTGACTATTCACGCTTCGAATACTGTGATTGGATTTACCTCGGCCAATGACAAATCGCATTTTGAAAGGCTTGTGAAAAGGTTATTTTATTCAGTGACTATAAATAAACTATCGGCGGGAGAAATAAAAATAAAACTTGAACTGGGGACTTTTATTTTTATTTCATTTTAGCCCAAATTAGGGTCGGCGCTCCCGTAAAACAGAATATAAAAAAATGTTGGCCTTACTACATACATAATCACAAATGGGCTGATTGCTTCAATCGGTTGCAAGGACCCATTTTGTTTGGTCGCACTAAACGACGAAACATTAGAAAATGGATAGAGATGCACATCACATTTCTGCGATATTTTGCCTTTTTAATTTACATCTATTATCAGTTTTTATTAATAAAATTAAAACAAGATTAATGTGAATGTGTTATAATATTTTTTAAATATACGTATTAATTTACCTTGAATATTGGCAGTTGAAAGCAAGTATGGTACTAAGAAACCATTTTTTAGCTCACCTGAGCCGAAGGCTCAAGTGAGCTTTTCTGATCACATTTTGTCCGTCGTCCGTCCGTCCGTCTGTCTGTCCGTCCGTCTGTCTGTCCGTCCGTCTGTAAACTTTTCACATTTTTGACTTCTTCTCAAGAACCACTGGGCCAATTTTGACCAAACTTGGTACAAAGCATCCTTGGGTGAAGGGGAATTTAAATTGTTAAAATGAAGGGCCAAGTCCCCTCACAAGGGGAGATAATCAAGAGAAGACAAAAATAGGGTGGGGTCATTAAAAAATCTTCTTCTCAAGAACCACAGGGCCAGTAAAGCTGAAACTTATATGGAAGCATCCTGGGGTAGTGTAGATTCTAAATTGTTCAAATCGTGACCCCCGGGTGTAGGGCGGGGCCACAATAGGGAATCCAAGTTTTACATTGAAATATATAGGAAAAATCTTTAAAAATCTTCTTCTCAAGAACCACTGGGCCAGAAAAGCTGAAACTTATGTGGAAGCATCCTGGGGTAGTGTAGATTCTAAACTGTAAAAATCATGACCCCCGGGGGTAGGGCAGGGCCACAATAGGGAATCCAAGTTTTACATTGAAATATATAGGAAAAATCTTTAAAAATCTTCTTCTCAAGGACCACTGGACCAGAAAAGCTGAAACTTATGTGGAAGCATCCTGGGATAGTGTAGATTCTAAATTGTAAAAATCATGACCCCCGGGTGTAGGGCGGGGCCACAATAGGGAATCCAAGTTTTACATTGAAATATATAGGAAAAATCTTTAAAAATCTTCTTCTCAAGGACCACTGGACCAGAAAAGCTGAAACTTATGTGGAAGCATCCTGGGGTAGTGTAGATTCTAAATTGTTCAAATCATGACCCCCGGGGGTAGGGCGGGGCCACAATAGGGAATCCAAGTTTCACATTGAAACATATAGGAAAAATCTTTAAAAATCTTCTTCTCAAGAACCACTGGGCCAGAAAAGCTGAAACTTATGTGGAAGCATCCTGGGGTAGTGTAGATTCTAAATTGTAAAAATCATGACCCCCCGGGGGTAGGGCGGGGCCACAATAGGGAATCCAAGTTTTACATTGAAATATATAGGAAAAATCTTTAAAAATCTTCTTCTCAAGAACCACTGGGCCAGAAAAGCTGAAACTTATGTGGAAGCATCCTGGGGTAGTGTAGATTCTAAATTGTTTAAATCATGACCCCCGGGGGTAGGGCGGGGCCACAATAGGGAATCCAAGTTTTACATTGAAATATATATAGGAAAAATCTTTTAAAATCTTCTTCTCAAGAACCACTGGGCCAGAAAAGCTGAAACTTATGTGGAAGCATCCACGGGTAGTGTAGATTCTAAATTGTTCAAATCATGACCCCCGGGGGTAGGGCGGGGCCACAATAGGAAATACAAGTTTTTCATTGAAATATATAGGAAAAATCTTTAAAAATCTTCTTCTCAAGAACCACTGGGCCAGAAAAGCTGAAACTTATGTGGAAGCATCCTCAAGTAGTGTAAACTCTAAATTGTTCAAATCATGACCCAGGGGATAGGGCGGGGCCACAATAGGGGGAATCCCAAGTTTTACATTGAAATATATAGGAAAAATCTTTAAAAATCTTCTCAAGAACCACTGGACCAGAAAAACTGAAACTTATGTGGAAGCATCCTGGGGTAGTGTAGATTCTAAATTGTTCAAATCATGGCCCCTGGGGGGAGGGTGGGGCCACAATAGGTATTACAAGGGGGGAGTCTGGTAATGAACAGCATGGCCAAAGTTACTCAGGTGAGCGATGTGGCCCATGGGCCTCTTGTTTATGTAACTATTCGGTATGGTGTTGGTCCCCAGTACCGGTATCCAACTCTATCCATATACAGTGTATATCTAAAACTGTATGCCTCTAATCCCCCCTTTTAGGTGACTAGCTGAGCTAACAACTCTTACCTTCTCCCCTGGAGGTGGTGGCGGTGCTGCTGTAGTAACAGCAGCAGCTTTTGTAGTTGGAGATACTGTAGATTTGCTTGGCTGCAAGAATGAGACTCAAATATTAGGCACTAAAAAGACATAGGACATTTCTGTGAATATTAATGGTCATCAGAAAACTCTTCCCCGTTATTATTTATTAACTGTGTGAGTGATGTGCCTTTTTAGTTGCATGCTATCAATCATTTAATGCTCCCAATGACTGAGCACGCAATGAATACAAAGAGATAGAATTATTAACTCAATCTAGGGAAAAAACAAAAACAAAACCCAAATATGATCATTTCAAAAATTGCAAGATGGTGGCAATATTTAACTCTTGATTTATTATATTATGGGATTATTTTAATTTTGGGGAGGCGAGGGGGGCGAGAAGACAAAATTCAACATGGTGGCAATATGTAGCTCTTGATTTATTTTATAGGGGTTATTTTAATTTGGGGGGGGGGGGGTGAGAAACTATACATTAAGGGCTTGTGTCCCTGTGGCAACATGATTTTTAACTAATAAATTTTTAAAGCTGTCCAAAGTTAATTCTATGTTTAATATCACCCATGCACATCTACTTCATAGAGATTGGCACTTTAAAAACAAATTGTTTGGGCCCTGTAGAAGTATATTTGAGAAGTATATTTGATATGAGTCTATCATTAATACTGACAGATTTACAAAAATGATCATTAAACAATAAACCTACATGATGCACAAATATTTACAGTATTTTGATTCATGTAAATAAGTAAATGCTCATTTTTTTGACATTTTTATTTTTTTTTTATTCTCCCTCCCTTGTAGGTTTTGAAGTTTTTAGGTGATGTACGTTAAACAAATAATTAATTTCAGCCAGCCAGTTTGGTTGTCAATGTCCTTAAAACTTATCTATTAAAAACATTTCTTCAAACATCAGGCCATGCAGTCCTAATACAAGTACTTAAAAAATCTTTCCTTTTCATTTTTGTTACTCACGTGTACCTGTGCTTTTACTGCATTACTTATTGCACCTCTTTTGGATTTTTTCTCACTTTTTGCCTTCTCTGTTTTTGTAGCATTTTGAGGCTGAAAAGAGTGAACACATACCTTACATTTTTAGCAGCTCTCAAGTAAAAAAAAACATAATACAATTGCTTTTTAGGCCTTGAAAAAGTTTTCGCTTTCCTGATCAACCCTAATTTATAGCACTGACCCAATTATTTAGGGATGGCAATCGAATACAGAATTGCCAATAGATTAACGGCAAGACATTCCCCAATTATCTGGTTAATCGTATCAAAATACACACTTTTAAATAAAATCTTCAAGGAAGCTCTATCCTTGTACACAAAAGACCAAAAAGGACATTAGAAATATTTTGATTATACTTTATCAGAACACTATATATATTTTACTTCAATAGGCAAAGAAAACGAAAGAAAACCATGAATATACCTGAGATAATAGAGACATTAATTATAATTATTTTTCCGACCATATGTTACACAGTTCATGCTGCATTGTCACCATAATCAGAGCTAAGTCTGGACTTACAGTTGATTTGCAGTTTGTTTAAAGGATACACAGGGTAAGATACACATTATAGTCAGTTCACAGTACTCAGTCGTGATCTAAATAATATTATTAAAGAAATACAGGACTGGCTCTCTAAGACAGGGTGTTTAAACAGTATTTAACGCTTCACAAACTGACTAATTAACCCAAGGATCTGAAGTCAGACAGCACTAACTATTGCTGCATTTCATTTCCGGAATTTTGCATTGCATTTCCGACAATTTTTATTTTCATTTCCAACAATTTTTCATTTCATTTCCGACATTTATTTTTGTACATTTCCGGAATTTTTAGAGGTACCTTTCTGGACAATTTCATGTTTAGTAAGTACATGGATATAAAATTTTAACAAGATATAAATGCTACACTTATTTAATACCACATTTTTCAAATAAAAATATTACAATACACTGTTTATACACGCAGCCCAAAGTCGAATTAAAAGTTTTGTATGAATTAAATGAGCATGCAATTTTTGTTCAGTAAATTCAATAATGTTGGTGACTGTGCCGAATTTATGTGCAATAAATTATGGTCAATGATATATTCTTGAGTTATTCTTTAAAATAAAGTCTTCAATTCTGTTTTCATTGCTGGAAAAGTACTTTATGCTAAATGTCAGAGATGAAAATTGTAAAATATCAGAAATGAAAACTATAGAATGTCGGAAATGAAAAGTTACAGATTTTAAAAAATTCTGGAGATGAAATGCAGTCCTATACATGTATATACTTAAAATTGATATGTAAATTCACTTAACAATATTCCACCTTTTTTTTAAATTGAATTTTCAGGAAATTTTGTTCAAATTTAAACATATTTTTTCCCGACTTACTGATTATAAATTGTCTAACTGATTACCATCGTTCTGACTGATTAACCAGTTAACCGATTACAATTACCATCCCTACTTTTTTTTCAATGCTTTTTCAGTGAAGATCAGGATTTTCAATTTTTGGTCCAAATGGACCATCTATAAAAATTTCACCTATAAATTTAAGTGACAAAAATATTTAAAGCACTATTTCTTTTGTCATCAGTGTTACTTTAGTTGAATGTTTTGTTTTAAGCAGTGCAGAAAACAAAAATTAAAAAAAAAAGTTAACACCTATTTTCTTAATATAAAAAAAATTTCAATCAGGAATATTTATTTCATGTTGCTGGAATTTCTGTTGATACAAACCTGTACATATGCATCCACTGTCTCTTGTTTACTGGGTTGAAACTACAAATAAAATTAAAAATTACCCAAATTTTTTAGTAAGACAATATGCTATTAATTTAACTGAGTTTGGAATTTAAGACACAATAAAAGAAGTGCAGTTTCAATAGGTTATTAACCAAGTACAAAAATTATTTAAAAAATAATAAAATTTTAAAAAAAAAACCAACAAGAAGGGACTATGGATGAACTTCTAAAATATCCAGGGGTTTAACATAGCAAGGTTTGTAACTTGAATTTTTCAAATGAACTTTGCGTATAGTGACTGAACAATAATTATAAGTGAAATGTATCCCTGTCACAAAACAATTAAAGTGTCCACATTAAGGTCTGACAACACATTCCTCAAATATCTGTTTTGTTTCTCCTTGTAAAATTTAAGAAATTTTCATAATATTAACATTATCTTGTGATTTCTAAACTTTTTTCAACATGTCATAGAAAGCAAATACAACAAAAATTGTGATGTTGAAAATTCAAGTGATTTCAAATAGGATTATATAGGAAACGCAACCCGCTGGCATATTGCACAAATGAGGTACCTCAATTTTTTGCGAGGAAAGTTGTCAGAGTAACAGTACTTCAGTGACAATTTCATGGGAAAAATTATATAATATTGAGGAACATGTCATCTGACCTTAATTAATGCTCCACACATATGCATTAGATAAATACACATGACACTCAGCTTGCATAATCAAAATCAAGGTTCCCCATTATACTAGCAGCTTTTACAATTACTAAACAATTATCTATTGATCCCAAGAACAAAGGGAACCTGTGCATGACAGAATGTGGATGTTATAAATACAGTAAACAGTTACCTAACAGATTTCATCATCAGAGTAAAAAACTATCCTGACTTTGCCATAACACGATTTTAATGAATGGGTTTACAATTCACTTCAAGAGAACTGGGGTTTTCAACTTTCCCAGTTTCAACATAAAAGGGTTTATTTTAATCATTTTTATAGCAAATTTTGTCTGGACCTCAGACTTACTTCAATATATCAGGGGTATTTGAGATTTTGAAGTTACCCTGTAATAAGTAACTACTGTGTACAGGGAAATTTTCGTCCCCGTTTTATTTTTGCCCCTTTCACCCTACACAGGTGGGCGAATTTAAAATGGGGAGAATTTAAAGAACAGAGTATAATTTCTTGAACAGAACTGTGACTGGGTGAATTTAAAACTGGGCAAAATCGCTTACAGGTGTGAAAGAGTGAAAACAACATAGGGCGAATATAACCCTATTCACAGTATCACTTATAGCATTTACGATATATTCACATGTAAATTCATTAATCATATATGAAATGTATAAACATACTTACTGGTAACCAAAAGAAAGTACTCTCACAGTCATGTGTGGTTCTGTTTTTCATGTACTCTACTTTTGTATATGGGTTGCTTTGGATCTGCTGTGCTTCTGGTGAGTTTAAGTACACCATTTGTCTACTCTGAAAAATATATAAGACAAGATGCCCATAAGCCTAGGTTATCCCATGCGAGCCATGAGTTTCTCAATATTTGACCAACTCATCCCCACTTGGTACTTTCACTCTGGAGTCCACAGCTCCAGGGGTCATGACTTAACCCTGGGCTCTAATTAGTGACTAATGTAGTCACCATAGTGCATAAAATTTCCAATTGGTTCCTAAAATCTCTCCATACTTTGCCAATACTGACCATTTTAAATTGATTTGGCAACAATTAACAACTATAAACATTTTCACCAATAATGCTTTTGTTTTTCCCTAAAGTGGCAAAAAATAAAAATAGAAAGTGGGAAAAATTTTTGCAAGAAATATTTCTTGTGCTTTAATCCTTTGTCACCTAGGCCTCTTTGTTTTTTGTTTTTTTTTTACTTAGACTTTTATTTCAGTCAGCACATGTGTGACCATATATTTTGAATCACTTCAGTACACATTGGACTCAGGTAGACCAGATAAGATAACTGCCCCAGGTAAATCTGGCTTTAGAAAAATCCATTAAATTGGATGGGTGCTGTGATCAATAGTCTCACTCACTTAGTGTGGTTGTTTTCACATTATTGTCGTACCTTAACATTAACTGTACATGCACTGATAAAATCATGAAAACAAACCATGATATAAAATAAGAATAGAAATATTTCAGTTTGTTTGAGTTTAAATAAATATTAAAATAGATCCAAGGTTATTGAAAAAAAAATTATTTAAAAAAATCTTTCAAACCGAATATGTATTAATTAAGAGTTTTACATTCAAATGTAAATTAAAATTCTTTTGTATTTAATTGTCTTTTCTTTCCTGTTGACACTTATTTACGAAAAATACTTTTTCGAATACATTGCATGCAAAAAATTGCTAAAAATTTATCAAAGTAAAAATTTGCTAGACTTACAGTAGTAAGTATAAGTTGCTATACTGTCTAATATAAGCTTATAAAGTTGATGCCTTAACAAAAAAATGGCTTTGCTCCTTAAAATTGAATTGATTCCTAATTTGTTTTTGCTAAGAAACCAGCTGGCACCTAAATTTTAGAGGTAACTTTGAGGCCTCAAGTCAAACCAAAACTTCAAGCCACACAACATGGGATGCTTTGATATCAATATGACTAACATGCCCATGCAGTTCTAAGGTTTTCCCCCAGAAAATTTCTGCCATGTTGACAGGTATGCATAAGCCTTTGGCTTAGGTGTGCCAAGAGTGTGTACTATAGTGCAGAAAGTTTGATTGCAATATGTGTACAGCTTTAATTTGTAAATCAAAAGATAAGCTAAAACCCTATTTTGGCCCTTATTTTGGAATGTCACTCAGAAATTTAAGAATCGAAAATCTATTGTCATTCTTGTTTGAAAATAAGTGTTCATATAAAGTCACAGGATACACAGAGGTCATGAGAAGGTCAAAGAATTTGTCATTAAGCCCATTTTGTTTCTGAAAACACAAAGGGAAAGCTTGCCTATCTTCAGAACTTACATTTCATGTCAGATATCAGAATCAGATAAATCTATTGTGTGAAGATTTCGGATAAACACCTTCGAGCTCTATGTTTTGCAAAAATAATGAAATTCCAACAGAATTGAGGAACTTCCGTAAAATGTCTTTAATTGTTGCCCTCTTGTTGCCTCTGAGATTGCTTTGAAATAAAATCAATGCTGCTTTTAAAACAAGCATCATTTAAAGATCTATCAAACCATCATAATTTTAACTGCGTTTTGATTTTCATATCAAATAAGGGGCAAAGTTGGGCCCTTACCATACCTTTTTCCTTTGAAAACTAAAGATCAAAAAGTATATGAGAACAGTGTATAGTATACAGCAATGAAGTTAAATATAATTGGAATATTACCACATCATCTTCCACTCCAGTAAACTCCTCAGCACATGGGGAGTATCGTAACACCCATTCAATGGTCAGCATTGTCTTTCCTTTACTCTTTGCAGCTTGTTGACAGTCAACTTTTGAGGAAAATGAAGAAACAGATTATTACCAACAACTAAATATCAAACATCAGTATACAAGACAAGAGACCAATTGGCCCAAAACACTACATCATGTAAATTTATTCCCTGATATAGCCCAGTCCTAAGCCTAGAGTACACAATAATATTAACAAAAACACACACACACAAACAAATTCCCCCCCCCCCCCAAAAAAAATAGAGACCCATGGGCCAAAATGCTCATCTGACTCAGGCCAACATTTTTTTCATTTTCTGTTTTACGGGAATTTTTTTCACAAATTTGAGTCGGGGGGTCGAAATAAAAATAAAAATAAAAGCTCGAAATTTAAGCAGTCGGTCAGAAAAATAAAAATAAAATGAAAAAATGCAATAAAAATTTTTATTTTTAATTAAGGTTGGAATTTTTTGTATGACCTTAATTTGTTAGAAAAACAGTGTTATTTGAAAAACTTATGTACACAAAACACAGAATTGGTACAGTTAATGGATCAATGAACTATTTTAAATTTAACTTTCTCATAGATATTTGGGGCAGGGGTGCATTTCTAGTATAAAGCTTGCAGTTTCTAACATTAATGCAAATCAAACATGCAAATCTATAGTCTTCTCTCAGTTGTCAAATATCATATTGTCACCACAGTAAACCTACAGGACTTATGTCACACCCCTCATAAACTTTTCAGAATCTTTTATTTTTCGGTATTCATCAGCAAATTACAAGATCTGAGGATTTTGGACTAGTTCTGGCAAAGTTATGGAGAAAGTACAGTGAGACATTCAATGGATCAGCTAAAATAAATTAATTCACAGAAGTGCACGAGACATGATAAAAAGAAAAGTTGTATAATATTTTTTTTTCAATGCACTTCCAATTAACATATAAGTAGGTGGAAAAAACGTACCACAATATCTCTATTGAAAACATATTCAAACTTCCTCAATCTGTAGTATATATGATATCTTTTTATCCTTATATTTTTCTTTCTGAGCATGCTAACTTTCAACATAATTGTAGAAAAAACACAGCTTTCCCATAGTATACACATGTAAAATACACATGACAATATTCTGTTTACTGCAGAATTTAAAAATTTAATTGTTGAAAATGGTTCTAATCCACAACTTTTGAATGAAAAAAGAAACCAGGTCTTGAATTGAAGTAATATTTGTTAGGGTGTATCATTTACAACAATACTTTTCCCTAGTGGTAAAAAAAATTTGTTTTACTAAACAAGAGCTACACTACATCAGCTGATATGAATACGCTGATCAATCAATAAATATTAATTTGTTACATAGCATGCAAAATTCCATAAAGCGATAAAAAAGGAAATAATGTCTTGTATCAATCAAGCATATATACTGATATATTTTTGTAGGTAATTCTGAATTCCAATATTTGTCATAAAACGAGTGAAAGTTGTGACTCGAATTTCCTCAGTCACGCCACTTTCTACCAGTTCTACAGTGTTCTAATGTTCTGTCGTAACTTGTAAAAGAAAACATTTCTGGCTTAAAATTAAGTTAAAAAAAAAATCTTCAAGACGTATTTCAATGTATTGAAGCAATTGTCAAAGATAATACGTACTCAAAACCTTTCAAAACAAGCGGTTGACAGAACATCGATTCCCACGTGGCCCTCTGCATGACATTTGATTAAGATTACTGTTTCGTCTATTTCATTCAATCTTTCATTAAAATTTATACTTTTTCTAATATATAACATTGACACGTCACTTTTTAAACTGACTATTTAAAAACACGTGAAACCCTCCGATTCTGACATTTTGGCGCTATGCTGTGCAGTGACTATTCACGCTTCGAATACTGTGATTGGATGAATATATTTACCTCAGCCAATGACAAATCGCATTTTGAAAGGCTTGTAAAAAGGTTATTTATATTTCTTTTATTTTTTCAGTGACTATAAATAAACTATCGGCGGGAGAAATAAAAATAAAACTTGAATTGGGGACTTTTATTTTTATTTCATTTTAGCCCAAATTAGGATCGGCGCTCCCGTAAAACAGAATATAAAAAAATGTTGGCCTCACCTTGGTTCTGCTGACTTTCAGAACATTAACCACAACCTAGCCCTGGGAGCCATGAATTGAACAAACTTGAATCTACACTCAGTATCTGCCACAATTATCCAATCAAGGTGAAAATACCAAGTGCACATCTTTAAATGGTGAATAATGAGTGCATAAATTTTCAGACAAATCCATGCAGTAGTCTCCAAGAAAAATCCAGACAAAATCATGTCTACAGACAGACAGATGGACATGCTGATTCCAATATACCCCATAAACTTTGTTTGTGGGGGGTATAAAAATGTGAAACGTTTACACAAGGATGCCAGACAAAATGTGACTTGAGCTTTCTATTGGCTTTGTTGGTAGGACTGACTCTGGATATTTCAAAGTGATTTTGCAGTTCCAACCACTTCTTATTTATGTTTTTAACCTCATTCAAATCCTGAGATACCTCAAAATTTAATATTGGTCCAGTTGAGTTTGAGATAACAAAGTTTGGCAATATATGTAAGGAAACATGCTCATATGCACATAATTTTTATCTAGTTTTCCATCTTTCTTACCTTTCACAGCTATGTTGGTTCCCTTGTACATGCTTTTATGAAAAGCATAAATGATCTTCTCCTTTAAAAGAAAAAAAGAAGAAATGTTAGATTGAAAACTGTATTTACTTTTAAACTTTTTTTTTTAAACTAAAATGTTTTGGTCTATTAGGATTGAGAGTGTTAAACATAAAATTTTCAATTCCATTACAGGTACTAGTACATGTATTACCATTAATGGCATTATCGATATTTGAACTTATTTTAGAAGTAAACAGAAATCACAAGGATTTACAAATAATGTCCTCATAAATGCACTGTTGAAACGTATAAAATTTGAAAACAGGTGAGAATTAAATACATGGACTGTGGAAAGCTGAAAAAGGTGCAAGACAATGCAAAAAATGTAAATGACAGTTGTCTGTTTTTCTGATTGTAGTGGGGGGGGAGGGGGGGGGGGGAGCCGAAGAGTGGCTTTTTAATTAAATGGTACTAGCAAACATTGTTTAATGATAAAAATTATTATCATTGGGGTGCTTTGAGCAACAGTTTGGGCTTATTATATATTAACATATGAAGAATTTGTGTTGTTGGATAAATGTGCTTTCTGTAATTCTTTTGGGGTGCTTTTACCAAAAGTACGGGGTGCATAGAGCAAACTTGGAAGTGTATTTCAAGGTCTGATTATTTTTCCAGTGTGCTGGAATGCCTTTTCTGTGCAGTCTTTAGGTGCACTTTGACCAGAACTAGGAGGGTGTCTTAAAACGTTTTAGGACTATTCAGATTATTTTCCTATAAAATATTTCAGGGGATGCTTTGACCAAAACCTCGAGGCACTTTGACCAAAATTAGGCGCAAAAAATTAGGGACACTTTGACCAATACTTAAGGATGATTTTAAAACAAATTTTTTCTATAAAAATATGTTTATATAATGGATATTTATAAGGGGTGTTTTGACCAATATTATGAGGCTCTTTGACTAATATTTGGGGGAAATTTTGTACAACTTTCTTTTAAATCATATTAGGGGGCTTTTTGACCAAATCTATTGGGCTTTTTGACCAAACTTCAGGGGGCTCTTTGACCTAGATGATTTAGTTTTGGGGTGCACATACGGGTATTCCATCCTGAATCTGACTTTTAAACACCTCTTTTTAACTTCCCTAAAAACTAATTTCCTTGCTTTGCATTTTTCGATACTTAATATAGAGTAATGTTTTACAAAGTCTGAAAGAAATGATAGCGAGCAGTGCAAATTGCCACTCGCACTGTGAGCTCTTAAAGCAATGCCTTGGCCAAGAAATAATTTGGACTATACACATTGATCCGAATGAATTTTTTCCGCAGTAACTTCTGGACCCACAATCCTTTGCAAATTGCATCTTCCTGCCAAATTGCCAAAAACTGTGTTCTCAAGAGAACCAATGAGAAGTTCACAAATGAAAAAGCAACTCTCCTTGCTATAATCAAAATCACAGATAAATAGCAGGTTAAACACTGTTAAAAATTTTCACTTTTCAGACTCGGTTATATGTGTAAATGCAATTAAAATATATTGACATATGACGTCACAGTCTAGACTGAGTCTCATGCAGTTTGACTGAAGAGGCTGAACTAATTAAGTTAAAAGTGTGTGCTGTGTATCCACAGTGTGCGAAACTAACTTTTTAAAGCTATAGACAATTGATCTACAATAATTTGAAATTCTATAGACCTGAGAAATTTCCTATAGACCAAAAAAATTATATATCTGTATTTTTATTTAATTGTATATTTTTCAATTGCTTATTCCTTTTTCCCTACACTGCATTATTTTATGAATTGGCATAAGATACATAGAGGTTTATAACCATGATTATTAAGAAATGATTGGGGGGGGGGGGGGGGGGTGTTACACTTTGAACAGTAAATTTATTATGTTGAATTTTACAGATGCAGGGAGCATTAAAATTTCTAAGAAGATTTCAATTTTTGTTAATGAAAACTTGTGTGAATAGGCAAAAAAATGTGTTTACTGTAACATGTTGAAGAAAAAAATTCTAGGCTCTTAGGATTTTTTTTCATTTGCCATATTGGTTTTAAAAAAAAATTAATTAAGCATATTGCTGAAAATGAAGATGATTTTTTTTTATCATTTTTATGTACTAGTTAATCAATAGTCATGCATAAATATCACTGAATTTAATTATCTTTCTATCCCCTTTTGCAAAGGTGCATATATATCTATAGATTATAGAGCAGGGCTCGACATTAACTTGTTTTCCTACTTGTCCATTCAGACAAGCAACCAAGACATTTACTTGTCCGAACTTCAACTTCACTTGTCCGAAAAATTTTCAATAAAGATCTAATACTGTTAACTGAAAAACTAAAAATAAAGTACATTACATGTGCATGATGTTATTTTCAAATACAACGAACACATAAAACAATATTTTATCTAGACTTTCTGTCCTGACAACATAAATGCTGTCAACATAAAACAGAATCCGAACTCAGTTCCATGCCTTTGCAGTAGTATGCAATTAGTGAACTTCAATCCAGATCGAGTGTACTCAATTAGGGCGCGTCGATTTACCCAAAAGGACCTAAAAGAACCCAAAAGGACCCAAAAGGAACCCAAAAGGACTCAAAATCAATATATTGTGATATACTGAAAATTAATAATTTGAATGAAATAATGAATATTACATTATAAATTTACATAAAAGTTGGCAAAAACATAAATTGATACTGTTGCAACTTTTCTTTGAGAAATAACATAATGCCTTATATAACACATCAAACACTAAATCTGGTTAGATATGCTTTGTTTTATTTGAGCTGAAAATAACAAAATATTATTATATTTCCCCTTCTATTGTACCATATCTTACTATATGTTGTACCATAGGACTGGCGGTAAATTTAGATTTTGCTTTGATGTTGCTGTGGTGTATTTGCCAGAAGAATCACAGTTTTTTAAGTTACGCCCACCTTTTTGGCATCAAGCCATACTGTGACAAGACCTTGACTGATGAATGAATGATGTTAATTTCCAGACGTTGGCAATGGCTGATGAATGAATTAAGTCAACTATACTAACATTAGCTTGTCGATGTTCGCTTCATAAATATTTCTATATGTTTTCTCCGCGTATCCTTAATCAGTAAATGATACGTCCTATCTCGAATTCTCGTTATTCTCTTTCCCGTCTCCAAATACATATAGCAATTTCACATCAGAAGTCCCCGCGTTTTTTTTTTACTTTCAATACCATTTCAAACTTTCATTAAAATGTCAGAAATCATTTCATTTTTTTCTGTTCGCCGATTGCCATAAAGAAAATTTTCAATGGCGAAATTTCCCATACACCCCCCCCCCTTTTTTTCAAAAAAAGAGAAAAAAAATGATATAGAAAGATTAATTTTCTTTCAGAGTTGACGGCCTGAATATAAAAGCCTACAATCGCTACCCCTGTACCTGACAAAAATCATGTTTTCTGCATCTTCAACATTCCAAACGTACAATATCTTCACACGTACCAATTCCGAATTTTTTATCAACGATTTGCAGTAGCAATGCTGCAGCTAAAAATGATCCTTGCAGATGGAGATAGCTATTTATACAGACTCCGGACCTTGACTTGACACCTCGTTGTAGGCGGTGCTAATTATCAACTTGCTTTTCTCTCATTGGTCCTCTGGTACAAGTAACTTACACAATAGATATTAATTGGTTCCGCCCCTCGTGAATGAAAAACTGTGAGTGTATTTACCGCGAACCAATTAATATTTATAGTGTAACTATAACATATATAATGAAGCAGTAAGTTTTATTTTATGACTTGTTCTAGGCATATGGTATCGGGGGTGGGGGTGGGGGAAGGGGGACCCCCCACCCTAAACACACACTCCCCCCCCCCCCCCCCAAACTACTGTTTTATTTTCAATAAAGTATGAAAGTGTTCATTGAATATCCAGATATCCCCTTTACTTCATGTCCTTTTGGGTTGCTTATAATTTACTTCTGGATCCTTTTGGGTAAATCGACGCACCGCTCAATTACAAAGCGATCTATGTCGGGATCAAAGTTCGGTTTTTATGTACTGTTTCCGTCTTAAAGTACCGGTAAACTTTTAACAGTCGTTCTTTTAAATATTTAGTCTTCTTTACATAAAAATGCATTTATCCTATCGGACAAGTACCCAGCAATATTCACTTGTCCGTATTTTTTTTTCACTGGTGCCGGACAAGCAGACAAGCGTTAATGTCGAGCCCTGTTAAGAGTGAACAATGGTTTTTTTTTTCATGTGAAAAATTAAAATGTATTTTAATTATATTTTTTATGTGATATAAATCAAACCAATACCCATTCTTTGGTTTACTGAGTCAGGAAACAATTTTATGGGATATTTAGACGTATCTACAATAAACAGAGGAATTGAGGAAATTCGGACTACAAAAAAATTACAATTGTTTTAGGAATAAATAAAACATGTAGTACTGCAAAATGGATTAGATGAAGGAAATTTATGAACAATAGAGCATTGAAGCATAAGTTTTTCCTTGGATGAAAAGTTGTATTGTTTAAAACGGCCAATTTTACTCTATAGACAAATCGGTCTTGAGATATTCACCTTGCTATAGACCGGGCGCATTTTCTATAGATTTTGTCTATCGGTCTACCGTTAATTTCGCACACTGATCCAGTTACAAACACACAACAGTTACTGTGCTTGTCCCAACTGTTGTACCATCATACATATTATCCTTTTAAATTTCATGAAAAAAGGATGATTTATTGATTATTTATCAAAAATTGATTGGTTTTCTACTACCGACTGCAAAACTGTTATGGATTATGATTTCAAACTTAATCCCCGTCACTATTAAATACCTAAATCAAGTTTTACTTTTGCAGACAGCAACAATGTATACAAAGCTATATACTGATAGTGAGTGCAGCAAGCTCAATAGTCTAAGGTGTAAGAACAGAGAAAACTCAAATTAAAATCTGTATATTCATCAAGGAAATTTTTCTGTGAAATCTTCCAGAATTCCTTCCCTCAAAGGATTCCATGTGATAATGGAGAATAGTTATTGCATAGAGTTTCAACAAAACAGAAAAATAATTGATCTACTATGCCTTTCGTTACAAAATTGCAAAAGGCCTATTTAGAATCAGTTACGGAAATGCAACTTACATATGAAATACGACATCATGTGATGTCACAGTCTAGACTTTCTTGTGCTGTTTGAAGTTAAAAAGGCGGATCAAATTTTAAACTGTAAGCTATGTATAGATATTTTTTTTATGGTATTACAACTGCGCTCGCTCCTCCAACAGTAGCACTGTAAAACATTAATTTAATTATATACTTGTGCTTTCTTCACCAGATTGTGCTGCATCTTCATGTAATTTTTACAATTCTATCCTATTTGTGAAGTGAATAATATACTTTCAAGATATAAATATTTTACTTAACAAAAAAGGTGAATAATATAAAGAACAAGGAACATGTATTCATGGAAACAGTAAAACACACGTAGATGACACCCCCCTTTTTTCAACCGAAAACTGTCACAAGCTAAATGTTTGCCATCTGCAACGAATTGGTAAAGGAAGGTTGCAAAGATATAAATTTTCTTACTTTATCATATTTAACTCTCCAAATCCCTGGCTCAGATATGGAAATTACGCCAGAGACGCAGAGAGCGACAGTCAACAAGTTCAGCATCACTTCCGGTTCTCATATGAGTAAGTAAGTGAGACGTACTAAAACTAGTCGAAACAACCGCCGTTTATTTTTTAATAACTGTCATAATTAAACACCAATAATGTGCAATAATATGAGATATGAAGTACAATTAAGAACACATAATATACAAATTTGTTATAACAGAAAGATAATGATTGTTCTCTAATGAGCAGAAAACCTTTTAGCTTACCTGGCACCTGGTTTTCATGACATCAAGGGTTTTTTCCCTTTATTTGTTTGTATTTGTTTTGAGCAATGTGAAAAAGTCTAAATGCTAGAAATTATTATTCATCGAATACAGAGAACAGATATAATGTCCTTCAAATTAAGACTTACAGACATCTTAAATTCTATTTACATACTTTTGTTTACAGGGAAGAGAAAGATATCAGTCATATCTATTTCCTTGTTTTTGTTCGATAAATGGAGTAAACTTCGTGTTTTAGATGTTATGATATGGAATTGAAATTTTCATTATAGTTATATGTATGAGTATCATTACAAGTAAATAAAGAAGTTTTAACATGGGGATTTTTTTTCCAAAAGAAAAGGGGGTCTATATCAAAATGGGGTTGATAGCAGTTGGGCAGTCGGGCACTCAACATAAAACAAAATGGGAAATTGTGTAACCGTTTCTTGATTAATAACAAGACGGTGTTCAGTGGCAGATTCAGGGGGGTTGGGGGAGGTTCGGGACCCCCCACCCTCCACCCCCACCCGCCCAATCAAAAATTTTTTTTTTTTTTTACAAGTGTCATTTTAACAATATATTGCATAAATGAGACTCTATCCAAGCCCATTGTTTTACACAAAGAGGTGAAATATACATGCAGCCACCATGCAAAATCCCTTTCCACTTGAGAGCACACAATACACGTAATCAACAGTACAGAGATCATGATAGTCCGTGCAACTATAGTGATGACACAAGGTCATACACTAACAACCAAAATTGCACATAGTTATTACAGTATTGTTTTGGTATTACTAAAGTATTAATATTCTTTCGATAATGTTCTTCTTCTTCGATAATTCAATGTTACTTTATTGAACTACGTGAATAAACTGTGATTATTATTTAGAAAAAAAATTAATACATCAGGGACAGATACTTACGGAAGCGTATTAGTGCCATTTTGACACTTTTTATTTTTAATTTCTAGTACACTTTAATGTGTAAAATTTACACTTTAATGTGTAAAATTTACACCTTAATCTGTAAAATTTACACTTTAATCTGTAAAATTTACACTTTAATGTGTGCATTTTAAACTTTAATGTGTAAATTTTACACTTTAATTTTTAAAATTTACACATTTTTATCTGTAAAATTTACACTTTAATGTGTAAATTTTACACTTTAATCTGCAAATTTTACACTTTAATCTGTAAATTTTACACTTGAATCTGAAAAACTTATTCTGTAATCTGTAATAATCGAACGGTCGTTGCATGATGTTAAATCTATGACATTTGAAAAATTAGTATCATGTAACATGTTAGCTAATGAGGCCATAGGTGTTCTAATGATTATAGGAACGAATTAATGCAACAAATTTCACACCGGGCAAAATAAATGACGTGTAAAATGCTACTTTATGTAAATGTTTTGCAAATAATGTAGATTTATTTGTATAAAAAAGTGTAATAAACCAAAATTTTTTAACCCTGATTTTTTATATAAATCTAATTTTTTTTAACCAATGAAAATCATATACGTTTACAATATTTTTGTACGGAACTGGTGTATGGCGTCCTCCTTCATGTAAACGTCAAATCGGACTGTAAATTGATTATTTTTTTCGTTTAGCATGTGTATATGAAGATTTCTGTAGTCTGTACGTGACCAAAAATGAAGAATTCCTTCGTTTATCACTTGTGGTACAGTGCTTTTTGGACACTGGTAACAAACGCATTTAATCCATTTATGGATCATGATCTCCATGCAATCGACTGGGTTGGACCGAATGATCTAGAAAAAATTGCGGTAAATATGGTGATTTCTTTTAAGAAAACCAGTCAACGCATCACATAACCAAACGGCCCAGGTCAAAGATTCCCTTAATTTAAAGCCAAAGCACCCCGTAATAAAATTAAATAAAAAATTGTCTTTACAAAAGGGAGCCGGACAAAACCACCCCGGGTAATCAAAGATCCACTAATTATAGTCAGTGCGCCCCCATTTGGTCAAAGCACGGCATGAGAAAATTTTATGCAAAATTTTCAGTACAAAACCATCCGTAAGTATTGGTCAAAGAGCCCCAAAATATTCGCTAGCCCCAAAATATTCGTCAATGTGCCCAAAGTTTGGTGAATGGCCCCCAACTTTTGTTCTTTGCGCTTCTTGACATTTTTATGGAAAATTGTCTCTACGAAACTGTTCTCCCAATTATTGGTAAAGAGCCCCCCTTAATTTTTTTTCCCTGAATATAGATAATTTTTTATACACTTGTTGTTTTGAAACCTTCTCC
Source organism: Saccostrea echinata (assembly GCF_033153115.1). Lineage (NCBI taxonomy): Eukaryota > Metazoa > Mollusca > Bivalvia > Ostreida > Ostreidae > Saccostrea > Saccostrea echinata. The sequence continues at coordinate 48,787,617 of NW_026889758.1, forward strand.
AAGTAATTAGTTAGAGCAACCTAGTGCTCCCTAGCTTTTTTTTTGCAGCTCATGACCACATCGTAATGAAACATGATAGCCATAAGGTACAAATCCAGGAACACTGTGAATGCAGAACTTAATTACAGAATAATTCTTTGTAAAATAATTTGGTATTAAAGGTATTGAAAATGAAAGCATTCACAAATGATTATAAGATATCATCTTCGCTAGCCAAGGGTTTCTAATACGCTACTCTCCTCATAAGCCCTTGGCATGCGGTGTTAAAAAAAGTTAGGATTTTTTTCTCAAGTTGTGATTGGAGTTGATCGACATCGTTCGACCATCAGCAATTGTTTTCATTTCCAGTTTCCCATTTATACAGTATGTGTCATATATTACAGTACAATGGCTGTGAATATTGATATCACCAAAGTAACCAGATAAAGTAAAATACTGCAATTCTGTTTGAAATCATTGTAAAGAAAATCATCAAAACAGGAAAATGTGAAAAATTGTGAAGTAATTGGAAGATGAGATATGTTGACTTGTTCAAAAGAAATTAAAAAAATAAGCTGAACTTCAGATATCTGGAATACCCTGATATATTGAATTTTTTCATAAGTCCCGTTAACTTCAACATATCCAGAATTAACTGTATTTAAGTATTGTCCAGGATTGTCCCTAGGAATTAAAATAGGAGGGGACATTAAAAAATTAGAAGGAGGTCTAGGGTTCCTCCCTTATGATGAAAGAGAAAACCAGAGTAACTGGGGGATTACGCCATTATAGGTGGGGACATTTCCCAGGCCTGGATCTTAGGGACAACCCTGATTATCCCTCTTAGTACTGTATATTGAATTTATAATTATGAAATTATTCTGGTGATGCCTTTGCAAAGAATTTTGTTTTTTTTGAGTTGCAAAGCTTGCTCAAACTATTACATAGCCATTGTTTACTTAGTCATCATTCAAATGCTTTTGTGTGATCTCACTTATGAGGATCCTTAAGGGGTCGCTTGGTAACAGTATCTGGAATTAATATCTGATCAGTATGTCACCTGGAGAGGGATATGGATTTAATTCCAGGTCACATATGGAGGGGGGATGTGAACTACTGGTGTATTGTGCCAGTCGGCAACATCATATGGTTTTATACAGTATACAAGTTATCCTTTCAATTGATAAAATTTCAAGATATGTATCAGAGACAGAATAAATATATAATACAGATATGAAGTTTACACGTATGCAAGATGATATGTATTGTATGTAAATATATATATGCAAAATGAAATATTTACATATTAATTTATGTAAAAAGATTTTATAAGTAGACTAAAGCACCCTATTCTATATTTCAGCCAGGAGAAAATGTAATTGTGATGAAAACGAAAGCCAATGAAAAGTATAGCTGTGTTTTACCTGAGAGTGCTGATGCAATAGAAGAGGTACTATGTTTGAACAAAAAATGTGATAAATTTTGATGGAGGAGGGTGCGAGTCTTGTAGATCCTATATTGTTGTACTAGAATCATGATGTATTTCAAATGGTAATATGATTTATTAAAATAATTAGGGATATTTATGCTCTCTGATTGATTTTCCTCTGACTGTAAAGATTTTGCTTTTTATTGTGTAATTAAATTGAAATTAAAGCATGCATGATGGTAAACATAAAAATCCAATCCAACATACTCACCTGGAATTTATCATTGACACAAAGGTCTTGAAATGTGTAATATATACAGATGTACATGTATTTATGTTAACTTAATTTTTTTTGTTACAAACAGGAACTAAGGAAACATTATGATGGACCAAGTCCAGATGCACTGATTAGCAGTTTGTTTCAGCAGAATTCTTGCTCATATAGGGTAAACAATTTTCAATTTGCTTGCAAGTAATCTATCATTTTGTTGATGGGAATCTACATGTATTAACAGTATACAGTGTTCGAGATAATTGCTCAACCTACGGTATGAAAAATTAACAATATGTAATTTTTATTGCATAATACACCCATATGGGTCAAGCAATGCCATTCAATACTTGTAATAATAAAACAGTGAACAATTAATATATATATGCAATAGGCACAAGTAATTTACTCCTTATTTTACACTGATGTGGGCCTTTTATTTCTTAATTCTAGCAATTTATTAAAATGCAAAAGCCAATAAAACTTCAAGTGTTGGACTAGGTATATATATTCAAGTTTCTGTATGGGTAATTTTAAGATACTAGACTGTTCCAAGGGATGCATGTATGTATCGCCTGCTTTGTAGCTTCATTAAAAATGTAAATAATTCTAAGGGTTTCAGCTATTTATTTACTACTAGCATGATAATGCCTGCATTTGTCTGTAAAGAAAAAAAAAAGAAGCTTCCACAAATAGTATAAGACTGAGAGAATCTGACAATCAAGTCGAGATGAGCTTATGCTATACCCCCGGTGTCGGCGTTGATGTTAAAGTTTTAGGAGCAAGCCCATTCCAAAGTAACTATAAGCCTACCTGGACCAAACTTGCATGGATGATTCATCTAGGGATGGACACTACCACACATGCTTCAGATGCTGGATCTGACCTAGATTTTCCAGATGAGTGACCAGGTTTCCCAACTACCTATAAGCCCTACCTGGACCAAACTTGCATGGATGATTCATCTAGGAATGGACACTACCACACTTGCTTCGGATGCTGGATCTGACCTAGATTTTCCAGATGAGTGACCAGGTTAAAGTGTTTGGAGTAGGTCCATTCCCAAGTACCTGTAAGCCCTACCTGGACCAAACTTGCATGTATGATGCATCTAGGGATGGACACTACCACACTTACTTCAGATTCTGGATCTGACATAGATTTTCCATGAGTAAATTTTAGCCATATTTTAACCAAATTAGTATGGATGATGTATCTGGGGATGAACACTTCCAGACTCACTATGGTTCTGAATCTGACCTACATTTTCCAGATGAGTGACCAGGGTAATGTTTTTGGAGTAGCTGTATATTAATATTTTGGCCTGTTATGATTAAACTTGCATAGATGGTGCATCTAAGGATGAAAACTTTCAGACTTGCTTTGGATGTTGGAACTGACCAAAATTTTCTTGATTAGTAAGCAGGTTAAAAGTTTTTTTGAGCAGATCTATTACCAAGTAACCATAAGTCATACTTAAACCAAACTTACATGAATATTGATCTTGGGATGTACACTAATCAAAAAAAAAAATATGATGTGAGATTTGCCTTACTTATAGATAACATTCGTCGAGGTGAGCTTCGTAATCTTTGATTACCCATGTTTTTTCTTTCCAGGCAAATGCTAGTCATACTAGTGATAAGTCAATAGCTGACCACTCTAATATGATCATATTTATTTACATCTTTAATGAAGGTACAGATCAGGCAACACATGGGTTCCTTGGAACACTCTTGTTTAATATAATATTGCATAATGTCTCTGTAAAGGTTCCTAAATATTGGATGATACCTTTATTGTTTGTACACTTAGATTGAAAGTTACTGGACATATGAATTATGTCATGGTAGATATCTAAGGCAGTATCATGAAGATAAGGAGCTAAGTGCAGTAAGTTTATAAGTACATGTATATTTTCCTCATGTGATATTTATAAATGTGTAAACTATACTTATGGGAACATTTGATCCATTTATGATGAATACTAATTAGTAGAAATAAATTGTAAATGTTCTCTTTTTCTTAATTTCATGATGAATCTATAGATGTGTGCATAAATAACAGAATATAGAGCTGTATATCCATTTAATGATCAGGAAACAAAATACTTAAATTTTGTTTGAGAAGGAAAGAAATCATGAAATGGTCTTTTTTTTTCAACTTTCAGAAAAAACCAAAAGTACAGGAGTATTATCTTGGATATTTTGGACAATATAGACCTTCAAAAGGCCAGGGTAGGATTTTTCTGTTGTTAATTATGACCTACTTACTAAGTCCTCTTCACGCTAAGAACAGATAGGGCCTTGTTGTTGATTTATTATTCTGCAGTTCTATACCTTTATTTTATATATACAATAGAAAGTGTTGAGTTAGAATTGGACATACAGGTGTATCAGTATATATACAGAAGTGTACAATGACTCAGAATCCTTTTAAAAAATATATGGTAAACAGATCTTCATGTAGTATATTTATGTGAGTTTTTTTTTTTAGATTTAGCAAAAGAGTTAGAAGAGAAACTGAAACCACAAGAAGTAAGAAACTTATACTTTATGTATATAGTATTCTATCTATTAAAGAGAGAGAGAGAGAGCATGCATGTGTGAGGGGGGATTCAAGTATATATATGCACAAGTACCGGTAATTCTGAACTACCCAGTAGTGTTAAAGTACCTGCAGATCTGTATCTCTATGGTCTGAACAAATTGGAATGGACAACCAGAAAGTTACAGTGCCACACATAGAAAAAAATGTATATTTATTGTGCACAAAATATTGTGCTAGGTTCTAGATTTATTTCTCCATATTTTTAAACTGCAATCTCAAATTATTAGTAACCCTGTGTTTATAATATATCTTTCACTTCATTTCCTATAACCTTGTTAATAGCCCTCCTGGGCCTAAAGTTGAGACCATCCAAAATTTTGCCTGTTTATACTGCCATTTTGGATGGCAAGACAATTTGGCCCAAACACTTTATAAAGATGTCAACTACAAAAGTTGATAGAGGTCTAAGATTTTTTTAAAGTGTGCTTTTTGTGCAGTTGAGGTAAGAATTTGGAGAAATAAAGAACCCAGGGCAACTTTTCGTGTGCAATAAATATACAGTTTATTCTATGGGTGGCACTGTAACTCTCCGATCTGTCTTTTTTTTTTTCCAGAGAGCTACAGTTCTGCAGCTACTGTTAAAAATGTATAACTTTATATATTTGTCTGAAACACTCTGGTAGCATATAAGTCATGAAATTCTGCTGAAAATTTTTAACTTCAACATCTTGTCATTGCCCCATAAACTGGACAAAGTATTCCTTTGCAACATTTCATTCAAAGGACATAGTTTCTCACAGCATGAACTGATATTTATGTTCACAACATAATTACTTATTACTGTCCTTGACCTTTGATCTTTTGGCCCTGAAAGCAGTAGGTATCTTTCCATGGAAACTTTACATCTCTGTAAGCAAGTAGAAGACTAAAAGTTCAGTTGTTTTTTTCTTTTCCACAACTTGGTTTACAAATCTTTGTCTTTGATTTTAGCTTTTAACATTTGACCCTGGAATCAATGGGCTTCTTAGTCTTGGTACCCTTTATCTCTGATAGACTACCCTATTGTTATACCCCCCGCAAACGAAGTTTAGGGGGGGTATATTGGAATCAGCATGTCCGTCTGTCTGTCCGTCTGTCTGTCCGTCTGTCCGTCTGTCTGTAGACGAGAGTTTGTCCGGACCATTTCTTGGAAACTGTTGGAAGGATTTGTCTGAAAATTTGTACACTTATTATTCACCATATGAAGGTGTGCACCTGGTATTTTCATTATGATTGGATAATTATTTTGCATTTTACAGGTGTTTTTTTCATTTTTATTATGTGGTTTTGTCTGGATCTGTTCCCAGAGACTATTGCATAGATTTGTATGAAAATTTGTACACTTATTATTTACCATATGAAGATGTGCACCTGGTATTTTCAACATTATTTGATAATTTTTCTGCATTTTACAGGTGTTTTTTTTAAATTTAATTTATTGACTTAGTCATTTCGGGTTCATCTCTAAGGTTTGAGACATAGAATTTAGAACATCTGTACAAAAATGTGAACTACAGCTTAAAACTACTCATTAGAACTAAAAAAAAACCCACAAAGTATTAAAAACAGTTTTTACATTACACAGCAGATAGTGTAAATCCATTTGTCCTTTGGGAGTAATGAGTGGACATGCATCCAGTTAAAGATTAATTAATGAGTTCAGTGTGGGAAGCTGTTAGGGCATCTCTGATCAAGCAGGTCTTATCTATATCTCAGGGGAATTGGGCAGAAAGAAATAAAGATCTCTGTTGTCTAAGTCTCTTACTTGTAATTTATGTCTGTCAAATACATAGTTACTAAAACCAGCCTTTTATTTTTAAAATGAGTTTGATATAAAGGTATTAAAATCAATTTGATTTTCTATAATTAATTATGATATTCTTTTTTTCAACAATCAATTTGCAGAGTGTCATGTCTCACAAAGATGGCAGATAGTTGCAAACTATTTTTTCAATGTAATAAAAAACACTGTAATTATTAATGTTGATGTTTTATTAGGCTGCACCTTAGTTTCATTCATTAAATAAAGTGCCCCACCACAGCATGATATGCCCATCAAATATTGTTAAATTATCATAAACAGTTTAGATTCAATTGTTTGAATGACATCTTAGCGAGACAAGGCAGTCTGCAATTTGTTGTAAAGATATAAAAATTCAAATAAAAAATGTACAATAAATAATTAGTTTAAATTATATTATACAATATCATATAACTTTTAATTATTATATACAATATCAAATTGGTTTTAATTACATCAAATTTATCTTGAAAGTAAGACTAGCCAACAAGAACAATTCAATACAACACAAGCAATTAATTAAGAGACTGATTCCTTTTGCCCAATTCCCAAGAGATGTAGATAACACCTGCTTGATCAGAGATGCTCTACCAGTTATCTCCTCACACAAAACTCATTAATTTCTCTCTAATTTGACATGCAATTTTCTGCTATCAAAATTTTCCTTGACCAGTGCCTGATCATTACACCCATGGGAGAAGTGGAATTTTTGTTGTTACAGATTGCTGTAAAGAACATAATGAAAAAAAATTAGACTAGTATTTTCTTGATTTAACACTTTTTTAATAAAGATACTGCAATACTCTGACATCTTTTGGGACTGTGTAATTTAAAAGTTAAAAGACATAGTTTTTTGATTCTAAGTCTAATGGTTTTCTAGTTATGATTTTTCCATATCTGGCCATAGCGTCTTTATTAAAGGTCAGAGCGACCTGGTTTTAATGTGCAACACACCTTCTACCCTAGATGTATCAGCTGACAAAGTTTGATAATTCTAGGCCTAATAGTATTAAAGTTATGAGCCGGACATGAAAAAGCTAACGGATGGACAAACATGAACGCTATAACATAATACGTCCCGTCGTAAGACGGACGTATAAAAATATATAATGAGTAATTAAATTTTCACTGTAAATGTTTAAGGAAATTGTGAACACCTCTCACATCTAGAAAACATTAGTGATTTGGTACTTTCTCTGAAAAACCCAGCGGGGGGTATTTGTCCCTTTTGGACAGTTCTAGTTAAGACTTAAAAAGTCTTGTGTATCAAACCGATTTGAGTTTTCTTGAAGTGGATTGTGTGGTAGAAGATAATTGTAAGAAAAAAATCTGACAAATGCACTTGCTTGTGAGTCGGTTTTATGTAACAAGGGCATGTTTGACCAAATTGAAACTTTCCCAATGAGGCAGCAAGTTCAAGGTCACTGGCAGAGAAGTGTATTGTGCAGTTTGGTCCAAAACTGTCTAATAGATGCTAATTGGAAGTTGATGCTTTTATGACCCAAGGCTGTTTCATGGTGTTTACTTGTGGCAATTTTGGCCAGGTCAAGCTTACTGAGAGAGAAAGTGTTAAATTCGTGTCTGGTCTATAACTTTCTAATGAGAAAACATTGGAAGTTCACTCTTCACAAAATTGTAACTAATGTCCTGGAAGTGTGTCAGGAACTTGACCCAATGATAAATGTCATTCTGGCAAGTTCAAGGTCATTGGCAGAAAATGTATAAAATTTGTGTCCATATTCTTTCATGGATAAGTATTGAAAGTTGATGCATTTAAACTTCAAACAAAGATTACTTTTTGAAACACCATTTTGGCAAGTTCAAGATTACATTTATTGTGTATGGGCACTTTTGAAAAAAATTGCACGGGGGGGGGGGGGGGGGGGGTATAACTTTGTAAGCTTGCTCGGAGTACCTCTAGTTGATTTTGACCTTTTCACTCTCAAATGCTTACATTTGTATCCTTGGTGACCTGCTTCATATGTACATGTATTGGTGAATCTAAGACTAAGGAGTGATACAATATGCCACATATTGTGTTTACAAGACTATTTAAAATACAAATGCATGCATGCACAAATTAACTTTTGGACCTTGCGGCTGTGTTGCAAAGGGATAAAATTATTCAGACTGCTGAAAATACTTGTTTTTGTGTTATTTATGTGTGGTAACTTAGTATATATGTATTTGTATTTTCTATAATAATACTACTTTTAGATCAAGAGTAAAAGAGTAGATGACATAGAACTACCTTATTATGAAGTGAACATGACAGAGGGTACAGAGTGCGATCTAAACAAGAAACCACGACAAGTAAGAATTCTCTACATCTGTCAGCCTGATGGACGAGGAGAAATATACGAGATGAAGGAAACTTCAACTTGTGAATATGAAGTATTGGTGCTAACATCTGTTCTTTGTGCAAATCCAAAGTTCAAGTAAGTTTTTCTTTTGAAATCTTCATGTCATTCTCCTATGAACTTTACACGTTTTGTGTCATGTACATGATATATGGAAAGTATGATTACTGGAAGGACAGAATGTGTATTTCAAATTTCTTTGATAATCTGTGGGTATAAACATATTTACTATGGAGCTTTCATACATTGTAGACCAAAAAACCCACCTGTCAGTAAAATAGCCTGTCATGCAATGGACGGCTCACCTGTACGACCCACTGGTCTGGACCACGAGTTTCAGATACATCCCAATGCTAAAGCCTACACTGTATGTAATTTTAATTTTATTTCATAAACTATGCAGGTATGTTAAGGCAGTACCCAGATCATATTTCGGCGAATTTAGACTTTTTTCGTAAAATGTAACATTGAAAAATCGGAAAAACCATAGATAAAACATTTACTATTATTATCCATTGTACCGACGTCATTGAGTCTTAGGCTAAAAGAAGCACTCCACTACGACGTCATCACGTGACGTCTATAAATAGAAAAATTGCCTTAATGAAAAAGTGAAAAGTTCAACACTATCCCGGAGATAATTCATTTCTTTTAGTGAAAATAATTATGTAAAAACATCACTGGGCCATGAAAAGTGCTGCTAGAATCCTACTCTCCTGACACAGAAAATAATATTCCAAAGTTTCGCATGAAACCTTACCAAATTTTTTACATTTTATACATACGATCAAGGAATTTTTATCAATTCATGTTAACCACACGATTCTAGCAGCACTTTCCAAGTACTATAGAATACAAGTTTTCGATACAAACAAAAATTATATTTCAAAGTATGCGGCGTAGTGTTGAACTTTTGCATCTTTGTTGTTCTAGAACGACAGAGGAACGGCTGATCGGGATTTCAAAGCACTGACTATGTTTATTATAAGAAAACATGATAAGAATATATCAGCGTACCTGATTCTTAATCTTTAATTCCTTATGAATCACACATAACATTCATGGTATATGCCTTAAAACTCCCATTTCATATATTTGTTTACATGAATTCTCATTTCACTCGGCAAATATTTGATCAATGGTTATGACGTCATGGGTTTGGTATTTAACCCCCGTGCTAAATAATTAGCTATTTATACCACCCAAAAATGACAAGATTTAGTTTATATTATGTTTTGAATGATTCCATTCTTTTCTTGGACCTGAAATTAAACTTTAAAGATAGATATTAAGAAATCATTATTTCTATAGTTCACGTCATACAGCTTACTATGACGTCATATTGTGAAGGCAAGTAGGAGATCTCTGGGAGTAGCCTTAACATACCTGCGTATAGGCCATTTTTCATTGTAATCACAAACATCTGTTTTCAGATTATTTAATCTAACTTATTTGTGACCATGGTTACTGATGACAACTCCGTGAAAATCTGATTGCAAATGTCATTATTTTTTCTGAAGTTTGTCTAAGTAATAAATGGTTTTGGTGACAGTTTTCACTGTGACAAACTTTCTAGACTTTCCAACAATCAGGAAGTTAGTGGCTCTCTCTTGGATGTGAAAGAAAACTTGCTTGTAAAGCATTAGTTTTATCATTAAAAAAAATCAATCTTGCACAAGATGAAAATGGCTTTAATCTCACTTTTATCAGAGGTTGTGAGTTTGATTGACAGGTTCAAAGTTTGAATGACAGATTGTGAGTTGGATTGCCAGGTTGAACCTTTGATTGACAGGTTGAAACTTTGATTGACAGCTTGATACTTTGATTGACAGCTTGATACTTTGATTGACAGGTTCAGATTCATCCTGAGGAGGAAGAGGAGGAGCAGGAGGAGGAAGAAGAGGAGACAACTCCGACGAGTCAACCTCCCAAAAAAGAGCCACCCCCTCCCAAACCAGTGGACAACACTTTAACATCAACCACAGACAACCAGGTTCTGCGGGACTTCCTGTCCGGAGATCACTGTCTTCAAGGAGTGAGTAAAAAATGGAGACATCTCTCCAGAGGGAAAAAGTATTGTTGTAATGCAAGATGGTTACCTGGATACAGGAAAGCTCGGTTGTAGTGAAGTCCTCGCTACCTGTGAATTTACTTTGCTTTATCTGTAATTTGTTTAGCCGTATGGATACACTATTTTTGTTCAGTTGGCCTTCAGTGTTATTCTGATTTTCAGGGAACTGGTTGGTGGAAACATGAGTTTTGTTTCGGAAAGTATGCAAGGCAGTTTCATGATGTGAGTACCTACTGCAATGAATTAAAATGTTTAAAGTATTATGGTCTAGCACTTCTGAAAAATGTCCATAATTTGAAAATGCAAATTAATTTTAAATAAGCCAAAAGTTCAATGTAGGTTCTAATTTACATGTATATTTTATAGATGCTATGGTGTTTTATTTACGTGTAATGTGCTAAATTCTTGAAATTAGGATTTTGGAGTAAAAAATTTTAAGGCCATTTTTATTTATATTTGACAGGATCCAGAAGGAAGAACAGTTATCTACCTTGGACAGTGGCATGAACTGAAACATTTAGAATGGGTTTCTAAAAATCCATCAAAAATGCCAAAAGATAAAGGCAAAAGAAAGTAAGAATAAGTAAATATGATAATTCAAATCAAAATCTTGTGCCTCATGGGCAGATACATATAGATATAGAATATTTCTGTTTCTATGATTTGATTCAATACAACCAATGTTAATTATTATAAACTGATGACTGACATTCATAGTATGATTACCATTTTATATTCTGAGAAAAATTACAAAATTTCAACCTCAGTAAATGTGCATTATAAAAATTTGCTTAGCTTATGTTGAGTGTGATGAATTCAGTACTATTTTGGGATTTTTAGTTTATAGCATTGTTTTCTTGAATTACAGGTCATTATCCTTGCTATACACTGGAGGGGATGAATGTGATATTACAGGGAAAAGAAGATTAGCAGAAGTTAGATTAAAGTGAGTATATCTCTATTTTTCAAAAAAGCACTGTCTGAATTAGAAATTTTTAAAAATAAACTGTATAATGGGTAATTTCTGCTACTGTCCAATTTTTGTTGAGTGTCTGTTTTGTGGTCAAATTTGCAGAATAAAGATTTACAAAATAATCAGGTCATAAACCTATGGTATTGCTTAATAGGACAGAATTACATGTGCACTTGGAACTCTGGTGTCTCGAACACTGATATCTCGAATACCATGGATATGTCGAAGTAATTGGGAAGTCCCAACCCCTTATTTTTTAAGTATTTTACCCTGGATATCTTGAATCCTCGGATATCTTGAAGTTTTTTCTTGGTCCCATTGAGTTCGAGATAACAAGGTTTAACTGTACTTAATTTGCCAAAGGGAAATTAGAAAGCTACTTTTGATGGATCAAATCACAATTTACAGTTGCAGAAATTACCTGTTATACTGTAAAATACAGGACTATATGGTATTTAAATTGCTTGCATGTTAGTATAATGACAGTTACACCTATTTTCACTTTCATTTCATTTGAATACATGTACACAGTATGTGCATCCTGCTTACCTTCTTATGAGCATGTGCAGTAAATTTTGTGTGCCAATATTCAGTCTGATATGTAGCTGCATCATTTACTTTTACCTTACAGATGTGTAGAAAATGCCCAAGCACCACATTCTGTCTCCATTTATCTAATAGAACCAAAGACATGTGAATACATAATGGGAGTAAGTATAGAGTATATCTGTAATCAGACTGAACTTGTTTCCACTCCATCAATTGTTATTACTTGTACATGTATGTCTCTTTTTTTCACAGATTGAATCTCCATTATTTTGTTCCATATTAGACCGAGCTGATGAATATGGCATTATTAAAGACACAAAAGTGTAATAATAACTTACAGCAGAAATGAAATCCCGAGTCTTTCATGTGATATGCATGTTTGTGTGAAATAAGTGAGTTTTCTAAATTAAAGTGAATTATTTTAACATATACCCATTTTATTTTTAAAATCACAAATACATGTAATCTTGGTAATACATGTAGTACATTAATGGTAAAAGTCCTAGAAGTACATGTGATTTATGTTTGGAGAATGGTGCTTTTTAAAATGCATGTAAATGTAGTTATTATAAATGTACCATTCCTGTTTCCAAATTTAAAATTATAATTTTTTCTTGATAAAATTGTATAGAAGTTTGATGTATTGAATTCATTTATTGAAAATTTAAATAGCATTTTTTGTCAGTTTTATTCAGTTCATGAATGATTGTAAATACTACAATACTGTAAACTTGGATATTTTTACGAGATAAAAATGTAACAAAGCATTGGTGTAGGGGTTATTTTTGTGGAAGATAAAAAACATTTATTTCAGTTTGTTATTAAGTATTTCATCTATTTTGAAACTTTTCGAGTGGTTATTAATTTTGCAAAACTTTATTCATCACAAAATTTTTCATGCAAACATTTCCACATTTACAGTGCTATGTGTTCCATTCAAAGTTGTTCACAGTCTTCTACCACATGTTCAGGTTCAAATTTCTTTTTCAGTCTCTTGTTTTGTTCACATGTAAAGTGTAGGTGTAAAACTATGGTAGAAATTACGTGTTTATTAATGTGCAAAGATTAATGCTTCCTTAAATTAAAAATGAGTAATGGCAGAATATTTTCATATCTGTCAAGAGTTAATGCTTTAAGAACTTGGTTTTAAAAGATAATGTGCATAATAAAACATAAAACAAATACTTTGTAGGGGTTGAAATTCAAGGGGGGGGGGGGGGGGGTGTAATTCGTTGTTTGACATATGAATTACAGTAAATCACACTTATAGTGAACACACTTACATTGAAGTGATTTTCATTCCCCATCTCTTTAAAATATATTGTGAACTAAATGGATTTAATGAATTACATTTATAAAGAAGCAAAATAGTCTGTCCCTGGCACTTCATTATCAACATGCTTTACTGTAGTACAAATGTGAAGCATGTCTTTAATGTGTGTAAAATAATATTTTTCACACATATATTGTTCATGAATTCACAGTTTTATGGAGTGTGCAAATGTGGTAAAAATTTCCACTGCAAAATTCCCCCCCCCCCCCCATCAGTGAATATTTGAGTATAGCAAGTCATTTTCAACAGAGAATGAAATGAAGTCTACTGTAGTTGGATAATCATAATGTACAGAAATGAGGAAGCAATTTTTTTTTTTAAGGTTTGATATTGTATTTAATTCTAAATATCTTTTAAGTGGATTAAGTATTGGATGTTGATTACTATAGAAGCACAAAGTTTCATGGAGATAAAATTTTGTTGATTTGTTATCTAAAAAGGATTCGTGGGTATTGAATTTCGTTGATTAGAAAGTAACCCTATTCAATATCTAGTCAATTTTTAAATTTTCATGTTAGATATAATTTCGGGTTTTTTTTATAATTGTTAAACACAAAATAAATGAAATTTAATCCCCAACGAATATTTCTGCTTTTACAGTAAATGTTCATTTCATTGCAACTGTTTGCTGTTTTCAAATGATATTCTTGTTACATTGCATAACGTATCCTGGCTTTGTAATACATGTTCTTCCAGGTGCATTTAAGTTTGAAATTCAATGAATTAAAACTTTACAATCACAAATCAAACAATCTGAGTTTTTCTCTGTGTTTGAAATTGTAATTAGAGTTCAGTACTGACATAATGGATTAACTGAAAGGTTGTCCTAATAGACTTTGCCTGTCGTGAATTTCATGTGAAAAGCACAAATGGGTATCAACCGATTTCTTCCAATCAAATTTCACAGAAAACAAAAAAATCTTACATGAACTCTTCTCACACGTAACTCATGTGGCAGATTTGGCTATGTAAACAGTGAGGCATTCTCATATTGTCTCTAACATTGTGCATGTTTGACAGTTATATTATATTGCTCACAAAAGGTTTTTTAAGTGGAAACGTAGTGCTCTTAAAACATGACTGACTCTTTCACAGCTCTTTTTAGCTCACCAGATCTGAAAGCTCAACTGAACTTTGTCTGTGTTTGTTATTGTTAACTTTTAAAATTTTCAGTTTCATCTCGAGAACCATTGGGTCATTTTCCACCATGCAACCTTTGGTAAAAGGGATTCAAATTTCTTCAAATGAAGGGTGTGTTCCTTCTCAAGGGGAGATAATTAGAACTAGTGAAAGAAGGGTGTGATCATTCAAAATTAATTTTTTCAAGAACCACTGAGCCAGAAGAGACTAGACTTGTGAAAGCTTTCTGAATAAGTTATGATTCAGGCTGATCAAATCATAGCCCCTTTGAGTAGGATAAGGTTGCAAAAGGGGGTCAAGTTTTTCACAGAAAAAAAAATGTCTTTAAAAAGATTTTTCCTGAACAACATGGGCACAATTAGTCATATTAGTAAACAAAACAGGAAATATAACATAGTTAAAATTCAAGATATTGACTCCCTGGGCTAGAGTGGGGTCTCAACAGGAGACCAAAGCTTGACATAAGAATACATACAGTAAGAATTCTTAAGAAAAACTGCAGGGCCTTTGTTAGTCACATTGACATGCCAGCATCCCCATGTAGAGTAAATTTAATAGTTTGCCCCAAGGATTAGAATCGTGTCATATTGGAGGTCAGTTTTACACAACGATAGTATATAGAAGGACTCTTTCAAATAAAAAAAACTATGTTTTAAGATATACCTTCCACATTAACTGAAAAATCAAGTTTGGTGTAGCCGCAATACTGGATCAAAGTTTTGCATGGGAATAAACAGGAAATATTTCTTCCAAATAGCAACTGGGTCAAGTTTAAACAGGTGAGCACTGTGGCCTATGGGCCTCTCATTTTAATATAATCAGCTTTAATGAGCACTCTGTAATTTACTTTGTCGGTATCCATCCATCTGCATAATTAAAAAAAGTATAAAAATTACCCTGGACCAGATGTGAATGAATGAAATATCAGGATACATGTACAGTCAACCCTTGTTATCTCGAAATCCATGGGACCAAGGAAAAACTTCGAGATATCTCAGGATTAGAGATATCAAGGGTAAAATACTAAAGGAATATGTGGTTGGGATTTCCAAATCACTTTGACATATCCATGGTATTTGAGAAAACAGTGTTTGAAATACCAAATATCAACTGTTACAGCATTATCTATTTTATTTTCATTAAGGAGGTAGCAACAACATTGCTTCATGAAAAATATTATTGAATATTGACCTTTTGTGTTTCAAACAAAACAGTGAAAACTGCAATGGCAATATAAGAAATATTCATTTTTAATTTTATTTCAACAAACTTGTCCAACTTCAAAAAAAAATTTTATAGTATAAACAGGATAATTCTTACTATTGATTCCTAATTTCTGATTAAATATACTGTAAATGAAAAAAAAACCCATTAAAAATTAGTAATTTTCAGCTAAGATCATTTCATTTGATTCTTCTGACATACATTACATGTACATGTATGTACATTTACAAATCACACTTCATGGGAACTGGTTTGGAAGTAGGGGTATAATACATGTATTAATTTATATAGCAATGCATATTAACTTATGCTGATCAAGGTCCATCTGTCACTTCTTTATCAATTATGATTGTCATTTCATTAACTGTTAGGGTTTTATGGATCAGCTACATGGACTAGTTGTTTACCAATGTTTCCTCCATTCATCATAGACACAAAGGCTTTTCCTGTATTTTCTAAGCCTTCCATGGTTGTCTCCCTTACCTAAAGAAACGTATACTGTAGATGCAGAATGTAAAACGGTCAGTGACAAGATCTCAGTTTGAGGACATGGCAAATCAATTAGGGATTTAAAAAGTCAAATGATCTTGACTAATACCTTTAGTTTGCCAGATAAAACTAATTCAGCAAGTTCCTTCATGGATTCTTCAAATTTCTCCACATAATTCAACACCAAGAATCTAGTTCTACAACAGCCATAAAGAAATTATTAAGATTATGAAAAAAATATTAAATCTATCTTTTCTGACTGAAATGTTACAGATAAAGTAAGTAAAGATAAGAAAACCTGCTAATGTTTTGCTCCTTTAGTCTGGATTCAATGCTTTCTGGTATGGGAGGGGGATAAGGTACATCTTTGTTATATACTGCTATCTGTCCACACAATATAACATTAGAATCCTTGTTCATCTGAAAATAATAAAAAACGTATGTGAATCCATTATTAAAACTTTCATCAGATACAGAAGGAATTAATAATTATGAAGAGGGCCAAAATGGAGCAAGGAGGGGGAAAAATGATAGCTTAGTAGGAAGGCATCTTTACAATGTCAAGGTTTTGAGATATTCATTCCTCTACACAAACCCTTGACAAAAGTTGCTATTTAAAAGTTGAGCTGGAATGCTACTATTTGATTTGTTCCTGTCAAGGATGGGGAATCAATCAAAAAACAGCCATTATAGCAGGCGAGTTTTGTTAACAAATATGACTTGTCTTTAAAATGGAAAGTTCCAGTATTGTAGGATTTGTGACTAGTTATCTCAAATAAAATATCAGAGATTTATTTTTGGTAGATCCCTCTCCTTACAATCACAAAAGATGTGCTATGGCTTTAAGCACTTGAAAACAACGAATTTGAATGAGATACTCTTATTGGTTGGTTTATAATTAACCATTACGTCATATGTAACCACAAGCCTAACTTTCAAATAGCCACTTTTGTCGAAGATTTGTGAAGAGGAACAATATCATAAAACCTTCAAACTGTGAAGATGGTTGGACGGAAATACCGGTATGTCTGATTCAATTCCTAGACCTGTGGATTGACCTTGCAAAATTTACTACATACCTCCCTTCTGTCACTTCTTTTGTTTGATTTTGTTAATGCTTAGCTACAAAGTCTGACATAAAATTTGAGGTGAGGGGAGAATTTCATATGGAAAGTCAACTACCGGTACATTCATTAATTTACCTGGCTGGTCATTTACCTGGTTGATCACAGTGCTATTCATTTATCTTGTTGATCACAGTGTTATTCATTTACCTGGTTGATCACAGTGTTATTCTGGTTGATCATAATTTTATTCATTTACCTGGTTGATCACATTGTTATTTATTTACCTGGTTGACCACAGTGTTATTTATTTACCTGGTTGACCACAGTGTTATTCATTTACCTGGTTGATCACAGTGTTATTCTGGTTGATAATAATTTTATTCATTTACCTGGTTTATCACTGTGTTACTGATTTCTCCACCCACATTATCAAAGTAAACATCGACTCCATCTGGACAGAGTGCCGACAGCCTCTCTTTGACATTCTCTGTCTTATAGTTAATGGCAGCATCAAATCCTAGTTCTTCTGTCAGGAACTTACATTTTGTGTCTGAGCCACATATTCCCACCACTCTTGTGCACCCCTCCAGTCTCCCTAGCTATGAAAAGAAAATGATGCATATTTTAAAAGAACATTCAGAGAAAGATTACTTTTTAATCTTGGAAGTAATGGCCCCGGGATCATGAAACATCTTAAGCTTAAGTCAAAATCTTTATGTTCTTTTTAGTTTTTGTAAAAGTCAATCAGAACAAAATTAAAATATTTTTCAATATTGCTCTACAAAAGTGGTGTTGTCTGCAAATTTAGAGATAAATTCAATAATTAGTAAACATTTTACAGGTGATCGAAATTTTGACTTAAGTCTAAGTTTGTTTCATGATCCTGGGGCCTGATGTAAACCCTATATCATTATAAAGTGTACAGTCATAAGTCTTTTTTTTATTTGGTGCACTTTGAAGTTAATTAAAAAGTACCGTATGTGTACTTTAAAAAGCGGGCTTCATATTTTAGTGGCTTTGGCGCAGACAACGATTTATAAACTAATTTATAAATACCACTAAGAAATCATTCATATATACAATACATGGCCCAGACTTGTGTAGCGCTAATTCATGATTATGTCAACAACTCTTTACCCAGTGACTGTGCTAAAATTTGAATACGCCAATTTATGTACACATACAGTGTCTGAGAATTTACCTGCCCAGCTATAGAACCACACGCCCCAGCAGCACCGCTTACTACCATAGTCTGGTTACAATCTGGTTTTATCCCACCTTTTTCTTTTACTCCAAGGTATGAAGTCAAACCAATCATACCCAAAACTGTGAGTGGTAGGGTTAGGTTTCCTCCCAGTAAAGATTTATCTACCTGAAATATTGTGGAAAGTAATAGGCCAATATATTTCTTCTAAATATTTGGCTTGCAGTTTGAAGATATACATACATGTAGTTAGATCTAAAATAATTGGAAAATTCTAAAAATGACATGATTTCAATTATTACATCTTAATATACTTTACACCAATGTATTCCTTTTCAGTCCTTAGCTACTACAATATTTTTTTTGCATATTACAAAGTAGGAATGGCATGTACCATAAGTTCCTCTCAATACAAACCTTCCTGAGTGGATTTTGCTCATTCTGTCTTCTTTTGAAGTAACCAACCCAAGGCCATCCATACTGACTCTCCACAATATCCCCTTGGGTAAACTCAGGGTCAGCACTCTTAATGACTTGTCCTACTCCCCCAAATCCACCTAATTCTTTACCAATCTCCCAAGGGGACAAATAATGTACTCCTGTGTCCTCATTCATTCTGCACCTCTGAAAAAAAAATCATACTTCATATCCTTACAAATTAAGTCATTCATTGATATACAAATGGAGAACTACAACATGTAATTTTGTCCACTACTAATCCAAGAAAAACAGTGTCATTCAACAAAAACTACAAATATATTTGCAATATTACACAACAACTCATTCAGACAATTCCATGGTATTCTGCATGTGAAACTTACCAGGGCAGGGTCTACTGATAAGTAAAGGGTTTTAATAAGGATTTCTCCAGGATCCGGGTCTGGGGGATAAGGACATTCTTCAAACCCAAAATTGTCCTCTGTAGGGACACCATTCACACCTGTAAAATAAAATGTAGGGTAAATAAAAAGGGTGAAACAATTATCAAGTACTTAAATAGTTTCTGAAGTACTTAAACTTAAAGACTTTATTTTGAAAATGAATTATTAAAAATGCATCAATATCCTTGAGTTGCAACCAGGACTATATAATTTATTATAAATTCTTTGAGCAAAGTCAAAAAATTTTGGGATCTAGCTTTGTCGAAGTTCGGGCTATATGGACCGTGGATATCGATCGGCCTGGGTACATAGCTCAGTAGTAGAGCACCTGACTAGTTATACAGCGGTCCTGGGTTCAATTCCAGGTCAAGCCATATATTTTCTTCATGCATTCCTCCTTTCCTACTACATTTGGTGGCCAGTGTGGGGGCCGGGTTTTGTTCAGGTTATGTGAGTCCTGACAGGGCGCCCATGAACTTTGAGGTCGAAGACTGTTTAAAAAGGGAGGAATGTAGATCGAAGTTTGGGCTATACAGACTGTGGATATTGTCCTGGGTAGTTCAGTGGTAGAGCAACTGACTAGTACCACACGGGTCCCAGGTTCGATTCCTGGTCCAGCCATATATTATTTTTCTTTATGCATTCCTCCTTTCATATTACGTACAGCTTACTGTGGACAAGGAAAACCAGATAAATCTTACTATTTCCAATGCATATTTTTTTAATTGATTAAATCGTTTTAAAAAAACAGAAAAAATAAAATTTGCATGTGCATAGATCTCTAGATTTCTCCCAAAACAGCTTATAATGCAAAGTCCAACTTCACTGAAGTCTTCAGTTAAAATTAAGATGTTCATGGTGTTTTTTCAGAAAGAAGAAAACTCAACAAATTATAATTTATATATTTTTGTTGAGCTTTTTGTATCAAGCCAAAATTTCCAACGTGTATGAATTGAAAGTACACTTACCGGGTCTTTTAACTAAAATCACATGTGCATTTGTTGACATTTTGTTCATTAGAACTCTCCTGTTAAGAGAGGTAAAAATACTAAAGATGGAAGCCAACGTGCCTCGAAAGAAATCGCGAATTGCTAAGAACAAGAAAAGGGCCTGGAGAAAGGTAGACATAACCGATGTAGAAGAATTTTTAGAGGATGAACGACTTCAAGAAAGGACTGGGTATGACTTTTTAATTTTCTTTATCATAATTATTGATCGTTTCATAACATCTTGTCACACGGTCATACTAAAATACGCCTGCCGACGCCTGCCAGGGGAAAATACGCCTGCCGAAAAAAATCTATACGCCTGCCGTGTTATTTATTGACGAAATTTATATTTTATTAGATATATTACTTTAATAGACCATTTATTTGATGTTTTACCAAACAAAAATAATTTTAAAAGAATAATTTGGAGTTTTTATTCGTATTCTAGTATGCATACACCGTACAGCACGCCTGCCGAGAAAATCTACACGCCCGCGGTGTTGTTTCACTAATTACGTATTATTTTATATAATGTATTACTTTAATAAAGTATTAGGTTGACATTTAACTGAAAACAAAACAAAGAAAGAAATATTTGATTTAATAAAATCTACACAAGAGTTTGCAGTCATATTAAAGGAGATAACTCTTACTTCACAATACTTATATATAAATAATATTTTCCGTTCGTCTTAGAAGACTAAGAATTACTTTTATATACGATGTAGTTGATGTATGTAACAAATGATTTTTTAAAATTTAAATATATGATTTTATATAATTTTGAAATTTACGTATATGTCCAAGAGCACACCTGCCGAGAAAAACTATATGCCTGCAATGTTCACGGTGTTTATTTTTATAGATTATATCATTACGCATAAAGTTAACATTTGATAAATTATGAAAATGGAAAAATAAGATATATGTTTGATTCATTTATTAATCTACATCAAAGTATATAGTAATATCAAATTTAAAAGAGATAACCTTTAATTGGCCATAAGATGGGAAGAACTGAAATATTTTATTTCAGTAGCCTGAACGTATATTATCAGTAATTCAGCATGCTCAGTGCTCTAATAATAAAATACACAAATCTTGCGAGATCAGAATTATTTTATTCATACAAGTATATGTGAAAAAAATAGTAAACTATATTGTATCACACACACACAATGAATATCTTCGATTTTTATAGAATATGCATTAATTAGACTTAAAGTTTTCACATCACAGTCCTACAATATGGTTTTCTGTTAAAGTTTGGTTGATTCAAATTAGTCTGAACATCTAGTTATGAGATCGTGATGTGACATTGTAAATACATGTTGAATTTCTTTTCACGTTTCTGGTTCTCGTTTCTGCCCCCCCCCCCCAAAAGAAACGAATCATAAACAAGGAAAGTTTCGGAAACCATTTATGAAGATATAATGTAAATTGATTCACGATACAGATTGTGTAACCAATACAACATTCTCTACAAAACTAATCTGAAGAAGAAAAAAACCACAATTAATTATTTACAGAGGCGTTTTATCGTTAAAGATATTTCAAATACATGTACATGCATGTTGATTTTCTTATTCATTTCGTCTATTTCCTTCTGTGCTAGACATATAGATGATTGTATAGGGATAGCCTAAATTATTACATTTCTCTTACCTGTAACATTTTGTATTTATTTAAATATAACTTTGTTGCATATAACCTGAAATAATAATTATACATTGATGTTAAAAAAGGACAACATTGAATATTTCAGATTCTGATTCAAAACGACTACCCGTAAAATAGTTTTTACTGACATGTGTACATGTGCTCTAAAGCCTTCGTAATTCTGTAAACGAATATAAAATCAAATACCTTAAGTTTTTTTATTAAAAAGAGGAAAAAAAGAAAGAAAAACACGAGGCACATAATCTATACACAGCAGTTCCTGTTGTCAAGCAAGAGTTATCTCCTTTAATATTGCAAACTTTCGTATCAAACGCTTATTGAATCAAAATAAATAAAATTATTTTTTGAAATTAATGTTTGGTCAAATGTTAACTTAATACTTTATAAAAGTAATATATCAAATATTGTATAATAAGAAATTATAGAGACAACACCGCGGGCGTTTAGATTTTCTCGGCAGGCGTGCTCTACGGAGTATGCAAACTTTAAAACGAATTAAAACTTCAAACTGTGCTTTTTAAATTATTTTTGTTTGGTAAAACATCAACTACATGGTCTGTAAAAGTAATATATTTAACAAAATACAAATTAATTCGATAAATAACACGGCAGGCGTATAGATTTTCTCGGCAGGCGTATTTTCCCCTGGCAGGCGTCGGCAGGCGTATTTTAGTATTACCCTTGTCACATCACGTTAACCAGAATTTACTCCGCGAAATACCTTTCATGAAAAAATTAATGTATATGACGTACTCCAGCATGATAGGAATAGTAGTATATGACCATATAAATAATAAAGATTTGCAACTGTTTGATATCTTGCGGGCCCTATTGTTTAGTATTTTTAATTCTTGAACTGTTTAATTAAGACACTATTAGCAGGTCCAGCACAATCTCTTGATTTAGCTATATAGCTTGATTTTGCTATATAGCTTTATTAAGCTATTCGGAATAGCTTGATTTAGCTATTTTATCACACTTTTTTCTTAGATGTGTTATTTTCTCAGCATGCACAAAAAGTCGCATCTTACTGCAGTGATAATATTCAACCTTGAACTCTTCTGAAAATAATGCATGTAGAAATCACTCATCAAATTGCGTCTCATAAAGAGACTTTGTACTCAAAGTTCTAAAAGTTTTGGGGCTATATAAAGCAATTGTTACAGTTACTTCTGTGATGAAATTATAAAGGAGGCCAATTATGGTCAACAAGATAATTGA
Source organism: Saccostrea echinata (assembly GCF_033153115.1). Lineage (NCBI taxonomy): Eukaryota > Metazoa > Mollusca > Bivalvia > Ostreida > Ostreidae > Saccostrea > Saccostrea echinata. The sequence goes on from NW_026889758.1 coordinate 48,810,867, forward strand.
TTGGTAATAATTCAGTACAATGAGAAGCAATCATACTTATCCACGCCTCAACGCACACAAGGTAGTGTACAGTTACTCAAACAATGGGAATACATCTTTTGCTTAAAAGTATTCAAATGCTGCAATGTTAGAACTATCTTTGATTTCGGTTGTTGTTTTGATAACCCATAGTACATATATGAAAAGTCAAATACTTGCGACTTTTTGTCTATTTCTTACAAAAAACATTTTTCTGAAAAACTGCATATAAATAGCTTTATCAAGCTATTTTTAATAGCTTCATAAAGCTATATAGGTATTTCAAGCTATATATCTAAATCAAGAGATTGTGCTGGACCTGATTAGAATAGAATAGAATATTTGGGTAGACTTTACTTTACCGGTCCCCAGATCCGCAAGATCCGCGCGCTCATTGCACTATGACATAAGACTTACGTCACTCAACTGATTAGGGTTGGTTCTGCACATTTTTCGACTGGTTAGAGTTAGTCTTGCACCCACCTGAAAGATTAGGGTTAGTCCTTGCATAAGTTTTCGACTGATTAGGGTTAGTCTCGCATCCATCCAAGAGATTAGGGTTAGTCCTCGCACATGGGTTAGTCTAGCATGGTCTAGCATCCGCCTGGGAGATTTGGTTTAGTCCTCGCATACCATCCGAGAGATTAGGGTTAGTGCCTTGTTCTTTTAGATTAATTAAGAAATTCAGTTGCATCTGTATTTTTTGCAAGATCTTAATTCAGCTTCAACGACATCTAATTGGTTTGTTCACATGAAAAAAATGGCTAAGTACAAAAGAAACGGCACTAAGCATGCACCACACGCGCTTCATTCACAATTATTTTTTGTCTCCTTTTCACTGAATAAACAATAGTTATTACTTTTTTTTAGAGAATTAAAAACTTCGTTTAAAAACAAAGTTTTAAACTAAACCTTTAACCGTAGAATTCGATTTTGGGGTCAAAAAGGCTTAAAACCTCATATTTTTAATTTTTTTTTTATCACTCACGCGATCTCATATACTGTATACAGGGAAATTTTCGCCCTTGTTTTATTTTTGCCCCTTTCGCCCTACCCTCATTTGGGCGAATTTAAAAAGGGGCGATTTAAAGGAATACTGTATTATTTCTTAAACAAAACTATGACTGGGTGAATTTAAAACGGGGCAAACCTGTTTGCAAGTGTGAAAGGGCGAAAATAACACGGGGCGAAAATAACCCTGTATACAGTATATTGAAGTCGCCTACGGCAACACTATATTTTAGCGCATTTTTCTGGGGACCAGTAAAGTCGTTCCAAATATTTATTTAACCAATTTGGGCCCACATTGGAGCATTAAGGTGCACAATCTTCGAAATCATAGTAATAAATAACAAAATCAGAGCAAAACAAAACAATTACATCATATAATGAATTATCTTTACGATTATCAAAGATGGGAAAATAAAACTTTTTTAATCATAGTAATAAATTCTGAATTAAAATGTTATATTTTTGCAGAGACATAAGTAATAGAGATTACTTTGCAACTCTGCCATTAACATGTTTATCAACTAAAATATATGATGGTCCCAATGTTATTCCCTTTATAAGTTGTGTATTTCGATCTAAAGTTGGATTAATATTTAATAATATATGAGTGTATGTTTTGTAAGGTACATTTATTACTAAAAGCAAACCAGACAAACTTAAGAGGTCAATGATCGAAAGTTAGCGAAATGTTGCAAATATCTTATTTATGTCTCTGAGTTTAGTAAGTTTCTTTATATTTTACAAAAACAAAGGAGGAGTTTCAAATGGCATCAGGTAGCTATGGTCATTTTGCTTTTAAATATGAATGTAGAGTTTTAAAATTTTACAAATCCAAATTTTAAATAGAAATTTAAATCAATAAAGATCAGAGTTTGAAAGAAATTTGTTTAGCCTCATTGAGTCTGGCACATACTTTAGCAAACATTTTAATGGCAGAGTCGTTGTATCTCTTATATATATTACTGTAACAAGAGAATCGGCTAATGAATATAGTGTTAAAATGTTTATTATCATTTATGAAGAAAAAGTAGATTTTTGTTAATTTCATGCAAGTGTGAAGTACTATAAATAATGTCAAGAATGATAATTTTTAATTATTCATTCCTTAAAAATAATTCATAAAAATATTATTCTATCGTACGTGTCAACATGGCTATAAATGTTGTTATTTCCCTGCATAGTGGGCTGGTAGCTGAAAAGTCTGATGCAGAGCTGTTTACACTGGAAAAGAAAGCTCCATTAATTGATGAGGGTAAAGTACATTTCTTTTTCTCTATAGGGAAGGGTGATTTTATGTACAAAATTTTTATAGTCAGAACTTTGTGCTGAAATTTGTAGCAGATTTCAACTTCTTGTTCTGTATGAACTAGGGCTGGGTATCGGTTTAAAATTTCGTATTGCGATATTTGAAACTGTATTGCAATATTTTTAATAACAGTTAAATTGCTCTTTTCTTATTTTATTAACCTCCATTTATAAGCAGAGTGTATAAAACTTTTATAAATATGTTGTAACAAAAAAGTTATAGTTGATTAGACTACAGTTTGGCAATGAAATGCAACCATCAACAGAAACCTTTACCGTTTGATACTGTTTGGCACGATTGAAAACATTTCTGATATCTTAAATTTCATATTTTACTTCATAAATCTAAAGCCCAATCATTTTGTCGGTATATCAATACTGGAAAAACGTATAGCAATACAGTATTTTTGGTTAACAAATTGCAATATACCTGAATATCGATTTTATTGTGCAGCCCTAGTATAAACTAATTTCTGTACAAATATAACTTTGAAGAAAAGGGTAGGCATGTAAAGGTTAAGTACATGTAATCTCAATGCAGCTTCTTCATTGTGTGACTAGATTTGATCTGAGGATGACATACCTTGATTAAGGGAAAGGAAAACCTTTTAAAACTTTAAATATCTTTTAAAACAGCACAAATAAGATGAAAAACTTATTGTTATAATTGAATCAAGTTGGCAACACCACAATGTGAAAGATTTTAAGCTCCAGACTGAATTAAATCAGTGCATGCTCTGTTTTGTCACTTGGTATTTTAAAATACAGTCAAACCTTATTTTCTTGAACTCAATGGGACTGAAAAAAATACTATGAGATATCCGAGGATTTTAGATATCCAGGGTAAAATATTTAAAAAATAAGTGGTTGGGACGTCTAAATCACCTAGACATATCCATGGTATTTGAGATGTCAGTGTTCGAGATACCGAAATTCAGCTGTATTCCAAAACAAAGAAATTCTTCTAAATGCAGTAACAGATTTATTTTAATTTGTAAACATCTCTGAATAAAAAGGAGGTCTTTGTAATTTTATACCTTGAATGGTTGTAAAATGAATTGAATTTACATTTTTCTGTCTTTCAGAGGAACCAGTTCCGAAGAAGAAAAGGAGAAAGGAACCCAAGGAGTTAAAATGTTATTCCCATCTTCTACCAGATCCCAAAATTAAGTTAGCACGCAAGTAAGTCAGCTATTTCAAGTTTCAAGTTGACACAATATATCATGGTGATAACAAATGTGAAAGTCATGCATACAAGAAAATTAATTTTTTCACATAGTACTAGAAAATGACAATTTTTTTTAGAGTACAGTTTTCCATGAAAAAATTACCTGGTATTTTAAATTTTTCAACTGTCATTCTTCATTTTTCATCTGACAACCTCACAGACCACAACCTGTTAGGAATATCAGAGATAAAAGACCTCCACATGTGAAAGAGAAGTTAAACAGTGGTGTAAAAACCCAGAAAGAGATCAGAGCAGAGGAACAGAGAAAACTAGTCAAAGAGAGGAAACAGAAGAAGGACAGAACTAAGGGCTCCATACAGGTGGCTTCTTATGATCTGTGGGGAGGTGAGTGGTAGCTTCTTATGATTTGTGGGGAGGTAGTGGTGGCTTCTTGTTATCTGAGAGGAGGTGAGTGGTGGCCTCTTATGATCTGTGGGGAGGTGATTAGTGGCTTCTTATGATTTGTGGGGAGGTAGTGGTGGCTTCTTATTATCTGTGGGGAGGTGAGTGGTGGCCTCTTATTATCTGTGGGGAGGTGAGTAGTGGCTTCTTATGATTTGTGGGGAGGTAGTGGTGGCTTCTTATTATCTGTGGGGAGGTGAGTGGTGGCCTCTTATTATCTGTGGGGAGGTGAGTAGTGGCTTCTTATGATTTGTGGGGAGGTAGTGGTGGCTTCTTATTATCTGTGGGGAGGTGAGTAGTGGCTTCTTATGATTTGTGGGGAGGTAAGTGGTGGCTTCTTATTATCTGTGGGGAGTGAGTGGTGGCTTCTTATTTTGTGGGGAGTGAGTGGTGGCTTGTCAGGATCCGTGGGGAGATGAGTGAAGGTCTTTCTAAAATCATTTATTTCCATTCATTGTCAGTGAAATAAATCAGAGTTGAATTTTTGATACATTTTTAATGAAAAATAATAGTTTTGATCCTTGAATGATTGCTCAGATATACATGTGCATATACAGTAAATCTTGGTTATAGCAAAGTCCCGGGGACCTGTGAATTTACTTCCCTTTATCTGTAATTTATAATATTTGTAGAATGAATTTGTTAAAATATATATAGTGAATTCACAACATATATGTTTTCCTTCAAATATGACTACCATATATGTTAGGGAAGCATTAAGTACAAAACATATCTTGTATACCGGTAACTTAAGTTTTTTGATGGTTTGAATTTCATTTATAAATACTTAACAATAAAATAAAGTCAATTCAATATTTAAAATTTTTAGTTCTTTAGTAGTTCGCTATAAAAGATGTGAACATCATTATTTTTAACCTTTACAGGACAAAAATTATTTGCTATATCTGTAAATTCATTATATCAGAGTTGGTGTTTTACAAAGAATTATAAAGAATTTTGCTGGGGATCCCAAAAAAACTCTGCTATATCCATGGATTTCGCTATATCCGTATTTGTACTAAACAAGTTTTACTGTATTGATTTATGTGTTGAAGTATATGACTTTTCTTTTCCTTCTCAGTGTCTTAATAATTTGATAATTTGGAATTCTCAAAAAAAAAAAAAAAAAAAAAAGTTAAGGTATTTCCATCCTCTTATGATGTCATAGGTTTCTGCAAAAAAGTATCATTAATTTAAAGGCATACCCAATAGAACAATATCTTTTGGAAGAATGCTTTTTAACAGGTGTAATGATAAATATTGTTAAGTAAAAGAATTTAAAAAATACATATTTTCAATATTTAATCAATTATTCAATCTTTAAAAAATGTTGACAAGGGCAATAACTCTTTCTCAGGTATCTTCATTCAGGCATTTTCTTTATTGTACTTCTAATGTAAAATAATTTCCCTGATATTCACGATTCAAAAGTATCTTATAAGTAGTAAGTATTTCGGAACTTTCAGCATCAGAATTATGCATTTGAACCAGTTTTTACATAATTTTTTATAATACTGTTTACAAAACAGGTACATTTTTTTTTATTTTGACATATACTTCTGTTTAATTATGTCTCCCATTTTAAATGATATGGCAAACCTATACATTTTTTGCTATAATTGGTAAATTTAAACTATATTAAATGAAAATAGATGCAGTTTTTGTACTTTAAACCATTAAAATTGTGAGGGTGGAAAGACCTTAAATGTTTTCTGTGAAAGGAGAGCATTTGATTATTGATTTCTATGTAAACAGTACATGTGCTTGTGCTTAGAATTTTTTTTTTTTGGTCATTATGCAGATGAACCAGAGAAAAAAGAAGATCCTTTTGCTAAACCACCAGTAAAAGTTAGTATTTTGTATAATTCTTTGCCAATATAATGCAGAAATACAGACACAATATCATAGATCAATGAACTAACATAATGAAAATACGAGTACATGTATCTTTGGGAAATATTTTATTGTTAACAATTAAGATTGTACATGTAATCAGTTGTAAAGTTTGTTCACATGCTATTTATTCATCACAGAGACCTAAAAGAAAAGCCACCTCAGATTTACCAGCAGTCCAAGTTCCCCCTTCAGGTGCCTCCTATAATCCAGATTATGAGGATTATCAGGTAATTTCTGGGGCCTCTTAAAATCAAGACTATGACGAAAATCAGCTGATTTTATGTCCCCCTCCCCCCCTCCCCCCCCCCCATTTTGGGGCCTCTGACAATCCAGGTTATGAGAATTTTTAGCCCCCCATCCCAGGGCCTCTTATAAGCCAAATTGCAAGGACTGTTGGTTAATTCCAAGGAAATAACATGAAATTGCAAGTATTCAACCTAGTTTAAAGTTAAAATAAGTAATAAGTTGTGTTAAAGGTGCAAGTACAGTTAGTGCTACATTCATACAATGTCTTCATGTGCATTTGAAACACATACATACGGTGAGATTTCATTTTAGAAAATTAGCAGAAAAAAATTGGCTCATTTTTTTTCTTTCAATAAGCTGTGTATTTTGCAGCTTTTTATCATTTTAGCTGTATACAGTCCTTAAGAAATTATGTTTTGTTTTCAGGAACTGTTATTAAAAGCTCATGAGATAGAAGAAAAGAAGCTAGAGAAGGAGCTAAAGTTACAGAAATTTGTAAGGGAGATTCAGAACGTGGACACAAAAACTTTGGAGGTATGTCTGATAATCTGGATCTCTGATGAACTTTGACGCATACTCACTTTAATCAGCAGCCCTTTCTATGATGGGATTTCTACTTTTGTTCAGGACTCTGTAGCATGTTTTTACAAAATATTCTTAAAATTAATGCACCTACTGAAAGTTTGACTTGATATAACAATATTATTGAAACTTACTGACATGCTCTTTGATTTCTTGAAATAAAAAGTATTAAATTTGTAATTGCAAAATTGGGTTTTGTTTTGCAAACATGCCCATTTTTATGTCTTATTTTATGTTTCATATGTGAGTCAGGATCAAAACAGTTACGATTCTAGTCTTAGACATAATATGTATTATGAAACTGGAACCAAGTCTTTGAAGGTTTTTAATTGTCTTTGAAGAATCTGAAAACGTACATACCGTAAATAAGCATAATCTTCTTCATCAATTGGTTAGCTAAACAAAAATTAGTGCAATTGAGACCAAGTTTCTGTATGTATTAGTTTAAATCATATATCAGCATTTATTAACTATTTGAATTAGCATCATTGGAAATCCAAAGTAGGACTCGCTTTTCTTACGTCAGAGAAGCGAGACTGACTGCAGGTTTATGGCAATGTTGAATTAGTGGACAAAGTGCAGGGTTAAAGGTGCTAAAATATGATTGTGGCTAAAATAAGTACATTTTAGTAGTACATGTTGATTTCTCACATAGAAAACATGGCTGTCAGAAATGTCAGAGGGGCTGAAAAACCACGAAGTTGAGAATGAGCAGGATGAAGGAGACGCAATAAACACAGAGGACTCAGATAGAATTTCCGTTAATCCTCCCGTCCGTCGTGAATCCAAGAAAACGAAAACTCAGAGGAATAAAGAGAAAAGGAAAAAAAATCTGGTTTGTATTGAATGCAACAAAGTTCATGTATTTTATCTCTCCTCCAATGAAAACTTCTTGTTTTTATACATGCATGTATGTTTCAAAAATGAACTTAGACATCAGTTTCTGGTTTCTGTTGAAGAAACATGTTTAAAAAGAGAAACTCAAATAGATTAATATTTTTTTGCATACTTTACTTTCAGGAGAAGTTAAAAGCTCAGGAAAAATCAGAAAAAACAAAAGCAAATGAAATTTTCAGGTAGCAATTATATTTGGCAAATTCTTTGAACAAAACTGTATAACTTATAAAGCAGTAAATGATCTGAGAAAAATGGTAGATTGTATTGCTTTGCAAATCAGCATATGTATTTTGATTTTTACAGTGAATCTGTAAAAATCTCAATTTTTAAGAAACCATGTAAAAAGATGTATTCCTAGAGGGAGAATTTTTTAATCTTTGGTTTGTTCTTTAGATTAAAGACCATGAAGGCAGAAATAGATGAAAGAGAGGCTGATCTGCAGAGAAGAAAACAAGTAAGGAGGCAGAAATGGCAAGCACAAGGGCTGAAAACCAGGAAGCTTGGCAGACTCAAGTATCCTTCTATCAACAGTTCTTTTGCTCCAGGGGATGGCATTTTAATTAGATTTTTATTTAAAAAAAATTCTGTGAAATAATATTCTGCAGACACGCTTCCGCATCAATATCACAAAAGGACGAATATCACGTGACGTCCTGCCAGCCAATGAAAATTACGAAAATAATCATCTTACATAATATTGTCCCTTATTAATATGGAATCATCCAAAGTTGTTTTATTCTATGTTTTTCCAGATATAAATATGCATTACCATGTGTTCAAATGTAATACATGTATTAACTCTATATGTATCCCAACATTCAAGAAAAAAAATTATGGTTATTTCATAAATATACAATTTTAACTATTCCATATTTTTTTCATTTGAATATATTTGACTTCAAAAGCCCTAGTATGCATGCATATTGTGTATTGAATATTTTGGTGATAGACAAAGGGTGTGAGGTCCTCTCATCACATTGTATTGGCTGATATGTACTGATACACACATTGAGATTATACTGAGATTATATTGGCTGATACATGCTGATATACACATTGAGATTGTATTGGCTGATACATGCTGATACACAAATTGAGATTGTATTGGCTGATACACAGATTGAGATTGTATTGGCTGATACATGCCGATACAGACATTGAGATTGTATTGGCTGATACATGCTGATTCACACATTGAGATTGAATTGGCTGATACATGCTGATTCAGATAAGGGAGATCACTGTGTTGCTCTGCCTTAACATTATAAAGATTTGAGGAGCCATTGTTAGAAATAAAACTGAGTGATGAGTTAGAGGGATCTCTACGAAGACTCAAGGTAAAAGATATTTATAGTACCTAGTACATGTATCATTATTACATGTCATATAAGTACTGTAAGAATTCTTTAGAGTTCTGTTTTAGCTACAAAGGTTAAATATTAAGCTGTATTAAATACATTGTATTTGTTCTCAAGAGAGTATCTTGTCTGCTATTTATACATTTTTATAGATTTTTAAATCTCCTAACTATAGATGAACTTTTTATCAGCGCTATTTTTCATGTAATATTATTTTTGTTCACTGAATCCATGATCAGTGGCCCTTTGAAAAATTGGTGTATTTTGAAAATATGTAGGATTTATATATAAATGGATGTACATGTAAATGAAATGTTTAATTTTGTAAGTGTACCTTGTTTTGATTTGAATTTAACAATCAACTAAAGGATATTATAATGCTTATTTTTGTAGCCAGAGGGAAACTTGTTTGTTGATAGAATGAAGAGCCTTGAAAAGAGAAACATAATGGAGCCTAGACAAGAAGCCAAGTAAGCAAGAATTTGTTGATGTTTGTAGAAACTCAGAGATTTGACTCTGCTAATTATTTCTGGTGGCTGTTTTTCTGATATTTAGAGAAAATATAAAGTTTGTTGTTTTTTTTTAAACAAACTGTAGTTTGAGTATGTATGATTATTTTGTAGGAAATACAGAAAGTATAAAAGGAAGACAGTTATTAAAAGAAGTCACAAAGTGTAAGTATTTTTTAGGATGATAATTTCTCTTTATTTAGTCTGAAAAACTGTAAAATTAGTATTATGGATTATGGCACTAGATACATTAATTTTTTTTCTCTTTTTAGATGATGGAAGATGTCCCAGCTGTTACATTTGTTGATTTATTAAACTCTTTTATTCAATCAAGAATAGTCTTTGTTTTGTTTACTGGTACATAACTAAGTAAAGTCATAAAAGTCACAGAGGCTGTTGTCAACATCTTGAAGTTTATATGTTTATCATGCCTTATCATTATTGATATGACTGAACATCAGACTAAGAATCATTTTTAGATCAGGTGCATCTGTCTGTCCACCTATAAACCATCATCATTTTCAACTTCTTCAAAACCACGGGCCAATTTCAAGCAACTAGCCACAAAGCTTGGGTGACAAGGATTCAGATTTGTTCACATGAAGGGCCATGCTCATGTTTGTTTCTTTAAACTAGTATCTCGTATGATTTTTGTCGTAGTGATTTTGCAGTCCCAACTACTTTAACCCTCGTTATCTTGAATTCTTGATTTATCCCATGTTTACCCTTTTATCCTGTGGATATCACTCATTGGATATATTTTTCATATCCCACTGCTGTGATGTCACAATGGGTTTTGTGTGAGATTGATGAAGTGGATTCCTATATAACCAGAAGTCTCTGATGAGACTGTAGCTCTACTGGTCTGTTTGTATAACAAAAGAAAAGTAGCACTTGGATTTGAAACATTGCAACATGCAACAATAAATAGAATTATGTATCTTAATGTAGTCTACTTCTGTGCCAAGTTATATTGAAATCAAATGAAAACTGTAGGAGGAGTAGCGTTTTGAAAGTATTTCACGGAAATTTCTATTTTTAGTAACCATGATAACACCATTCACCCAAATAAAAAAAAACAGAAATACATATTATGTATCGTAGTGTATTCTAACTGTGTGCCAAATTAGATTGAAATCAGACCAAAATTGTAGGAGGAGTAGCGTTTAATGGGAATTTCACAAAAATTTCTACTTTAAGTAACCATGGCAACACTGTTCATCGAATTCAAAAACCAATCCAATAAATTATGTATCTTAGTATAGTCTCCTTGTATGCCTAATTATATTAAAAGCAGACTAAAACTGTAGCAGGAGTAGTGTTTTAAAGGGATTTCACAGAAATTTCTATTTTTAGTAACCATGGCAACACCGTCCATCGAAATCAAAAACCGATGCACTAAATTATGTATCTTAGTGTAGTCTACCTGTGTGCCAAGTTATATTGAAATTGGACAAAAACTGTAGGAGAAGTAGCGTTTTAAAGGAATTTCACAGAAATTTCTATTTTTAGTAACCATGGCAACACCGTCCATCAAAATCAAAAACCGATGCACTAAATTATGTATCTTAGTGTAGTCTACTTGTGTGCCAAGTTATATTGAAATCGGATCAAAACTGTAGGAGGAGTAGCGTTTTAAAGGAATTTCACAAAAATTTCTATTTTTGGTAACCATGGCAACACCGTCCATCAAAATCAAAAACCGATGCACTAAATTATGTATCTTAGTGTTGTCTACTTGTGTGCCAAGTTATATTGAAATCGGACCAAAACTGTAGGAGGAGTAGCGTTTTAAAGGAATTTCACAGAAATTTCTATTTTTAGTAACCATGGCAACACCGTCCATCGAAATCAAAAACCGATGCACTAAATTATGTATCTTAGTGTAGTCTACTTGTGTGCCAAGTTGTATTGAAATCGGACCAAAACTGTAGGAGGAGTAGCGTTTTGAAAAATTGTTTACAGACAGACGGACAGACAGACAGACAGACAGACAGACAGACAGACAGACAGACGGACGGACGACGGACACCTTACTATCGCATAAGCTCTTCTGGTCTCTGACCAGTAGAGCTAAAAACTGTGTAAAATACTAATAATGATATATAAACCATGGGATAAAAAGAATCTCTCATGATTTGTAGTTCAATATGATTTTTGTCCAACTTCAAATCATGGAAGATCCTATATCTATCTTAAAGTTTAATCTCAGTCCCCTCAAGTTTGAGATAATGAGGTTTGACTGTATTTAAGTATTAGTAAACATTTGGTGGCATCTTTAAAAAATCTTCTCTAGACCCACTGGGCCAGAAAAAATAAAACAAAGGTTTCTGACATATTGTAGATTCAAATTTATCCAAATCATGGCCCCCAGGGGTGGGGGTGGTCACAATAGTTGAAAGTTTTACTTGGGAATACATAGAAAAATCTGAAAAAGTATTTTAAGTATTGTTCTCAAGAACAGCCTATCCATGACTGATGATAATAATATATGACATCCAGGTAGTGCAGAATCAAGTTTGTTCAAATCGTGACCCCTTGGGTAGGGTTGAAGCACAGTAGGGATATACATTTTACATTGGAATATATAGGAAACAATCATTAAAAAATCTCATCCTGAAGAACAAATGGTTCTGGTTAATCATATAAATATGCAAGCATCCTTAGGAATTGCAGAGCAAGAAATTTGAATCAGGTCCCCTAAAAAAAAGGGGGGGGTTAAAAGGAATAAACGTATAGGGAAAAGGTTAAAAAAAAATTTCAAAAGAACTACTAGACCATGATTTCTGGTATTCATTATTAATTTGTAATCATCCTCAAGTAGTGCAGTCATTCGAATTATGCACCCAGGCATTAGAGTGGGGACACAAAAATCAAAATTTTTCATAGGTATTTTAAAAATCTTTTTCTTGGGAACAGCAGGACCAATGTGACTCAGGTGATGTGGTGGCCTGTGAGCTTCTTGTTCGCAATTGAGAACAAGATTTTTATCTAGCTCACAGAGGAATTTAATAAGTTAATAATATATCAATACAACACATTTCAAAATTTATGAACAAGCTGGGGTACTGCAGTGTTTTACAAACATCTGATTAAGGTTTCCCTAGCCAATAAAATAATGAATATTACACATGATCTCAGATTTTTTAAAATCATTTATTCTATGTACTTTAACATAAGTATATAAATAAAACATACAGATGTTCATCAATTACAAAAATAACAAAAAATGAAAAAAAAATCAACCATACTGAGGAAATGAAACATAAAGTGTTACTGTTAACAAAACCATATGAAAGGGAAATCTTTCAGATCTATTGATTTTACAATATCATAATACACTTGTAATATACCTGTATAAATATAAAGTTGAGCATTTGACATGCACCTTACTTCTTGTAAATTGTGACAAGTTTTACTATCTATTTCCAAGGGGGAAAAAAATCACCAATTGCAATTTATGAGCAGCCCATTTTAGTGATTTGGGTTTCTGTATTGCACTCCAAAAGTTTTCACCGTAATGCTTTATACTTGAGCCTATAGACACCAGGGGCCCGTTTTACAAAAGAACTTACGACTAAGACCAAAAATTAATTCTGCTAATAATTTTTTAATTTACATTAAATAGAAAACGGTGTTAATATTTTTCAAAGATGTGTAGAAAGATATTTTACGCTTACAATTTTAAACAGAATAATTAATTTTGCAAAATTTTACAATCAACTGAAGTTTTTGATCTTAGTCGTAAGTTCTTTTGTAATATGGGCCCCAGAAATTACATATTGCACCTTAAGACATTATGGAAAATATTGTCTGATGATGTGAAAGGCACATAATACAAGAATTAAAATTTAAGGAATGCAAAAATTAATGCATCTGTTTGATATTATTGAAACTCCATGTGCATGTATTGGACCTGTTGTGAAGGAAATGGACAAAATGATTTCTACTCTCTGCTATTTAATGTTCAAAAGCACTAAGCCATAACTCTATAATGATTTCAATGTACGATGAACCAACTGATAATTATATGTAAGTCCAGCATAGAGAACTATTATGGTGGAATATGTATAGTAGAGGTGGCTGATTTTACTTTTATGTATATATCTATAAAGAGTTTAACACATGCAAAGAACTTGGGGAAAGCACAGGACCTAGGAAATTCAACATCAGGGATCAATGTACTTTTAAATGTGAAAATAAATCCTATTGTTTGGAAGAGCTTAATTATCAATTACATTGATGGCAGTTTTTTTCAGCTAATGAAATGAAAATTCAAACAAGATCAATTAAGTTACGAAAAAGAGTAATAAAATAAATATATTCTTACTGGAAAAAAATATATATTAAGTTAATAATATTCAATGTATTAAAGATGTAAAAAAAAAAGTTATTGCACAGCAAACTGCTCTAAATAAAATTTAATTTTAATTTTAAAACATAAATAGACAGCTTTGCTACAACATAGATTACAAGTGTTTCTACAGCTTTTTGGATCAACATTACGTGTTTACACATAAATACCTCCCATCTATCTCATCACATCTGAAATTTAACACATCTGCTACTGAACTTGGAGGAGATGAAGTGGATAATTGATTCTCAACAGATGAATACAACAAAGCTTATGGAGTAAGAGTTTACAATGGATATATATATGTATATGTAATACAACCCCTCAACTTATGTTTAAAACTTTATATTGGATGCAGTTTAATTTTTAATTTTAAGAATGTGACTTGGTATGATAATAAATAATACCACAAAAAAACCCCTCTCTATCAAAGGGACAGAAAACAGTGACATCACACAATCTATTCTAATTAAAATTAGACTAGTAAATCTGCTATTCTACGACACCCTACAATCTGGACTGAAAAAGAATTTAGCAAAAAAAAAATAACCATGAGCCCCCCCCCCCCCAAAAAAAAAATCAATCCTGTATACTGTTGTGCATTGGAAACATCATTGTAAACACTGCAAAAAAAGAACTAGGTAATAAATAAACAAAGAGACTACAGTGTTGACTGATAAGTAACCAATACTCTTACATTATTGAAAAAGTTATATCAAGTACACACCACTGAATTATCATATGACTGTTACCAAAGTGTTCATGGTTCATACATTCTTTCACAAGGAAAAATATAAATCTGTTCCAACAATTTTTCGAAAAAATAATATTGCACCTTGTATACAAATTTTACAAAAACAAAAAATGCAATTTTTACAGCACTAAGTCTCAATCACATATTTACAATACAACCAAGTCTAGTGGACTGTATATGGTTAATGAATCTGCATATAATACCAAACCTAAATTCTCATACAATCTGCACTCAATAAATTGGAATGATCATGTGATTAATAAAAGAATTAAACCAGCTTTGATTAGGAAGAATCAGCTGGAACATACTCACATGTAGTACATTGTATCACCATTTCTCCATAATGAAGACTATCACATCAACTTCTAACATAATGATGCTTTAAGCACTTGACAACATTACAATGCAAAACAAAATCTCTCATCTAATACAAGTTAGACTTGATTTCTACTACAAAGGGACTATTTCTAATACTGTATAGCAGCAAGTCAAGCCATAGATTTTCCCATTTTTCTTCATGATTGGATGTATCAATTCTGAACCCTTCATTTAATGCTGATTATAGAAACAAGGTTGTAAGTGATTTAAATTCACAAAGATCCAAGTCTAATGGAGAAAAATTTAATTGCCTTGTCATTTGCCTACTATGCAGTAAAAACTGATATACATGTACTTAAAGATCACAGTTTTCCTCCTCTTTCTCTACCATTCACAACATTACCCCCGCCTCTTTTTCTGTTCCTCCTCATTTTCACCAGATCCTCCCCAAACACATCACCAGTCCGCAGGGCTGATATAAGTTCATCAAATTCACCTAGAATTAGAACAGCAAATTGTACATAAAAATTGCCAACTTTCAATCATATTCATATAATCTAGTCTAATCTTATTTCAAAAATCTTTCCTTTAAGCCAAGAAAGCTAAAAAGGCTACCGAGTGGATATATTTTCCAGACACAGTATGTATGCAAGTTTTAGAATAAAAGATGGAAAAAAACCCTGAAAGCCTGAACTTTTTTTTTAAAACTTGATTCATTTACAGCTGAAGCATGTATATATATAATATGTACTTATTTACAACTCAACCATGCATCCAATTACAGCTAAAAGCATGTACTCATTAATTCCTGAAGTGTTAAACACATTTATAGTTGAAGCCTGTGTCTTTTTACAACTGATGGGCTAAGTTTAAACCCATCTAAAGCATTTTTCAAATTACTGCTGAAGCTTATAGTCTTTAAAGCTCAAACCTGCTTGTTAAACTGAAAAAAATGCAAGTTTAAATGCCTAGTCCACAAACCATTGAATTTTTCAATCGCTCATGTAACCCCATGTGCCACTGAGCCTTGCCCCATGCCTAAGCATGAATTTACTACCTATCAAAAAAAAGACCATTGTTTTCATACTTGAAAATAATGTGGCAAATTAATAGTTATTGACTTTAATTTGATTCATCTACCGGTACATGTACAAATGCCTAGTTACCTTTGTTAGATAGTTCCTTCTTATCTCCCTTGGTGGCAGGACTAGAACTTCTCTTACTTCGTAATCTCTCACGTTCTCTCTTCAGCTGATATTAAATTTATAAAAAAATTAGCATAAAATTTTAACTTATTTCAAGAAACAAATTAAAGACAATATTCAATGCATGTACATGTACTATAATATTCATTTTTTTTTCCCCTTTTTTCACTCCCATATACAGCTGAATCTCAAACACCGATATCTCGAATACCATGGATATGTCAAAGTGATTTTTAAGTCTCAACCGCTTATTCCTTAAGTATATGTATTTTATCCTGGATATCTCAAATTCTCGGATATGTCGAAGTATTTTTTTGGTCCTATCTAGTTCGAGATAAAGAGGTTTGACTATAACTATGAGATAAATAAGCACCATACTGATTCTTCCAGTGCCTGTCTTTTCTCCTCCTCTTCCTTCTGTTTCTTAATCCGCTCGTTCTCTGCTTTAGCATCAGACATTGAAGTCAGGAAGGAGTCTAAAATACCAAAAAAGTCCTCAGGTTTGTACTGTGCTGGGTCCTCACCGAAGAATTCACATGCTGAATCAAACTGGGAGAGAGAAAACACAAGACAATTTTATACAAGTCTAATGAATGACATCAATATGAAAGTAAATTGTTCTACAGTATTAAATTGATGCTTTTAAAAACTATCTGCTTTAAAAACCAGTTTCTAACCTTCAATGCAATTATAGAAAGGTTACAAATAAAATTTTCTTTGTATACCTCTGTTTGTAACTTTTCTGTTTAAGAAGTGTACCTTTTTCTTGATTTCTCCCTTTGCTTCCTCCATCTCGGAGAAATTGTAGGATGCTAAATTGTGGAAATTTGTCATAACGGACACAAATTTTCTACTGTTCATCTCTCCAGCATTCTCGAAGAACTTCAGTTCCTAGAATTTATTCATGAACTTGTGAATCTTTTTTCAGAACCAGACAATACATTAAAACATACATGTAATTACAGCAGACACACTTATGATGAATTCATGCTAATAGCAAAGTGATTTTCATTTGCTAAGGTTTTAAAACATGTTGTAAACTTAACGGACATAACAAATTGCGTTTATAGCAAAGCAAAATTGGTTGTCCCTGGCACAACATTAAAAGCATGTTTTACTTACCAGTATATCTATTTCAGTTTATCTAACATTAAGTAAAATAAACCATACTGACTGACTAATGATGCCAAAAACAGTGAATTTAAAATCTAAGGGCAATCATCTTTGTGAAAAAGAGGTTTACCTTTTCAATGCTGTCAAGACCTGATTTAATGTCTCCAATATCTTTGTCTAACTCAGACATACTGAAATAACAAAAAAATTCACCATTAATGGGTATTCACCAAATCCCATATATATACGCACATGAATTCAAACCAGTGATAAAGATTAGTCCTTCACTGACCCTCACCTGACTTTTGCAGCCATTCGGACATTGGCCAGTTCGCTGTCAATTTTCAAGATACTTGGGAACTACAATAAATACAAAGCCATAAACTTCCAGAAAATTACCAAATATTGTGTGTTTATGCAGAATTTGATTCATGATTTTCATGCAAACAGTGTTTTAGTGTATTTGTTTCCTGTATGAATCAATTTACCTTAAAATGTGTATAGATTGTAACAAAACTTCACAATACTTTTCTCTCAGTAAGTTCGACATGATAATGACCTAACAAATCTTTTGTCCTTACCTTTTTCTCTATGAGGTCTACAAGATAGTGAAGTAAAGTGACATGTTTGCTGGTACTTGACTTTGTATCTATCAAATTTCCTAGACTACTGATTCTATAACCAGAGGCATTTCCCCGCTGACCCCTGTTCATGAAGTTTCCCAGAGCCAGAATTATCTCCAAGATCTGTCTCAGACTTCGGCTCCTCATCAGTTCAGTGGACGCACCTTTTATTGCTGTCAAATGACAATTAGGGGATATCATGATTAATCATATATTTTTTTTTAAATTTCAATTCAGAAAATTAATTAGCAGATAAACTAGGTTTTAAATCTTACCTTCAACTTTTGGTCTAATGTCTGACATTTTTTCTGGGAATTTCTTTTTGAAAAAGAGAGCACTAAGTCTTCCTTCATAATGATTAATCCTTCAAAAAATAAGACAAAAAATCACAGCAATAAGCTAGTGCATGTTAAAAGATTTCTTTTTTTTTCCAACATTAGCATACACAGAAATAGAAAAATACACATATTACTTGAATAAACAAAGTATAAATAATAGAAGTTTACTGCGTTGAATTGCATTACCTGCTGGCTTCATACAGGAATCGGTCAGCCCTGGCCATGTGATCTATCTCCTTACTGTACTCCAGTAACATCTGAGTCTCCTCTGAGGTTGGAACAAACTTAAGTAGCTGAAATATTTCAATATACCCTTCAGTAAAATTACTTATCCTGATATATGTTCAGGTTTTAGCATAAAATTCTGCTGTACAAGTTTTCACTTGCATTTTACAACTGAGTTTATATTCACCTCATAGGAAATACTGTAAAACACAGTTAAGTGAACACACTCATAATGAATTCACACTTCCAGTGATTTTCATTCTTTGTAGTTTTAAAATGTATTATGAACTTATCGGATATAGTGAATTACATTATTAATGAATCAAAATTGTTTGTCAGTGGCACCTTACTATAAGCATATTTTACTGAAAATGAGGGCACTTCAGTTATAATTACCTGCTCTAACATATCCTTTGGCAGATCCTCCCCACTGTCCATGGTCAATATGGCTGATATCACCTCCTCATTAGTCATCTTGAGTTTGGACAGCAGGATTGTACAGTTCTGAGCTCTGCGGCCATCGATAACTGACAGTTCCTTCATAGCCTTAGATTTATTGGAGCCCTCCCCATCTTCTCCCTCATGATTCTGTTGTTTCTGATATGCTGAGAAAGTCCTTTCAAAATCCTCCAGGTCTATTTGCTTGTATAGCTATCAATATAGTAATTTACCTACTGTCACTGTGGATCATACTGACAACTGGATTTTAAAAGTCTCCAACTGAAGGGGAGAAAACTCTTAGTTGGACAGTAATTACCATATTTTAATATCTTGTAAATGACTGAATATTGCAAAATTCTTACTTTTCCAGGATCAAGTCTAGACCACACTGTGCCAGCAAGTTTTGCCTGAAGAAAAATTGTTTATATTTTCTTCTTTAAATAAAAATTAATGACTTTTTTTATTCTCAGTATCTCATTAAGAGACCACATAAACTGTAAATTGTAAAGAATGTGATTCTCACCTCTGAAAGTTTAGACCAGTTGAGGGATTTCATGGGATTTTTAGGACGAGGTATATTTGAGAATTTCTGAGTGGTGCTACCACCTATTGGAGGAGGTGGAGGGGCACCTGCAAGAAATGGTCATTCTTTATAAGTCAACATTTTATACAAATTTAATGTTTATTCTTATTTGATATAGTAATCTCCATTTATGTGTAATACATGTATTGTAAAAGATGCTATACGATACAATTCTGCTTATATGACTGAACATACAAAGATTTGAAATTTTCCCTCATAGCAGGCAGAGTAGGGTGAGATTATTTTCCTTATTAAATTTAACATTGTTTAAGGGTAAAATTTTGGTGTCCTTTGTGTTGGTAGTGGACCAAAATGAGGTGATAGAGATTTACCTGGAGCAGGTGGTGGCGGGGGAGGAGGTGGTGCCCCAATAGGGGGTGGAGGTGGAGGTACACTTGGTCTGATCACAGAAGAATTGACACCACTGAGCTCTATCAGTGAGGGAGTGGACAGGCCAACCTTTGCGTCATCAGGTAGGCTGCCTGTCTGGACTAGATGTGTCAACTTCTGTCTCTCTCCACGCTCACTGCAAAGCTGAAAATACCACACAAAAAAGACAGATCATTTGCCTCTTATTTTCTCAAATTAAACTAGTGGGTATTGTTTTTTTAACAAAAAAACACATGTTTCCCCTTCTTTACCAACATTAACGAGTGCAAATATATGATCAGGGTCTAAAATAATAATGCAATGCATCTCAACTCAAATTCTGTGTACAAAATTTCAAGTCTTCATGTCAAACGGATCTCAAGTAATGGTCTGGTCATGTTTTTCTTAATTTGACCTTGAAGAAAGTGGTCAAGGTCAAATATTTTGATGCAGTGCATTTAGTCTCAATGTTGTCTTTCCTAGTTCCAAGTTTGAAATCCTAATGTCAAAAAGTTCTCAAGTTATGATCTAGACTATATTTTCCTGTAAACGATTGATCTTGACTTTATTAATAGGTCAAGGTGAAAAAATGTTGCCATTCACCCTTCCTCTATACCACCTCTCCATGTTCCAAGTTTGAAGTCTTAATGTCAGGGTTCTCAAGTTATGGTCTAGTCATGTTTTTTTCTATTTGACCTTGAAGAAAGGGGTCAAGGTCAAAATTTTGAAGTGTTGCATCTTGTAACAATGTCTTCTTTCTATGTTACAAGTTTGAAGTCCTAATATCAAAGGGTACTCAAGCTAAGGCCTGGACTCTATTTTGATGTAAAAGATTGACCTTGACATTATAATAATTGGATCAAGGTCAAAAATTTTGGTGGCATGCATCCTTCCTTCATACCACTTCTGCATGTTCCATGTCTGAAGTCTTTATAACAAAGGATTCTTAAGTAATGGTCTAATCAAGTTTTTTCTCTATTTGACCTTGAGGAAGAAAAGAGGTCAAGGTCAAAAATTTTGGTGTGTTGCATCTTGTATCAATGTCTTCTTTCTATGTTACAAGTTTGAAGTCCTAATATCAAAGGGTACTCAAGCTATGGCTTGGACTCTATTTTGATGTAAAAGATTGACCTTGACCTTATAATTGATTCAAGGTCAAAAATTTTGGTGGCATGCATCCCTCCTTTATACCACCTCTGCATGTTCCAAGTTTGAAGTCTTAATGTCAAAAGGTTTTCAAGTTATGGTCAGATCATGTTTTTTCCCTATTTGACCTTGAAGGCAGAAAGGGGTCAAGGTCAAAATTCTAATGCAGTGCATTTTGTCTCAAGGTCTTCTTCCTATGTTACAAGTTTGAAGTCCTAATATCAAAGGGATCTCAAGTTATGGGCTAAACTCTATTTTGATGTAAAAGATTGACCTTGACCTTATAAATAGGTCAAGATCAAAAATGTTGGTGGCGTGCACTCCTTCTCAATATCATCTATCTATGTTCCAAGTTTGAAGTCTTAATGTCAAAGGGTATTAAAGTTACGGCCTGGACAAAATTTGGATGAAGAAGAAGAAGAAGAAGAAGAAGAAAATCGACAAAAACAATATGTCTCCCCTGGAAGGGGAGACATAAATCTATTTAAACATACATTTATTAAGAAATAGTCAATTTTGCCATCTAACATTCTACAATATTGCATTTAACACCTACATACCTGGGAAGACAGATTTTGGATTTGTTGACTTAGTTCATTTATTTGCTGTTTTAATTCATTTTGAGTTGCCATCTCTTGATCCAATTTAGCTTTCATTCTGGTAACTGTTTCTGCAAGTTCATCCTGAAGAACACAAAACCCCCAAAAATTAATTAAAAAATTAGGTTTGAGCCAGATGAGGAATATACAGTAAATGAGCAGGTCCCTACCTTTTCCTGTTCCTTTATTTCACAATCTCTCTCTTTCTTGGCTACTTTGCTCTGTAGATCTTCTTGACTCCTCTCCATCTCTCTCAGCTTTTGTTGCAAGCTTTTAATGTCCTCACCACTTGTCATTCTATGAATTAAAATATACAACATTTGAGAGTTCAACAACTTTCTTGGAAATATAAATGTCCGATTGATTACATCATTCTGATATATTTTTATTGACTTAACTTGTAAATTCAATTAATTTCCTTCAGAATTACAGAATTTTCAATTTTTCAAGTTAAAGCACTAACTGTCTGATCATCTGTTTGACATTCATTTCTACTGGAGCACAGTCAGGATCCTGACCATTTTTCTGCTGTAGCGCTACCTGCTGGACAAGTCTGTCAGTCAAGTTCCACATCCCAGCAATATGGCTATCATTACCAACTAAGGGCAGACAATTCATACATTTCAGTCTTTCAAAAATAAAGCATGACAAAAAATATTGTTTGTGATTTAAATGTTGTTGAATCTCAATAAAACATATTTCAAAAATTTAAGAATAATCTTGCTTCACAAAATTGAAAATCTTTCAAAAACTTCAACATTTTGGGAGAAGTAAGTCAGGCCTGCCACTCACATGGCATGAGGAGTAGATGCTGTAGTATGGACATGAGATGCTGGTAACTGCTAGTCATGGTTAGTTTCTTCCTCAGTAGATCAAACATTGAATAAGCACTCTTAGTGTCTACATGGACCTAAATTCAAAACATGACAAAATGTTCACTAAAATAATCATTCCCATGAAATCTATCAAGGTATGAGTTTTACAGCTAAAAAAGGTTTGCCTGAGCTAAATAAATAACTTGCTGCTAGTTTACAAAGTCATTGCATATTATCTGTTAAAATGATTTTTTTTTTTTAAATGAACACTTACATTTTCAAATCTCTTTGAAATCTCTCTTTCATCTTCATTCCTTTTCATCTCAAAGAAATCCAAATGTCTGAAAAATAAAGCAGCAAAGGTTCTGTCTGTGTCTTCCTACATGTGACTTACATTTCCTTTATAAGTCTGTATCAGTGAACACATGTATTATTTTTACCTATCTAAGGTGGCATTTTCATGCTGTTTTCTCATTTTATCAATCACTGGCTGAATACCTAACATGAGAAACTCATAGCGGAGATGTAAGCGAAACTCAAGATGTTCCTATAAAATGAAGAGGATACAATTCATCATTCCTTTTTTTCAAAACTCTGTAATCTGTTTTAAAATTTAGCAAAAAAATATCACAGACTATTTAGAACTATCTTATAATAGTGCCATCAACTTATCTTTATATCATATTTCTAGAATGTTAGAGTTTGGCAGTTTTTACAAATTCCACACTATTAATTGCACCAAAACATAGCAAATATACATTGCACAAAATCTGTACCCATACAGTATTTGTTACTAAATAAAATCACTAATCCTTGGTATAGGTGGTCAGTGGCCACACTAGAACTCACCTTTCCCGGTCCGTATCTAAGGGCAGCATTGATGAACGACATTATGGCAGTTTTCAAGTTGACCTCCTCCTTGTAAATTCCCGTACTTCTGTCCAAGTCATTGATCAAGGTCTATAATGCATAGCAACTAGTCAGTCATTTATTGCAATTCATATCAAATTAAAAGCTGAATATTAAAAATCTTTCCATCTTGAGGACAAAAGCAACACCTATACTATTTTAACTCTAACAGTAACTGATTTCAGTATAACTTAAGCAAACAGTTGTTTTTGAATCTGGTCTATATCATTCCCTCAAGAGTTTCCTTTCTTTTACTGAAAATTTACCTGGAATCTGGTCCTTTCTGCAGCAAACTTCTGGTAATGCAGCATGGCTTCCAGTACCTTCTTGTGACCTCCAGGAACAAGGCACATGGCACCAAGAATTTCCAGGACTGCTACCTTTGTCCTAATATTCTCTGTTGCTAAGCTTTGAGCAATGATATTGATGCAGTTTGGATGAGCAAGCACATGAGCTCTGCCTTGCTGTTCGTAAAAAAAATAATACACATTTAAACAAAGAAGTATCCAAGTAAAATATAATATGTAAATTAGAGGTGTCTTTTTCTAACTTGAGATTGGTAATTTTGAATTTGAATTTTCTTCGTGGGGGTCAATGTTCGTGGGCAAGCAAAATTTTGCTTGTTCGTGGGGACACAATTTCATGGGTTACTCGTTTATATGGTGGTTCCATGAATCAGTATGTTTACAAAATAAGCGTTCATGGGGATGTTAATTCCTGGGTAGGGGTGACCCACGAAATCCACAAACATTTGTCCCCCACGAACAATGATAATTCCATAGTATATTCTAAAAATCAAACAATTCTTACCGAGTTGTTCATGAGAGCTTTAAGACAGCCTATAACAGAGGTATGGATAGAGCTTTGACACGTTTTGTAATCCATACTCTCCAGAAACTTCAGCAGGCTCTGTAGACCCTCTTGTTCAATGAACCGTGTAACAAAGCTGTAGAATATATGACAGTATGATAAAAGTGTATAAGCATATCAAGGTTGCTTGAGATTTTTGAGAACATGTTCATCAAGTCTCGCTTATCTTAATAGTTCTCAATCTTAATTACATTAACTCATTTGATTTATTCTATTTTAATGCAAAAAAATATATACAATGGAATTGGGCAAAAGTACTGAAAACTTAATCTGCCCTCTCCTTTAACTCATGTTCACAGAAAGAAAAATACTAGTGACAAAATTAAAAAAAATATATTCTCAAATAAACTTGAATTTGATGTAAAATTTCAGATACAAATTCATTAACATACCTCATTGGTTGTGTACGAAGGGCTGTCTTTAAGTTGTCCACTGTTTTTGTTCTCAGCTCTTCTTCTTCAGTGTTGTAACTTAGGAAAACCTATTATACAAAGTTTTATTCCATTTTTTAATGCATGCCTTCATTGCCTTGCATGAATAATACCATAAAATTAGCAATTTATCAATTTTAATATCACAAAATGAATTGTCCTGTGTGTTCTTTTAACATCTTCATGGATTTATGAAAACACCTTTCAATCATCCATACTATTATTAATTTTTTTTGAAAAGAGTTATTTCCCATGAAATCTGCTACATACCATTAGTATTTACAGTACTTGGAACAAATTCTTATGGAATCATAGTAAGAAAGCATTTTTCAATACACATGAATGCAGGTCAATAATATGGGCATTTACAAGCTGCAATAATGAAGCCATCTCTTTTTTTTTTATTATTTCACCAAAAAAAAAAAAAAAAAAAAAAATTGGAGACGGCTACATTATTGCATTATTAGGTATTTACGTGTCATTTGCAATGAAAATTTAACTTACGGATGACAGATTATTCAGCCTCTCTATGTAATAGTCTGGCCAGTGGTCTCCCCTGTCCTACAAAACCAACAATAACATGTCTATAGACTAGTATAAAGAATGTGAAGGCATTCATTCCTAGAATATTCAATGTGAATTTCTTTTTCTTTCTTTCTTTCCCTTTGTTTTTTCTTAAAATATCATCCAAAGAATTGGATCCATATCCATAATAGCTTAGAATTATTTGTGTATTTTTGTTAATACAGTATATTCAGAATTTAGTGCAGTTGTATATATTGCACTACCTGACTCATGAATAAGTGCACTCTGTGTTTATATATATTAGGTTAACATCAATGTTTATTTTAATAGAGTTCATAAATAAGTGCACCAATGACTGCGTAAAAGATGCCAAAATATGAATCCAGCTGGAATAAGTATACAAACAGAATATTATATCACAAATTCAAAACTGTTTCTCTTTTTGCATGTTTTATGCTCTGTGTGTAAAAAAAAGACAGCAAAGTCTCATATAAATCTAAATTTCAAACTATATTTGATGAAGTTTCTGTCATCTTTATTCCAACACCAGACTCACTATTACATGTGTATTTACCTGTACATGTATATCCATACACCATGCCTATTTGTTTAATATTATTATGAACTCTTAATTTCATGAAATTTAATTCACTAATTCTCTCAAGAATGTACTTTTTTATGTAAATAATATTATGTTCTATGGTTATCTTTACCTGGATCTTGCTACAATAAAGCTGCCATTTTTTCTCTGGTGGAAGATTAAACAAAGCATCTCTATGTGGCTTGTCCACATCCAACTCTTCCTGCAATGTGGATGTGACAAAAATTTGACAAAAATTTTAAGAATCTATTTGGATCTTCAACATTTTATTTTTTTAATGCATGTCCTCTCCCTTATTTACATAAAATATGTCAGTCTCTTCTGAATGGATTTCAGACTCCTTGATCAATTAATGCATCAAATGATTAAATGCTTGTAAATGGTCAATTTAAACTCTTCAGATCTGATCCTTTGAACATTCACTAATGTGAATTGAAGAGTTACTCCACACTTTTAAATCACATGTTGATTTTATGCAAAATTATTCAATTACCACAATTTCTGCAAATTTTTCATCAATTTCTTTTTCGTCACTTGGCATGGGCACCTCCACCTCCATGGCCTTGAGGGGCGTGTCCCCGTCGATGCCATATGTTATTTCTGGTGGTCTCCCTCCAAAACACCAACAAACGCTTTTCTTTGGTGCTGGCATTGTGGCTGACACTGGTTAATTCACCATAGGACACACTGTAATCAATAAAACAGGATAACATTAAACAGAGAGCTCATAATGACAAAACACAAAGTCTGCACTCTGTACAACACTCGCTCTCTGTCAATAAAAAAACTTGCAATGCTGATCCTAATAATATAACAATATAAACTGGTCTACTCATTAAACAAAGGGATGTGTACTCACTACAGGTCATCGTCATGGGTGAAAAATTATTCATCAGATGCTTCCTTTTTAAAATACTATAGTGATTGAAATAATACAATAAGTACACTATATCTTTTCCACATTCATAGTTAATGATCTAGATATAAATCTGGTTTTTAATTATCGAGTTTTTATATCAAATGAATTACATTCTATGAAAACTGTTCAAGTTCTCATCAGTTTTTAACAGTAGCTATATGATTTTTGTGTGTGTGTGTTTTTTTTTAAATGTTCATGACACAGGATTTATATTCTGTTCATTCTGAAATATTTATAATCAGACAGCTTTTTAATTGTTCAATGAGACCTTTAACCCTGACAGAAGGCTATTTTTCTTCCTCCACAATCACAACATTGTTTTTGTTATATGTAGCAGACCCCACAACTCTCGGTTTTCAGCAAAGAATTCAGAATAAGAGCAATGTTCATTGTACATACAATGTCTATAAAATTCACAGTGGATTAACTTTAATGACTGTTTTTAAAATAAACTTTGCCTGAGACTCAGACAGTTTCTCATGATATGATATTGTGATCAGGTGAAAGCTCTTTGTGGAAGAGGTATCCATTTACTTTTAGGTGCAAAAACATTTTTTTTATCATAATTATAAACTGTCAAAGATCCTGAACTGATATATGGTTATGAACTCTCTCATTATATTTTTCTTCTTATTTTCATCCATTGTGACACCTGTTTTAAAATGTGTGCTCTGTATCACGCTTTTTATCCTATTTCACCAACAAAAAGAAATAAAGACAAAAATCTATACTGACGATGTCCAAATAATTAAATTTTGAAGAAAAACTACCATTATAAAAGACAGCTATTTCAATTTTATACAAATTTTTCATAAATGTTGAGAAAAAAAAAAAAAATCCTGAATCATGAAAAAAAAAATTACAGTTAGTAATTTTTAATTATCAAAGAATATACAAAAATAGATGTATAACTATATATATTTATGTTTCTTACCAGTATAAATAATAAACTTCCTGAAAGCCGAGATACAATGAATCAGCCGAGAGCATCCTTTTAGGATTTTAATAAAGCTGTATGAGCTCTTGTAAAACCAGTTACTTATCTGAATCATATCATCATTTATTTCAACAGAGCATGATAGGATCTACAAAGGTTATCCTTAAAATATAGATAAAATTAGATAAAAACCGATAAATTAAACTTACTTACATTCAGTCACCTGCAGGAATTAAGACCTTAGATCTAACTTATCAACTGAGGGGAGCATAAAAAATGAATTTCCGCTTGTTATGAGAAGCACCTGAACACAATTGGTCATTATTTTATGGTCCTGATTTTTTATGTCTGCAGAGTTTTCCATATAATCTAACAAGTCCATCCATCACAAATTAATCAATTATATACACTAGTGGTCAAGAAGTTCTGCCACGCTTAATTAGATTCCGTGAACCATAAGGAACAAACAAGAAATTAACAATATCCAAATGTATCTAGAAAGTTTTACTCAATGCACATTGAACACCTTAGCATATACTTAATTATATATCTACGTTTTTACGGCCACTGACAGAAGGCGATCAGCTGTTTTCCTGCATTGCCTGTCACGATGCCCTTAGCCTTCATCAGATAAAATCCTTTATATATACATTTTGCTGTTTTAAAAAAAGCACTTCGAAGTTGAATACCCCCTTTATCTCAGTTAGAAATACACATATATATATAAAAACTCTTTGTGGAAATTTGACTCATGAAAAAAAAAAAGAAAGACAAAAACCAATACTTGTGGTCTAAAGAAAAATTGTCTGACATCAATAAAGTACATCCTGAGTTTAAAGAGGGACGTACTCTACTGCTGTTAAAATTAATTTGCCCCACAAAGTTCACAATGCCGTAGGATTGGACTATAATTCTAATTATTTTATACTTGAGAAGGATCAAATTATATTATTTCCTGCTTCCCCTCCTGGGCAAAAAAAAGCAGGGGGTCCCTTTTTATCTGTGTCACTGTGTGTAGATGTGTTATGTATAGACTGGTGCAAAACTGTAAAAAGATATGTTCTAAGTGGCAGTCTTCTTTAGTCATAGTAATTTTTTTTCTTCACATGATTAAAGTGTGTGTCTAAATGTATCATTAAAATTTATTACATCAGTTACTTAATATGATAACAGCTGCATGAAAAAAAAGAAGGCCGGCCCCCAGACACATATCCATACATACAACATAATGTAATTCACAAAAGTGTGCTTTGAGAATTCATAGTAAACAAAGAATAAGTTACAGTAAAGGTCAATTTTGGCCCTTTATTTGACAAAATCAAAACAAAGTAATAAATATTTGATTCATTACAAACAACGATCACAAGAGATGGGGTGATAAATTACATTTATTACAATTTGTAAGTACAAACTGCTTTAAAAAGCAAAGTGGACAGGTTGAACTATTTTACACATTCTTGCATTGTTATTAGATAATTTTGTAAGAAAATCACTGACAGACTAGATTTGTTTCTATGATTTCCAAACTGAAAAGTAGTTGAATTTGATTAAAAAAAAAAAAAAAACTCATGAGACTTCAGGAAATAACAAAATTATTCTAATTTATCACCCCACCTCTTCTGGCCTCTGTATATGTTTTTGACTGCGAAAGAATGGAATTTTGAACTTGTCCAATTCTTGGCCACTCATAGACTTTTTCATGTGGTGGCATTAAAAATCAATCCAAAAAATAAATAAATAAATATAAATAAAAAAATATAATTGCAGGTATTTTTCAATTATGGCCTGTTGCTTAGTTAAGAGATTGAGATCCCCCCCCCCCAAAAAAAAACAAATAGGACAACAAGGACCATTAACCTTGACCTTGTTTTTTGTAAATTTTGGTATTATAATTACTAATTTTCTTTATGAAAGGAGTTTTCTTTTAGAAAACATTTTTCTACACTTACTTAAATGAAAATCCAAAAACTTTATTAATTAAAAGGTATATTACTTCCCAATATCAGCTCATTTTTTTTCCTTTGATATCTTATTGTCAAAAATTTTATTGGGAATGTTTGAGGATTCTAGCCAAAGAAACTTGAACTAAAAATATAATCCTTTTACAGGTACATGTATTAGATGCATGAAATATATATATCATAAATATAAGAGTCGACCTGTCTGGACAAACAATTATGAGCTAACCGTACGTCAATCATCATTTGTCATGCAGGTCCAGAGGTGTTAGAACACAATCATGTCTAACATGACCATCACAGACGCCCCCCAAAAAACATGTTGATTTAATGACTCCATAGTGCAGTCATTCTAAGTATGCATATAATCTGTGTCGTATTTTAATGAGTAATGTAATCAAACACCATTGGTGATTATCAAAGTATTACTAAACGCATGATTCTGACAAAATGAAGCAATATTCACATGAATTTATATTCACAGGAATTTGAAAGAAAAATTATGGAATTATCAAAAAAACTTGATTGTATATGAATCATTAATATACGTCAGAAACAAATAAAATATACGTTTGTGATGAAAATTACTTACATTGCCAGATCATAATTGTTCACAATTTTCCATTAATAATTCCCACAATTTACCAAAAAACTAAGAAAAATCCAGCACAAAAATCACCACTTAATGATAAGGACCCTCCACATACTATCCTCCTGACCCAATTCCAGTCAGCTGGTTCAGAGCTGTCAGTTGCACACACCTGTAAAAAAGGTTGAAAATCTCCCTCCACCTGGTGTAAATATCACACCTGCGATGACCCCGACCCTAATTGGGCCACCTCATAAATCAATCAGCCAATACACAAATACCAATGCTCATCCTAGGTGGAAATATACAACAGGTAACCCTCTAATCTGGTTTAAGCTCCACTAATGGTTATATATGACCCAGAAGATTTTTCCCCTCTTTCTCTCTTCTTCCTACTGCTGTCAATGAAATACCTGTGTTCTTAACCTAGATAATTACTATTTTAACACACCTTGTGGTCAAGAATAATTATCTATGACACAGCATCATTTTGTTATAAAGCATAAACAAATATATGTGCAAAAAAATATTTTTTCAAAAATTTAAGAATATTTTTGTTATACCTACTGCAAATATACCATAAATCTTATCAATAATTCAATGTTTCAACTTTGTTAAATCTTTTAAAATTATACAAAAATTATAAGGAAAGTTATTTTATAATAAATCATAGGTAGCATAATTTGTAAATGTATCATATAATTATCATAGCATTGATTACAAGTCAAAGAATTTTTTTATTTACCTTTAAGACAGGAGCAGAGGGTTAACAATGAACGTTCACTCCAACACAAGGCAACAATGAACAGTCAGATATTAAGAACTTATCATTTTCAGTAATTGGATCTGTCAAAACTCCATAACCAATCCATGATGTAATTATGATTTACATTATGTTAGTGCAGACAAGTAACTCAATACCCTTCTCAGCTGAAAAGAATTTCGATTTCTGGTCACATACACACTGAGCAAGTCAATTGGTTATAGTTTTTGTTCCTCAGTCCAGAAAACAAAAAAACCAGAGGAAGGTGACAGGTGTCAGAATGGGTGTAGTGTGGGGATTAATTACAAAACAGTCCTCTACTTCTTTCAACTGAATCACTCGGCCCTTGCCGAGCGGAGCAGCAGGGAAATAAACAACATTAACCAAACTACTTATCTATCCCCAGACACAACCCTGGGTATACATAAACTACCTGGCCTAAATCTTAAGTTTCCCTTTTAAAAGTTAATGGGCTTTGATGATTTAATTGTGTTGCTGTGAACCATATAGTAAAAGCATGTCTTTTTTTTTTTTTTTTTTTTTTTTTTGGCGTTGAGAAGATTAAAAAAGGTTTGTGTGTGATTGTAAGTGTTTTAGGTGAAAATTTAAATGTCAAAATGTTTGCATAACCTATCCTTAGGACATGCCATCTGTATATTTATGTATCTCTGAAATGATAAATAAAATTTTGAATGGAAGAAAAATACCCGTTGGGACTTCATATTTATGTCCAATTTCCATGCAAAGATAATTCACTTATCCATTCAACTTACTTGATTTCAATTTTTAAAAAAATATTTTCTTTTAACAGACAACAGTTAATTTGCTACAATATTTGGCCAGCACATTCAGTTTGAAAGGAAATACTTCCTGTAATTTAAATGCACTCCGACAATGACAAAATATTTTACCTCAGAATTTTATATCTAATGAATTTCATGTAAAAGTAAACTTCCTTCAAGGCAACATTCTGTTCTCCTTTTCTTCCCCTTCTTGAGAAGTTTGTTAATAATACGATATAATCAATAAATGATTAAAATGATTAATCTTACCCCAGTGAGAAATAGCCCCAAAATTATTTGAGCAGAAATCAAATTTTCCTGTTTACCTTCAAACAACACTCAGAACACTTAATCCAGAAATACTTCATCAAGTGCAAAAATTAACCTATTTGTTTGCTTGCTAACAATTCAATTACATGCAAATTGACTCTTATGATGAAAAAAATTATGATTCCTGAAAAAAATAACGAGTAACATTTCTTTTTGATTGACAAAACACTTCCCATATAATTTCACTTTTTCATGAACATCAAAGTTAAGCATCTGAAGGGTTAAACGCAGGGTTCTGTCCAAACTCCTTCTCAACTATTACATGAAATGGTCTAATGGTTCATTAAAGACAATACCTGTTTCTTATTTAGAACAAGCATAGTAACAGATGGTTTATTAAGTCTTGTTCAATACATCTACAACACTCCAGCCAGACCTCAGACTTTGTTTAGGAGTGTTCTGCTTTAGATCTAAAAATGGACTTCAGATCTGCTGATCAATTATTGATGTTACAGAAGTGCTCAATAAGTCTCTTTCTTCTTTGCAATAGATCCATTGTTTTTAAGAAATTTCCAACTGATATTCATACATTTATGGTTTACAGTTTCTTGAAGATTCTAAAATAATATAATGAAATTGCAGGATTTAGTAGAAAGATCCTATTCCCACCATCAATTTATAATACCAATGGCAAATCCACTAGAGTGGAAAAATTGTGATATATATCTTTCCTAAAATAAATTAATTATTGACAAGTGAACCATAATATTGACCCCCCTTGCTGTCACAATTAAAAAAAAACACCTGCTAGTGCTGGTAATGGTTTGCTATAACAGATACAATGTCTCTTTTAATTCCATCTAAAATACATTTCAGTAAATATTGATTTTTCAGGAGAAATTTTTAGTGTCTGAAAATTTAAAGTCATTGACAATTGTGATTTCCTGGATTAAAAACCAGATACATCACTGAAAAATTGAAAATTCATTATTGATTTTTCTTGGTTCCAAAATGTTAATCAGTTATTGGTGTTCAATATGAAATTGGACAAACCTGCACAGGAAAAATTTTAACTTCCACCTCTCCACACACACGCCTGATAATTAAAAAGATTATGTTCAGATTAAAAATGAGAAGATAATGATTTCAATCCACAGGTAGATCTAACCAAGAAGCCAGGGGCCTTGTGACCTAATACCCTAGGAACAGTACCATCACGTATCTGACTAGTATCTGGGAATTTCCTTAATAACTGAGCTCTGTTTAATTGGCCTGAAAGGAACCTTGTGCTCGACCAAACTCTGTTTCCACACCATGCTGCCCCTGGACAAACATTGTATGATTAAGAGATAAATCAATACATTTCAACATAAATTATGTTCCAAGTTCGAGGGCGGCCTGATACACACACACAGAGATGAAAATAGCATAGTACTCATTGGTTTTTATTTACTTTCCTCATTTGTTTGGACACAAAAGAAGTTACCTGAATTAAAATTCAAGGGCTGAGATTTTAGTTTTTATCAATGGTGCAACAATGGGTATTTAAAATTAATGCGTTTTTGGAATTTAATCTTCTTCCTTTAAACTACTGTGACATAATATAAGAATGCAATACGAATATAAGGGGGGGATGAAAGCTGAATAAAAAAATATTTTATTTTGCAAACTGGTATTATAAATGAAATAGATTTTCTATAAACAGATAAAGAACCGCACAATATACGTGATATTGTCGAGCAAATCTATTTATGCACGCTCATATGTAGTATACTTGTAG
Source organism: Saccostrea echinata (assembly GCF_033153115.1). Lineage (NCBI taxonomy): Eukaryota > Metazoa > Mollusca > Bivalvia > Ostreida > Ostreidae > Saccostrea > Saccostrea echinata. Next base: position 48,844,536 of record NW_026889758.1, read on the forward strand.
TCTCATTGTAGCAAATGCAAAATAATGCATACTTACGCATTTTCCTTTATGTTAGAATTTTAAAGCATTTTAGGCCTTGCTTTGTATTGAAAGACTCCAATTACATTGAAAACAATAACATGTGGACCGCTGGCAAGTTTCCCACCATTTGTCAAACTAAATGCACCCAGGTATAATAAACCCAAGAACAAAATATGTGGGGAGTATCTTTCCGGTGGAGAAATACACAAGAAGAGTGAGTTTGTGCAGTTTTCAAAGTGTCACAAAAAATAACAATTGTAATTTAGAAATTTATTGTTAATTTTCTTCTTTTTTTTTTAATATGTGGTACATTTTAAAAAAATATGTGACAAAAAAAAGTAATTGCAATATAATTCAATATACAGATCTAATCTGGATTTATATTGTATGCAAGTATGAGAAAAATAAAATAATTCTTAAAAAGTTGAAATAGCTTTATCATGTGATTTGAGCACAGATTATTTTTTGGTGGGGGAATTCTTAACTAATTCCGGAACTGTATTTCAAATTGGGTTTTAATTTTAGTGTTTTTTCTAGATTCCACTTTGTTTATCAATGGCGACCAACTTGCTGAATCAGATCTTGCGTATCAGAAACAGAAGAGATTGACTAATATTCTGATCATGGTGTAAATACCAAGCTTATGCCATGGTGAAACAAACCATTAAAATCTTTGCTCGTGTGAAGCCCACAAAATCTAGGGCAGGGGTGAGTTGTTACAGCTTTGTAAATAGAAACAGATTTTTAGTTCAGAACAAATCTGAAATTTGGTTGCTTTATCCTTGATACTAATAAAACAGAAAAGAACAGGACAGAACAAAACATGAATTAGAAGGTGTATTCAATTTGCATTGTCTAGAAAGAAAATGCTTTGTTTACAACTGTACAAGGTAAAAAAAAAAACATTAATTATTATATATTACATGATTATAAAATAATAACAACCAATTCCTACCTAATCAGTGTTTATTTACTAAGTTTCAAAGGATACTTAAAAGAATTCTCAATCTTTTTGAATTCTATAGCTTTATGACGTTGACGAAGATGATGAAGCGATCCCTCGTTTGACATTATGTGTGCCAAGAGATATGAAAGATGGCTTTGTTAACAATAAAAAAGAGACCTACAAGTTCAGGTCAGTTATCAAGTCAAAGTAATGTTGAAATGTTAAAAATGATTTCCTCCTCAAAAACAAGACTGCTTTGTGAATCAAGCAATAACATGTAAAGCTTCTTTGGCTCATACTGAATGAAAAATTCAAATATTTTTTTTTTAATCAAAAGTAATCTGGATTAATATATTTTTCAATTTGATCCGAAAATTTTTCTTGGCAAAGAATACATTTTTGTTGTTGTTGTTGAATGTTTGTCATTGGAGTGTTTTCCATAAGAACTGGCTACTGACTAAATTGACTGTTTCAGTTGATAAAAATGCCACATAGAAATAAAAAAATTAAAAAATAATTGTTTTAAGGTCCACAGAGATTTTGTTCATAAACATCAACCCTTAGCCTGTTATAATCGATCTCTAACCCTTTACTTTGAAATAAAGGGAAAACACTGCATTGACTGGTTGGTATTAACTTGGTAATGGCAATTTAAAGAATTTATTGAAATGTACAATATATCATATGATTCTGCTTATGCTCAGTGTTTTGTTTTTCCTCAGATTTGAAAGAGTCTTTGATCAGCAAGCCAAACAAGATGAAATTTTTGAACATGTAGCAAAACCTGTTGCCGACAAGTATGTACAAAGCACTTTTTCCCCCTCTGAAATGATTTTAGAAATAAAAATGTGTCATAAACCATGTTCATTCTTCTACCCCTTGTTCTTGATTTGTCATGTTCATGTATATTTTCAGCATACTGGAAGGCTATAATGGAACCATTTTTGCCTATGGACAGGTTTGATACCATTACTTCAGGATTATTTTTCAAATGCTAAAAATAATATTCAGTTACGCTTACCATCCATTAAAAGTATGAAATTAAAAAAGAAATAGATAAATATATATAAATAAATAACTTTTGAAATCTAAGAAATCTTAAAAATCCTATTTCAAACTATGAGACTGTTAATAAAGAGTTATTCCCCTTGTCACATTTTTTCTTCAGACTGGTAGTGGGAAGACTTTTACCATCACGGGAGGAGCGGAGAGATATAGTGACAGAGGAATCATTCCACGAACTCTCTCATATCTCTATGAAATGTTTGAACAGGTCTGTGTTCAGGTGCAAGATGAAAAAATTCTTTTCATGTAAGACATTATGACTTGATTAAGCAAAAAAATGTAATTTGATTTTTGCAGGATTCAGAAAGAACATATACACTCCATGTTTCCTACTTAGAGATTTATAATGAAGGTGGATATGATTTACTAGATCCCAAGCATGAGGCAGCCAAATTGGAGGACTTGCCGTAAGTCAATTTTCATTATTATTCACCAAAGATTGAAGACTGTGAGCATATCATACGAGGGTTGATACAAAAGTAACGGTCACAACTGCTTTAAAATCTTTAATGACCAGATTTTAACAACAAAAATTGACACACTAATACCCCTATCTATTTTAATTTTTGCCTTAAAATATCAATGGATTATATTATAATAATAATTTTTAAAATATTAAGATAAACACAACATTAGGTTTTCGTTGCATGGCAAGAATGTTACCAGCATCATCATGTTACTCTTCAGCACTCATTTTCAGTTCATACAATAATCTTTACTGCCATTTTGCTATAAACTGTCTAATTTTGAGTTGTCCGAATGTTATTTCTAAATTCATTCTTTTTTGTGTAAATCTTATGTATCATCATGCAGATTCAAAATGAGTGTCGAAGAGAAATGTCATAACGACATCGGTACATTTTTGCCATGCAGCGATAGACGTGTGTGTTTATTTTAATATTTTATAAAGTATTGCATATACATGTATCTGAATGAAATTTTAGGGTAAAAGTCAAATTAGGTTGAACGAGGTATTAGTATATAAAGTTTTGATAAAAACTTTCGATTATTAAAGATTTGATAGCAGTTTTGATATTACTTTTGAATTAACCCTCATAATTAGTTCTGGATTGTATGTTTGTTTGTCTGTCCAGTACTTTTACCTTGATCATAACTGATAGGGAATAATAGGTAAACTTTTCACAAAATCTGGGTTCATATTAGACCAGGGTCATGTTTATTGATCAAAAGTCAGATATTTTGCCAACTTCGGATTTAACATGTATGTTATGAATTATTATTTTTTTAAAAGTGTTTTAGAAGATGAAATGTATGTGAAGTAACATGATTGTAACATAGTTGGAGTTTCCCCAGTTAATATTCTTTGATGATAGAATATTTTGCACATATATGTATATATACAGAAATTCATTTGATGAAAAATTTTTGTCGGTATTCTCCTAGCAGATCTTGGCAGATTACTCAACTAAGGAATGAATTATCTGAAACAATTTAGAGGTGGTGTAATCTGCCAAAGGTTTGTGGGAATTAAAGCAGACCAAAAAAGCCTTAGCTTGCAAAGATAACATTTTTTATGCTTCCAAACAACTGAAGAGTCATACTGCATAGAAAATGGAGATCATTTACTCTTTATAGGAAGGTGGCATTAATGGAAGACTCAGATCAAAATATTCACTTAAAGAATTTATCTGTCCATGCTGCAGCCAATGAGGAGGAAGCTCTCAATCTTCTATTTTTAGGAGACACAAACAGGATGATTGCTGAGGTCAGTGCATCAATTAAGATTTATATATAATGCTAAAAAATTCTAACTATTGATCAGTCTATTTCTACGAACAGCATAAAATACAGTATTATTTTCAATGGATTAAAAATTAGATTTTTAGCAAAAATAAAGCTGTTGCACTACACAATAAAAAAAAATTACTCTGTCTCTGGAATCTTTTTTTTTTATTATTATTATTCCCGAAGTTTTTAACACTTTGTGCTTCACCTTTGTAGCAAGGCAATTTTGATTTGATCAAAGTCAATCATGTAAATCACTACTACTTATAGATGAATTGAAATTCCTGTGTCTTCTTCTTCTTCTTCTTTTTTTTTTTTTTTTTTTTTTTTTTGAAAAATGTGTTGGTCCTTTGAATTTCACAAAAAAAAAGAAAAAAAAAGTTATCTTTCATGATTGTCTAACATAATGTTCATTGTTTAAAATTAGATTTATGGTACTAGACTGTATGAAAGGTAGTAAACAGGAGCAATTTTGACAGTTCATACCAGTTTACTGAAGTTTTATAGTCTTCAGTGAAACTCTTGTGAATATGTTTAAAAATGATTAAAAATATTAAAGCCTTTACAGATGTTCATTTCTTTTGTTTTCAGACACCAATGAACCAGGCCTCCACCCGATCACATTGTGTATTTACCATCCACGTCACATCAAGAGAAAGTGGATCAGCCACCATACGGAGGTCTAAACTCCACTTGGTGGATTTAGCTGGGTATTTATTTCAGCACTTTTTGCCTTCTGTTACTCTTTGTAATCTCTCTTTTAGTTCATGTCTTAATTCATTGGTTATTTTTTGTTTTGTTAGATCTGAGAGAGTGCACAAAACTGGAGTCAACGGTGTGTTGTTGACAGAAGCCAAGTACATTAATCTATCTCTTCATTTCTTAGAGCAGGTACAATAATATTCTTGAGGATCTATTTTATAAAGAAAATTGTCTTCAAAAGCTTAAGAAATTTGATAATAAAATTTATTACTACTCTTAGATATTTTGTGCAGAAACTTGCATTTTTTAAAGTATCTAGTTCCCATGATCAAATTGGATGGAGAGCATGATACAACATATACATCATAGATGTAGAAGTGCTGACATAATTTGTATTCATTATTTTTTTTAAATGATAAACACTCATTTAATCTGTAGTTTTTGTTTGTAGGTGATTACTTCCCTGGCAGATAAAAACCGACAGCACATTCCTTATAGAAACTCAATGATGACGTCAGTCTTACGGGATAGTCTGGGGGGTAACTGTATGACAACCATGATAGCAACATGTTCTGTGGAAAAACGCAATATAGATGTGAGCATATTTCTTAATCTTCAGAATTTATTTTTATATGTATGGAGTGGATAAGGTGTCACACTTATTGTGGTCTCCTAGGAATTCATTGAACATATATCATACAGAAAAAAATGTCCTCTTTTATTCTCTTTCAGGAATCTATCTCCACATGTCGTTTTGCACAGAGAGTAGCAATGATTAAGAATGATGTCATGGTTAATGAGGAGCTTGATCCAAAGCTAATGATACAAAGACTGAAAAGAGAAGTTCAAACTCTGAAGGAAGAGCTTGCCTTGGCAACCGGGGAACAGAGGACAGATGCACTGACTGATGAGGAACTGGACAGGTATAAATAAATTCAGAAATTCAAAATACCCCTAAAATTAATCCATGATTTCTGTCAGATGAAAGTTTATCACATTTTTGCTACTTAGAAGAAGGACTACAGGCATAGCTTGTATAATATATACATGTTCAGCTGATCAAAGTGGAAAATGTGATATTTCGGGTATTTTACAAGCTTTTTGGATGTACACAATGTTTTAAATCATTTGATTTCTATTTGTAGATGCAGAGAGGCAGTATCAGCCTATGTCACAGACACAGACCCTGATGCTATTTTATCTATTGGTGCTGACATGAGAAAAATACAAGCTTGTTTTTCCATATTAAAAGTAATCAGTTCTGCTTGCTCAATTATAAAGCAAACCCCCCCCCCCCCCAAAAAAAAAAAAAAAAAAAAACTTATTACTAATGCCAAAGCTGGTTTTAGTGTAAATTGAAAAACTCATCTTTACTACATTTTACATGTTTTATAAATCAGTATCATCTTTCTCAGTTATCTCAAATGCTTTGCAGAAATTAGTTCTTGACAAGCCAAAGGTCAAAGAGGTAGAAAGGACACCCAGAAGTTCTCGGATAGAGAACGTTGGTCCCCCTCCTGAACCCCCTGACACAGGACCATACAGTGATACAGAGAACAATAGGCTGAAGGAACTGGTACAGCAGAGGGACAATGAGATCAGTATCCTTTATAAAAAAAGTTAAAACATTGACAGATGTTGTGAATAAAAACCGTACTTTCTCAAGCAGAATTGGAAGAGAGAAGTTTCCCTGTCAATAACAAAAAAATGCATCGAGGAAGAGACTGACTTTGGAGATACCTGTTCTTGAAAATCTTTTGGTATACGAATAATGAAATTCCATACGTGTGCTTTCAGAACTGTGTCAAAAGTTCCATGTATTTTTATTTAAATATACAGATTTACATTTTGCCTTAATCAACCAACAGACATTTTAGTCAATATGTTAAAGAAAGAGAAGAAGAGAGCCCAGGATGCTATTTCTGAGTTGGAGAGTTTTGGCCAGCTTCCTCGACAGTCTTCCTCAGCGAGCGAGTCGAGTATGGCAAATAGTCGTTCCAACAGCAGAAATCAGCTGAGTCCAGAGAAGTCCCGGAAGATGTCTCAGAGTGAGGAAAGGACAAAAAAGAAAATCTGTAAGTATACTGGACACTGTCTGGAACCATTTAACAAATTACAAGTATCACATAGTTGAACTTTTGCATCTCAGATGCCAATGTCAGATACCTTGGACATGTCAAAGTTAGTGCATGACTTTCTAGAATACTGAAACCAAGTATAAAAATGTGTGCAATAAATCTCAGCGAGATTCGCAAGCAGCCAATGCTTGTGGATATTTATCATCGGGAACTAGTTGCTCATCAGTTTTTCAATAGATAAGATGACTCCATGCTTGCAAAAAAATAATTGTGCCAGATTAGTTCTTAACTGGCCATTTGCGAAATAAAGATGATGCATATAATATTTGGTTTACAGTATTTGGATACTAGTATCTTGAAATCTTTTTGTCAGTCCCACACTGAGTTTGAGATGCTGAGGTACATGTACATATATCATGTATATCTGCATATTTTATTTAGTTGATTCAAATAGAATTATCAAGACTGCATGGGAAAGAAAAGTGGAAGAAAAAAAATACATCGTATCATTCAGAAAGTTGATTTTATTACAGTGGGAGACATGTCAGTAGGCAGACAGGAGGCCTTTGAGATTTTTAGGAGGGACTATTACAATAACCCCACAATAGAGGAGAACAAACTGAACCTGAAGCAGAGGTACACAGAGGCCAAATCTCTGGGGGAGGCAGTCAACAAGTCAAGGCAGAAAATCAGTAAGCGGATATTAAACCCCATCAAATAAAACAAGCTGCAATAAGTATATACATGTGTATAGGGGACTGATACAGAATCTGTGACAGAGTTTGTTGCATAAATTACATTATTTTATTTAACTGGTACATTATAATCACATATGTAATATACTTGTAATTTGGATTTTATGATGCTATGTGAGAGAAAAATAAATAAATCTTTTAATCCAAATGATATAAATGGCATAAAAACAAAGTGAATTTATTCATCATTACTTTTACAGATCATGTTAAAGGCCAAATTGAACAACACAGAATGCAATTAGCCATGCAAGGTCAGACAAAATTTCCTTTACTTTAATTTTGGAATAAAATAATATTCTATAATATGAGAATTTGTAATGAGTTTCTTTTTTTCCAGGCCTTGTTGATGGAACTGACCAAGAAATTGATGAGGTTGAGCAAGAACTTAGAGATGAAATGGAGGAAGAAAAACTTAGGTACACACTGAACATGGCTTTTACTTTGATTTTGTTTGTGGCCACCTTTGTATTTTTGAGGCTTTTTTTTGTCCCTTAGCGCTTGTGTGTGGGTACATTACAGAAGTTACACAAGTAATAATTTATATTAGGATCAATGTGTTCTTTTGTGAGGGGATGCTCTGCTTTGTGGTTCCCTTGTTTGTATGTCTATCTGTTTGTCTATCTGTTCATGCTATTGTGTCCAGGCCATATTTTGTAATGGAGACACACTGGAAGTTCACACTTGCCACAAAGATGATCTAAGAGTGTGTCATGATCTTGATGCAAGGTCATTTAGGAAAGTTCAAAGTTACTGGCAGGAAAAGTATAAAATTATCTGGTCCATCACTTTCTAAAGGAAAAACACTGAAATTTCTTCCTTCAAAAATTACTTTTGACATGCAGTTTTGTTCTAATGCATAAATAAAAAAAAGACTGCACTTGATAAAGCTAAATTTAGGTCACCTGAGTCACTCAGGTGACCTATTGCTATCTGTTTTCGTCCGTCATTGTGCGGTTGTGCATCGTGGGTAAACTTTTCACATTTTCAACTTCTTCTCAAGAACCACTGGGCCAATTTTAACCAAACTTGCCAGGAAGTATCTTTGGATGAGGGGGATTCAATTTTGTTCAAATGAAGGGCTACACCTACTTCCAAGGGGAGATAATAACAATTTAGTTAAAAATTAATGGCATCTTTTAAAAATCTTCTTCTTCAGAACCACTGGGCCAAGAAAGATGAAACTTATGTGGAAACATCCTCAGGCAGTGTAGATTCAAGTTTGTTCAAATCATGACCCCTGGGGTAGGGTGGGGCCACAATGGACGATCAAATTTTTACATGGAAATACATTTGAAAAATCTTTAAAAATCTTCTCCAGAACCACTGGGTCAAGAAAGATGAAGCTTATATGGGAACATTTGCAGGTAGTGTAGATTCTGATTTGTTCAAATCATGATCCCAGGGTGTAGAGTGGGGCCACAATGGATGGGCAAAGTTTTACATCGGAATACATAGGAAAAATCTTGAAAAAAATTCTTTTCTCAAGAACAGCAAAACCATTATTGATTATATTTACATGGAAACATCCTCAGGTAGTATAGCTTCAAGTTTGTTCAAATCATGACCCAGGGATAGGGTTGGGACACAATGGACTTATGTATAGATTTACATATGAATACATAGAAAAGATCTTTTACAATCTTCTTCTCAAGAATAGCAAAGCCATGATTTGTCATATCCTCGGGTAATGTAGATTCAAATTTGTTTAAATCATGACCCCCAGCGGTAGGGAGGGGACACAATAGGTGATCAAAGTTTTGGTTAGGAATATATAGGAAAGATCATTAAAAATCTTCATCTCAAGAACAAAAATGCCATGATTAGTCATTTTAATACAAAAGCATCTTCAGGTAGTGTAAATTCAAGATGTTCAAATTATGACCCCAGGGGCTAGGGTTGGGCCATAATAGAAAATGAAACTTACAGGAAACAAATCTAAATGGGGGACAGATTAGAGCTTAATTTATGAGCTGTTACTCAATACTAGACTAATTATTTCATTGTTCATGATCATCCTATTTCTCTTGCTTTTGGGCAACAAAGCTTCAGATATCAATTTATTTTATACTCTATGGATCCTCTAAATTGTTGTTTTATACTCAGGTGACCGTTAAGGCCCTTGGGCCTCTTGTTTTAATCTACAACTGAAAGGAGCTAAAACAAAAACCAATTAGTAGGAAGCATAAATAATAATTTATTGCCAAAGGAATTTGAACCTCACTTAAATCCAACAGAATATACATCATGCACGGATCTAGAGAGGAGTTGGGGACCCCCCCCCCCCCTGGAATTTGTAGAGTTACTAAATGTATATCTGAAGGAAAGAAAAAATGACTTTGGAAACCCCACCCCCCACCCCCCCTAGAAAACATGGAACCCACCAAACCCACCACAAACTAGGTGTAGAAATTCTCTGGATTTAATATGTTTGGGAAGGGTTTTTTTGGTTTTTTTTTTTTTTTTTTTTGCTTACTTGCTTGTCAAGGAATTTTTTGGGTTAGAAATTATTTTTTTTGACTTGGCTAGACCACCCCCTTGCCCCCCCCCCCCCCCCCTGGAAAAAATTCCTGGATCTGTGCCTGTATGATGTATAATTGTCTGTCTGTTGATATGATTTTTTTTATGGTTGTTTTAGGTATAAAGAAAATTTCAGTAGATTAAGAACACTTAAGACAGAAATAGAACATCTTCAGCATCTGTTGGAAAAGTCCAAGGTGAAGTTGATGAAGGACTTTGAAATCTGGTTTGCTGAACAAGCTGCTCTGAACCAGGTACAGTATGAAATCATTAGATAGCTCTGATCTTATCATAAAAGTTGCATTTTTAGAGGCAAGGAAGGGTTGATAATAAATATTGTTTGAAGAAAAAATGTTTGACAATTACTGCTGCTAAAGGCCTGTGGATTACTTAAGTTTTTTTCCTCTCTTTTGCCTTCTCTGTTTTGAAAATTCAATGCAGTATTTTAGAGGTGAACCAAAATTTAAGGGAAATAATTATGAAAAATTTCTAAACATGTATCTTTAATATTGAAGAAGCACAAATTTTCATTGATTTGTCATCTAAAAAGGTTTCATGGGCATTAAACTTTGTTGTTTCAAAAGTAACCCAATGGTTGATAATTGTTAACAATGAAATAAACGAAATTTAATCCCCAACAAATATTTCTGCTTTTACAGTACATTACTTATAAAATAGCAGAAATAAAAAAATCAATATCAAATCATTGAAATTTTCAACCATAGGAAATACTTTTGCACAGTGATCAGAAAAACCAATATCAATGAAATATAAGTCATGAAACTAGATAAAAGATTTAAAGAATTTGATTTGTTTTAGGAACCTAATTCTACCACTGGAAGATCAGCATGGAGGACACCCACTCCCAAAAACAGAAGAGAAGGCACATATTCTATCAATCCTGAGAGGACATATGTGGCAAATTCTGCAAATCAAGAGAGGGCACATTTAACTTCGTCCTCATCAGAAAAAGATTTGAGTCACCAGCACCCATCATCTGGTCGCAGACAGAAAGTGTCCAGTAGTATCACTAACAGTTTTAATAACCTGAGACCCCTCCCTCCCACCCACAATGGCAACAGCAGTGGGGGTGAGGACAGTGCTGCAGTTAATGGATACAGAACAAAGTATGTTATAAAATTTGTTTCTGTTTTATTAAATTTTTAAGCTGTTGTAATCACATGTATGTTGATACAGATATAATATTTTCCATTTCTTTGTGGAGGAGACTTAAAATAGGTTGGAGATCCATAAAATGATGTATGATTGTTTGCCTTCTGAAAATAACATCATGCAAAGTCACATGATTTACAGTTCTACCAGTTAACAGTTAGATATGTTCTTTTCCCAGGAAAAATAATATTCCAATGACTGGAGACCCAAAAGCAGATGCAGATATTATGGCCTTCATCAAAGCCAGGCAAAATATTCTCAGAAAAGGTATAACAACTGAATAATGGTATTTTTTAAAAGATAAGATTGTAAACTTTAAACAACATGAATTCAAAATTTCTATAAAACCATTTTTTTTTATGAGGGCTTCTTTTTGTTAAAAATTGGGCACTGTATACACATGTATTTGAATCAAATTTGAGCTTCTTCAGGTGAAGTGAAATCAAACTTTCTATAAAATTATGTTGTCTTTTATAAAGATAAGCTTTTTTTTAAGGAAATTGGGCCTTGGGTATGCGTATTAAATTTTCCTTTTAGACTAGCATGTTTTATTTTCTATTTCAGCTCAGTTAGATCAGAGATGACCTACCTGCTACAAATGTGGCCATTAAATTAAACATTTATAGTGCATTCTTACTAGTGCCAGAAACTGTTACTGCTACACAAACCGTCCAATAGGCATTAATCACAAACTGCCTAATTCGGCATTAATCTCAATTCCACCCAGTACTACCAGGTGCTTTCACTAACAGTTCTGCTCCAGAGTTATTTCCCTTAGAACTGCTTCAAGTTGTACAAACAGTAAATAATGATTTTCATGAACTCTCCAACTTCAGTGTAATGTTTTTGAATGAATTTGTGAGATGATATTTCACTGTTGTCTATTGTTCTGAAAGATGGTGATTGTGTTCTATTTAATATATTTATTACGGATAAACTACTTAATAAAATACATATACATGTATATGTGTATCATTCTTTTTGAATAACAGAACTTGCTTGCAAGGTACAACTTCACTTGCAAGCTTGCTTGTACTGTTTTTGGCATGCCCATCAGAAATATTGTGAGGTCTACAATGTAGACTTATGTAACAAGAGAATGTTATCTTAAAAAATAATCAGAAAATTGACATGTACGAGGTTTGTCCCAGAAAAACTTGGAACTTTTTAAGTATTTCAGAAACTATTCAACCAAAACTAATAATTTTTTGCACGTTGTTGAAAAATGATATTTTTGGTATTTTGACAAAATATTTTAGGCTTGTGATGTCATAAGTATATAAAAACAGCATTTAAAGGGTGTTAAATATCGGTGGTCGGCACAGGGGAATTTTTGACTTTTAAAAGTAACATTGTCAATGAAGTTTTCTTTATTACCAGGCTATAGAATGTCACAAAATTTACCTCCATAAGCACTCTTTGATCTGATGTATTCATGTATAAAAATTCATTAATTTTACATCATTAATGACAAATATATGATGTTATATGCCAAAACACTTTTAATTAGATATTGTCAAAAATGGTGACATTTGGCGATAATGTGGAGCACCAAATTATTAAGCAGTACTGTGTTGAGTGGGATATGACTCCTGTCCATGCAATAAAAGTGATGTTAATGATGGAAAATCAGAAACATAAATCTCGGACACAGGTTTATCCCTATTTAAAGAGGTTTGAGGATGGCTTGACTGGTTATTCGATAGAAGAGGCATTTTGTAGACCAACAAAAATGAAGACAAACTGAAAGTCAGGAGCTGGACGTCACAGGCCTAAGTGAAGCCACCGTTAAACAATGCGAACTGTTAGGTTTATTATCAGGATTGAGAAATTGTCTATTAAAAGAATTAATTCAGCAATCTTTTGGTAACATTAGTATTTGAGATGTATAACTTGGTATATGAAAGAAAATCAAATATAGTGCCGAATTTATGCTTCAACAAATTTTATCAGAAGCACATTTCCAGAACAAAATCACAAAGCCATGAGCTACATTTTGACGTCGTCATATTGCGCCGACAACTGATTTGTAAGATTCATTTACCTGAGAGAGAAGTGTTATTTATAGAGATGAAATTTTTATCCATTATTAAAAAAATGTTGATCATGATGTATGCCAATTTTTAACTTAATAGTATTAGTGAATCAAAAGCTATTGAAAATGTTCGCGTATTTCTGGGACAACCCTCGTACATGTCAAGGTCATTTGAAAAGGTTCAAATGTTTAAAGTTTTTTTGTTTTGTTTTGTTTTTAACCTGTTGAATCATATTAAATCAGAGAATCATTGTGGAATGCAGACAATACATCTTTATGCTCAAATTTCCACATTTAAAAGGTAAATACATATTAGGGATGTCAAAATATTTATTTTCCTTAGTCGATTATTCGATTGCATTATTCGAACGATAGTCGAATATATTCAGAACATTTCCTGAAAATAAAATTGTATTTGAAACTTCACTGGTACATGATTTATTTATAATTCAGAAACCCTTTTACTTAAATCTATTTAAAAAGTAACATCAAATTTTATGCAACGTAACGCGTGGATAGCATGATTATTTGAATTTCAAAACCTAATTCTCCAAAAAGTATGATTTCCCCGTCAATAGAATTCATAAATCAGTTTGTACATGCAGTCAGTTTTTATCTAAGTAAGCAAAGAAATAAATTGCCAGGAGATATTTTTTTTAAAGATTATTATGAAATAAATTGGGAGAGAGGGGGGTTAATCTCACATTATCCACACGTCAAGTGCCTGTAAAATTGTTAAACAGTTAGATACTGCTTATTCGATTATTGTTTGCCCTGGCTATCAAATGTCCTTATACAGTTTAAAATGTAAGCGAATTGTTTTGATACATGTAATTATCGAAGTGTCAAAACAAGTCACAGTTATGGTTCTTCCTTGCGCTTGAGCAATCTTAAAATAACAAAAAATAATTGGTACATGGTATAAGATCAAGTCCAATTTATAATTTTACAAACAAAACCTAGTAAATTGGTGGGTAATTAATTACAAAAACAACACAGGCAGTTACTGATAAATAATTCCCGCAGTACGCGGCAGTAGTGAAGCACTTATAATTACTGTACTTTCTATACGTACATGGAAAATCAACCGTTATTTGTTGAGGAAAATTATCTTATCGACTGTCTCCGAGGAAAGACGGTTTCTCAATTTCGTGATGAGAATTCCATCACTCTTTTATTGCATTTATTTAATTATGATATTATTCGAATGTCGTTTCATTATTCGATCGTCGGTCCATTCGACTGATAGTCGAATAGTCGACTATTCGTTGACATCCCTAATACATATGAATATCTACATTATGAACTCTCTGAGAGTAACAATCAATATATAGTATCCAATAGTTGAACAATCCATGAACATGTGGTACACATCATACCTAAACTGCACCAAATGATGTTTGACTGTATCCAGTGACGGTTTTGTTTGTTTGATTTGAGTAATAAGATACATAAGATTTCTTTAATACCAAATTTTTATTTGATATTTTACCTGCAACAAGCAAACATAACAATGCAGTATCTGCAACAGTGTTTTTGTTTAAGTGAACAAACAAGAAAACAAACCAAAAACTCTAACTAATTCAGACTAACAAATCTGACAATGGAAAAAAAAAAATAAAAGTTACACCAATAACTCTATCTAAACAACCTACATGCTTAGTATGTGACATAATCATGCAATACACAATTTTCTGAACAATCAAAATGCTGATTTTGCTGTTGTAGTAACATTTCATAAAGATACACATTATTGAAAAGTGCATTTTAGCACCATTCATCTAACAAGAAATTATATGCCATTTAAAATTAAATTTGTTCATGTAAAGGGAGGAAAATATTGATAAAATGTTATATAAAAAGAAATGAAAATGTTCACTGGTACATTAATTATATAAAAATTTTAGTGACATGATTAAAAATGTTGAGTACAAATTGCACAGAGAATTTTTAATATTCTCTTTAAAAATAAACAAACTGATTACATATAGGTACAATCCACAATTACCATGACAACATTTATGTTTTGGTTTTAAGGTGGGTACTACTAAGTCAGCAGTAATGACAGATGTAAAAATAAATAACGAAAACATAAAATTCAAAAACATTGCATAATTCATCCCTAAATTCGGAGTGAACTAAAAATTAAAATACATTGTATAACTAAACAGTTGCACATTGAAAATGATATATATTTTACATCTAATTTCACAAACTTCAGAAGGAAAAAAACATTATCAAGTTTGAGGTTTAAATCAAGGAAATTCATCTGTGTGGGCTGTCTACTCGACCAATGTTATCCACAGGTCTGGTTTGAGGAATTTCATCCATCTCAGTATCCTGGACATAAGCACCAGAAATATCATTCTGGCCTGTGTCCAAATGAGCCACATTCTGGATTTCTTCTTTGAGAGCATGGACCTTCATGACCTCCCCCATACCCTTGGTTGTGCCTTGTCTGAAGAGGAGTCTGGACCCAGGTCGTATAAACTCTGGCTGCTTCATGAATCGGAATGTGACATGTGCTTTTTCATTGGTTTTGACAGATTCCTTCAAATAAAAACAATACATGTTTATTATGTTTCTTAACTTATTTATTTAAAAAGAATAAAATGCATGACATAATTCAGTTAATTGCTTAACATTGAAGAGCAAAAAAAATGGATTACTTAATATTGCTTCATACTTTATCAAGATGTGAAAACAAAAAGCGAAAAAAAGGTGAAAAATGTCAAAGGTAAATTTCTATGTACATCTTCGATGGGCATGACACATGATGATCATCTTTCAACAACAGTTATGGTCAAAATTTAAGGATTAGGAAGCATAAAAGCAAGCTCAATTCACCAGGGCATAAATATACAGTAATTGATTCATAGGCACTTGTTTTTGTAATAAATTTTTACCCCATAGTATAATATCACTAGGTATCCAACTCCAAATAAAATGGTGTAAACCCCCAAGATCAAGATTACTGCTTGGTCAATTTTTTGCTGTGCATAATATACTGAACTGCATTTTCCCCGCAATTTTCAGGCCCAAAAGGGGGCACCTATTTTACACCAAATGCACATTCGGCAAAATACGGTACATGTATCTACAAAAACATGCATGGCATGCTTATCTTTCTTTACTTTTCATCTCTATAAACAAACATCCAAACATTGCTTGTATACTGGAAAATTTGTTCACACCACCAAGTGCTATGTACTAGCCTCTGGCAGAATATCTAAATGTATTTGGATTTGACTGGCTAAAAGGCTGTTTCTAAAATTATATCGGGCAAATATTTTAGAATTTTTTTTTTACTGAAAATAAAAAGTAAAAACATCACATTCATTAATTGCAATATTTAACACTGAAATTAAGTTTTTAAACCCACTGAATTTAAAATATTTTGCTTTCTGCCTGAGACTAGTACACTGTGTTTGGCAGTGTGAAGCCAGTTTTTCAGTCAGCGAGCAAAGTTTGGAAGTTGTTTATGCAGATACAGATGAGAATGATATTACAGTTTTCCACTGCTTTTTCTCTGAAACCATAAATGGCTGCAATTCTGGGCAGAAGGGTACTCAGTGTAATCTGGAGTTAGTTATCTTGTGTTATTATTATACTATGGAGTAAAAAAAAAATATTACAGAATCAAGTGCCTGTGAATTGACTATAAGGAGTTTAAAGGAAATACATACCTTATCTTTGATAATTTCCACTTTGCAGATCTGACAAACATTTCCTACATGTACAGTGGTTTCAAATCCTCTGCTGATTTGATGGGTGTGATAAAGCAGGTAAATACTAGCCTCAAATGTTCTACATACAAAGTTGTTGAAGGTAGACTCTGGGCTTACCAGCACCATTCCCTGTAGAAACAGATTCATCACAAAACTGCTGAGAACCTTTAGTTTGTGTACTTTAAATATGAAATTTATTGCATATAAAACTAATTCAGAAACAAACTAACAAAACATTTCCATAGTTTCTGTTGTGAAAAAAATTACTGGAGGTTTCAAGAAAAGCAAGGTAAGATCAATCAATAAAAGCACCTGATTATTGTTTCCTCAAAACATACATATACCCATACATACATCTTTAAATGCAAGTTAAATATTCAGGAGAAATTTTACTCACTCGCCTGAGAATATTTCGGTGTTTTTCTGTCAGAGCTACTGTAGCTGCCTGCCCAGCCTGAATGAGACGACATGGCACCCGATTCCTGTGAACAGTTTTGACCTTTACCTCCTTGAAGCTACCATCCTCCAGGGGACCTAGGTGGAGATTATCCCCCTCCTTTATGGACCCCCGACTAATGTGGCCCCCTAGAACACTGTCAACACCAGGCACAGTAAACTGTGTGTCAATCTAAAATAATTTTTTTCATATTAAAAAAAATGTGGTGATAAATAAAAGGAAAACATATCGCAAAGAAATCCACAGAACTCTGAAAGAGATTTGAGAATTACTTTTGCCTCTGTATCTGTTTCTTACCTGGAACTCAGTGTTATCTTGCGATAGTTTCTCCCTCTCTGTTACATTCTTCATTGATGGCAAAACATTTAGAAACTTGGTTAACAGATCAGTATTCTTCCCAGTTACACTGGAAATTGTAAATATAGGGGTAATTCTGAAAAAGAAAAATATCCAATATTTTATGTTACTTTGTGTAAATGAAAAGCATCCAAAAAGTTATCTCCCATTCATTTCACAAGTCCTAAATTGTTCTGTTTTTAAACCTTAAAAAAAAACACACACAAAAAAAAACTTGAAGCCTTTCACAAGCAAATTCAAATTCACCTTTCCGAATTAAAGTTAGCTGCAGCAGTCATGGCATCATCTTCAGATTTGATTCGTAAAGGGACCCGATTACAACCTGGTGATTTGAGTATTTTCTCCAGTTGTGAGACAGTTCTCTCGATCATAAATCTTCTGCACATGTCTATCTTAGTGATCACTACAAACACAGGGACTCCAAGGGCCAGGGCAAAACCAAGATGCTCCCTGGTAGTGCCAGCTGAAAAAGGAATTTTTTTTGTTAGTTATGATTTTTTTTTTTCATTTTTGTTTAAATAATTTTTTGTTTTTGTTAAATCATATGTAAATACAGTGTACAAATGCCTTCCCTTTACCAGTAAATACATTTAAATTAGGGATGGCAACGAATATTCGAACATTCGAATATTCATTCGATGAGTTGATATTCGAATATGAATTTAAGATTCGAATATTCGGTGTTTTTCAGATTTCATAAATAATTTTGATTAGAGCAGTGCTGGAATTATCCCTGTCTAATATACTAGCGATCAATTTTGATCGCCTGATTTCTTTCATTCTTTCTTATCTTATAGAATTACTAAATTACATGGATTTTGTTTTGAGTAAGGTGTTAAAGAATTGTACAATAATGCTTTATGTATAATACAAAACGTACTTTCATAGTTTTTATTACTTAAATACGATCGGGTCTAGAATCGAGGACAACAAAATGAAAACCTTCTTAGAATGTCTAAAAGACGTGAAGAGTATACTTATCAAAACAAATTTAAATGATCATTCAAATGAATCTCCACTGTAATTAATTCTGCAAAGGGCTCAATTTCAGATTAAATGATTATATCTTGGGTTGTATATAATCCTGAAATTTATATTCATTATCGGGAAATTAATTAATTACCTAAGAAAATTGTCTATGGAAATATTTGTTTATATTTTAAAAACATTATATCAAAGATTATAATCGTATCTCTTATTAGGCAAATAATTGTAATTTATTACACGTATTGAAATCTGAACAGTATACCGTTACTACTATATCTTGCCTTTGGCAAGACGACTGATTCCTCAGTTGGAGCTACTATAAATACATATGTTTCATTTGTTAAAATTATATATCAAATGGAATTTCTTATTGTACAACTACAAAAGTCTTCATACATTTTACTTCCAATATAAGTATACCTACGTAAACCAATCGTGAGAGTAGGATGATGTATATTTAAAAAAAAAACAAATTTTATTTATTTTATCGAACATTCGAATATATTCGAATACTTTCATTGAATATTCGAATATGAATTATTGACAAAATTGACATCCCTAATTTAAATGTTATTAAATCAGTTTATTACAAAAGTTGTTTTTTTTTAAATGAAATACAAACATGATATCAAAGTATGCAATCCATAATAAATGTACCTATCTATATGTGCAATATATTAAATATAAAATTCATAATTTAATAAATTATTTTAGAATCTTACCCATTCCTGTGTTGGCAGACACAACAAGCATTGCAAAGTCTGGACAGTAACCAGTCAGACCAAATATAGTAGTCTTCAGGTACTTGTGATGGCCGGCTAAATCTATGAGGGTTATTAGTTTGGTGGAATGTTCACATATCTCCTCCACTGTTTTAGAGTCACTGTAGTTCACAATCTAGCAAAGCAAGACAACTGTTGCTTTAGAGCTGCAACGATTCAGGTACCTCATGATTCAATTCTATTTAAAATTCTTAAGCCATTTTTTCATCATTTTTTGATTTCAGAAATAAATGTAAACATGAATAGAATCATAATTAGATATTGATCAGAAAATTGAATCAAATGCTGTGCATTGCCATTCAAATGCACCATGATTAATCATTTCAGCCCTGCAATTTTTATACCTGATTTTACCATGTAAAATTTAATTTGAACAAGAGTTAAAAATGTTGATACATATATTCAATATATTAGATCTTTGAAATATGAAACTTGTTTTCATTTTCTTTTAAATATCTTTCTTTAACAGAACCAACCAAAGATTTTTAAAAAATTGGAAAATTTGATTCCTCCTGAGATATCAAGCTACAAATTTCATCACTTTCATAGATATGTCAGACAAAAAAATGCAGGACAAAGTAACCACCCTACCTCTCCTTGACTGTTGAATCCCAGGATTTCATGACTTATACAGGAAGTTCTCCCTGTCTGGATTTCATGCAGGTGACGGAACAAATTCAGTCTGGCACGTCCTCTCCCATTGTCTAGTTCTCCTTGGGTGAGGACACCAAGCAAAGTGGATTTTCCAGCATCCACATTCCCTAGCACTGCCAGTTTCAGATCAATAAACTAAAAATGAAAAGATTTAAAATCAGAATTTCACCCACTTATATTCCATGAAACCATAAAATGCCAAAATGAGAAAAGAAAGTTGATTTTGAGTATATGGTATTCATCCTTTTAGCACCCCTGCCCCTGTAAGTGCCCAAGTGCCCCCCCCCCCCCCCCCCCCCGGGACCTTTTTCACTTTGCTAAAAGAATAAGCACCCTTTTCCTTTAATATGCCTTACCATATAATTTTACAAATATTTAGAGTTTACCACTATCCACTGAGGATATTTAATAAATGAATTCCAAGAATGACTTATCTAATTTCTAAATACATGTACAGTGTTTACATTGTTTACGCATTGTTAATATGGTACTGTACTTTGCTGTCACTTTTTTTTTCAGAATGTAAAAGCATGTACACGTACCACTTTTAAAGTGCATGTTTAATGGGGATGTGTTTATAAAAGTATGTTTTTGTTTTAATACTGTACATGTAACACAGGATAAGTTTTCTAGCAGCCAGACCTAATAAGCACCCCCCTTTTTCTAATTTTCAACGTACACGTTTGACTTACCTCCTGATTTTCAGGGACCTTTCTAACAAGGATTTCTAAAGCTTTCCTTTGACACTCTGCCCCTTCCGTTTCTACAATACGCTCTCTTAGTATACTTGTAGTTGCTCCAAGTCTGCAAAACATTCAAATATTATATAATTTCTTCAAAAATTCTTCATTTCAAATCCCTAAGATCAATTTCTGTAAAAATTTTGGCTTCCATGGTTTCTTTTATTTAATTCATGAGATACATGTGCATTTCTACAGAGTAGTTTTATTAGAGGGGGCTCAAGCAAATATTTTGTCACACAAGGGTTCAATATCTTGTGAATGCTGGTCCAGTAAAAGGACTCTGTCCCAATTCAAAATTGATTCTTTTCCCAAAATTATGGTAAAAATTCTACGATGTCAAGAGGATTGAATTTTTGAAGCTATTTATCTACAATTTTGAATTTCGAGAGTATATGTTGATGTGGGTAGAGGATAAAGCTGTGTTTATTGCACAATAGAAAATTAAAATGCATAAATGTATCAAATCTTCCCCCTTCTTTCACTTTGAAATTCACAACTGAAAGGACACAGGACCCTCTACCAAAAAGGGGCAATTAACATGATTAAGCCCAGCACATATGTCCATGTGTGAGGGCAGCAAATACAAATAGAACAGAACTAGATGAAATCCCGCGCAAGCGCGGGGAATTGAATTTACACCACTACCAACAGAAAATGTATTGTAGTTTCTACTGACGTCCTACAGGCTTATAGCAGGAAGAAATACTTTGTACAAAATCCCGCATGAAGTAGATGTACATCAGTCTCCACCCCCCCCCCCCCCCCCCCACCACACTCCTTTTTGTAAAAACTTTTCAGATGCTTTTATTTCATTTCCGTTAAGGATAAAAGCAGCGAATATGCACATTTTACTGATAAAATGATTTTTGTTTTTGGGAGGGGGGAGTAAAAATTCAATGGCACTTGGGTCTTGGTTTATAAATATGTGTGTACCTTATTGATATGTAAAAAATGTACTTTACTCTCTTTTAACATATCAATAAGGTACATACATATTTATAAACCAAGACCCAAGTACATGTGTAAAAATCAGCTTTTAATGCCCTATGAATAGACCGAGCATTTGATACTGTATTTAGAAAAAAAACTGAAATGTATTAATTAAAGCACAGAATTTTACAGCTTTAATTGTATTTGAACAATACCTTATTTATTAATTTTTCTCTTTTCATGTAAGCAACTTTATTACGCAGTACAAATTGTCTTCGGGTTCGTTGCCACGATGCTCTCAGTCAGCAAGGAAATATACTAATTTTACCGATAAATTTATTAGGAAAACCTATTAAATACATGTATATGTAATAGCCTTTCGATATATAACAACTTATAGTGTTATCAATGGTTTACCATTTTCTTCAATGACCATTCACACAAAGCATTTTTTTATGTTCATACAGCTATTATCGCCTCGTTTTTTTCTTTTTAACATCGGGCTCGATGCTATATCTGATGTTCTAGAAGCTTCCGTCAATATTAAGATCGGTGAATGACGAAAATAATTCGCACATTTCCCTTTTTAATCGGTTATCACAACTTATTTCTTTTACATCATTTAAATCAAGTTTTGATTGAATAGTTCAGTGATGACGTTTATGAAATAAATAAACTATTGCTTGTTATCAGTTTCATTAAAAATTGCCAGTAACTTAGATCCGCCAACCGGAAACGCCACCGTACTCACGTTTTTGCTATTTCATGGCTGTTTATAGAAAATGAAAGTAGACTTTTAATTTTATGTACGATACTTACTATGCGAGTGAAATCTAAATATAGTTTACGGACATCAGCTTGTATCTAGTGTATTGTTAGAGGAGTAAGTAAGAACTCTGGTGCACCCGTTTCGGAGTTTATTTGCAAAATTTATTAATTTATAAGTATAGATGTTTTATCCATCCCCCTGACCTGCTAGCCATTCTGTTGAGTGTATTCAATGATGCTGTGAGTTCTTCATTGGTCAGCCCAACCAGTAGGCCATTGTCCTCTACCCCAATCTCATAAATGGCCTCCCCTTCTCCCTCCTCCAACCGCCATTTCATCTGAGTGACAAGGTGCTCCACACGAGACTCAGAGGGGTTCACTAGTTTTAACTAAACATAATATGAATAGGTCGTGATAAATTATGATGCTTTAAAATATGAAGTAGTGTTTTAAGAAAAATTGAGCATTTTTCATTAATGCATATTCTTTTAAAATACCATTTATTATCACTTAATAATGTAGAAATTATGCTTTATAAGTCCAAGTGACACAGAAACACTCTAAAACATTCTATATTCATAAAACAATACATTGTTGTTTGAATATTCAAGAATCATATTGGTACATCAATAATGCATTTTTAAATTTTAATTACATAGGTAAGAAACATACAGTACATACCTTATACTCTATGTTTCCTTCTTCAATCTGGAAGAAATAGGCAGAAATTTTCTCAGGTCATATCAGATGTTCAAAAATATAAACAGAATTTAGAGATTATTATTTCTGATTAATGATCCATTTCATAGAAACCATGAATGATATTTTTCTTGGTATTGGTCAACTATTTATATATGCATCCCTGTAAAAGTTTGGTCACAAATCAAATGCTTTATATTACCCAAAAACTTTCAGAGCAAATGCACAAAAGATGACACATTTTGAAAAGTGATATATTTATGGAATGCATTTTAGATAAGAAAGTAGAAACTTTCATGTCACCAAATAGTGACTGTTCCTTCATGGTAAAATAGATTGTATATTTAATTAAGAAGACAAATATGTTAAAACAGCTTAATCGGGCTATTTTAAATAGTTAACTTTAGCTATACATTTTATACCATATAAATTTAGTATATAACTATGTAATCTATATCAAGGGGTTTTAATAAGAATTAAAATTTAATTATTAACATAATATTCAAGATCTTCTGCCACGTCATACATATTCATTTCAATTTTGTGCAATTTGCTGGTTAAGTAATTTGGCAAGACAACTAAACTAATGAATTATAAGAATTATAAGCTGTATGGCACTATAGCTCTTTAACGGTTAACCCGCTTTCAGTGATTAATGGGACAAGGTCAAATCGCATTTTCGTAGATTACAATCGAATTGCAATATACTGTAAATCAACAACAGTACCTACTATAAATACAAAATTTAAAAAAATGCAAAAAAAAAGTCTTCCAATAATACGATTATTACAAAATTATGATCTTTAGGATCTGTTTAGAGACGTAAAGCAATAGTTTGACACGGTAACAAGTTACCTCTGGGGGAAGTGCCGCAGGCAGTTCCATTGCAGGGTCTTCATTGTCAGAAGCAATCACTTCATCCATTCTATCGTTCTTTATCGTATATGATGCCGTTGTTTTGGTATTAGATACATCTCACACTTCCTATTTGAATAATACGTTCCTAAATTAGATAACATTATATCACCTCTATCAGCTGTTGCTAATTTTGGCGGCCATATTGCATCATCTAACTACAAGTCCCCGGATAATAATAAATAATAAAATTCTAAAATGGAAACCAACCTGGGAAAATTTACGGATATAGATCTAATGTATTGCAACTGAATGACGAAATAACTAGAGTTTCGAAAGAAATATAAAATCCTATTGTACATACACATAAGCATATGCATTTATTGGAATCGTTTTTTGTACATCATTTCTAAATGTTATCTCACTATAATTGTAATCTTGACTCAGAGACATAAAATATATTATCTCTGCTTGATAAAAGTTATCTTTTTCAGATTATTTACTATATGCCTATATATATATATATATATATATATATATATATATATATATATATATATATATATATATATATATATATATATATATATGTTAAATCGATAAATATTGTAATACAAAAGAAAGTAAACTTTATGTCTGTTTTGTAGATTTTCATGAGGCATTTGACAGTGTTGTTCATAATGGTTTAAAACTGAAACTACTACAATATAATGTTGGAAATAAATTTTATAACATTATTAATGATATGTACATGAAAGGTGAAGCATGTGTCAAGTATGGTAATCTCCTTACTTCCTCATTCCCTATCAAATTAGCTGTACGCCAGGGAGATAACTTGAGCCCTACTTTATTAAAATGTTTATATATGATTTGCCATCATATTAAAATATTGTTCAAACGATTTTATTTTTTTCTGCAAAATTGAAATGATACATATGTCGTCGTAGACTTCCACTTACAAGAACATAACATTATAGCACATAGTATCTTGGGTGGGGGGTAGGTGGGAGTTAGGTTCCCCCCGTTTATGGGCTTTAAGATCTCAACAAATAAAATTTTGATTTGGGAGAATTCTCCTTTTTTTCAGTGGGGGGGGGGGGATGTCAAAGATTTTTTTTAGGGGGGCAGGGATAGACATTAAGTTTCAGATCCACTTGCCCTTCGGGCAAGTGATCTTAGACTTTGACTTGTCCGAATGCTAAACTTGGTTGCCCAAAATTAGGAAAGAAATTAAGAAGAAAATAATTAATTTCTGTAGACGATATGATAAGAAAAAATGTGACCAAATACACAACTGTCAATTTGGCAAGTTGAGCTACCTGAAAAAAATTTCGATGCTGTATTTGTACATAAATGTATACCGCTGTACTTGTAAAATTTAACCTGTTAACACGTACTGCCATGCAGCATTAACCCTCCATTTCCTTTTAATAAAATTCATATTTTTAAAAAATTATTTTCGGTAGGATCCTTTTGTGATTCGTGATTTTCAGAGATAACTGTGAAGCAACGCTTAAGGAAGATAGTTGCTACGAAACATACATCTTATCTTGATCAGGATACATTGTGTTATACTGTACTTATATATTCTGAGTGTAAATAAATAATCTAATTTCCTAATAAGAAGTTAATAAAATTTTGTTAGACATAGAGCATATTTCTGTAAGCATATAAAACCTATCCAGAGGAAAAATGAGAAACCTCACATAATTCACCCCCCCCCCCCCTTCAATCTGAAAATGCATGTACGTGAAAACCATTTTCAAGAGGATTAATACATGTAAACTCATTAGTTAACTGATTTAAACAAAAATTTTAAAAATACAGAGAATTTCACGAAATACATGTATTCAAATTAATTAAAACAGATAATTGAAATCTAACAATATTGAAAACGCACAGTTTGATTCCCTTAATAACAACTGTTTTCTGAGTTCTTTGAGTTACATTCAAACTGATACATGTTCGTATATACATGTATTTGGACTATTTCACACTACATTCCATAATTTTGATACCAGCATATCCATAGTAACAGTAACGTAGCGGGTCAAAGTGCGGGCGGATCCAGGTTTCAGTATTGTGCCTGTATTTGTTATGGTTTTTGAAATACTCATACTGCTTAAATTAATCCATCAAATACAATTGCACACTCGTTTAACATTGCTTGATTTTTCAATCCAACCATCTCTTTCATGCTTTCTGCTTTGTTTGAACACCCTGTACACTTACGATGGACCTAGGCCTATGACGTAATGTCGCGTGCAGTTTGGTGCTGAAGGAGTGACTATGCAAATGACCATGACACAAGACATTTACAGACACTTTCTTTCGTTTGTAAGGGATTTATTGTACAGAGAGGCGTGACAGTCTCGTCGCTGCGCGACTCGACTGCCACGCCTCTCTGTACAATAAATCCCTTACAAACGAAAGAAAGTACTGTAAATATAACTTAATGTAAACTAAATCAATATGTACATTAAGATGTATGAGAACAATTCACTTGCCCGATCGGACAAGTACGTCGACAATTTCACATGCTCGAACTGCGAATTTACTTGTCCCGGGCAATCGGACAACCGTTAATGTAGATCCCTGGGGGGGGGGTGTTATTTTCCCCCTTGTGATGCCTCGCCCTTTTTTTTTCAAAATCGATCCTATACACATGCCTGACATTTATTATTTGCACTCTAAAAATAGAATTATATATTGCAAATTAATACAACTGGTTATTTTTATTTTAACCCCGTTTCTCTAATTATGTTTGGCTAGTACTTCAATATTTAAATATTTAAGATGGCATGGATTGCTTAAGGAGTTTTGTGTCATTTATTATATCACAGTATGATAAGGTATGTTTTCAGTTGCTTAATTTCATTTTAGTTTCAGTTAAGCCACCAA
The DNA here is from genome assembly GCF_033153115.1 of Saccostrea echinata. NCBI lineage: Eukaryota > Metazoa > Mollusca > Bivalvia > Ostreida > Ostreidae > Saccostrea > Saccostrea echinata. Next base: position 48,871,435 of record NW_026889758.1, read on the forward strand.
TTCCTAAACATTATTGCGCATCTACAGGACACCTCTAATCAGATTTGGCTACCAATTTTGCCAGTAAAAGGGGTTCTAGGAACATGCATGCTTTTTGGGGTTAAAAAAAAAATGTTTTTCGATCTCCATTTGCTCTCCAGGGTGAAATGGAGATAATGAAACCTTACTGCACATCTACAAGACACTATCAATAATATTCCAAAAGACGAATTGGGTATTGCTTAAAATGTCAGAGGAGTTCGAGGTAAAAAAAAAAAATGCTGATGAGCATCATTTTTCGATCTTTTATTAGACCACAGGGTGAAAATGAACAATTCTGAAACTTTGTTGCCTACAGGACACCATTTACTATATTCCAAAAGATGAATTGGATATTGCATAAAATGTAAGAGGACTTGAAAAGGGGGGGGTTATTTATAAATTCTTTATTGCATAATACACACATATGGGTCAAGCAATACAATTTATAGAACAAAATGGTGTTTTCGACTCCCTCGCCCCTCCTATTCTCACAATTAACATGAAAATTTAAAACCTTAGTACAAATCTAAAGACACCGCCAATCCTGAAGATTAATTTGGTACTACTAGTACTTTTGAAATGTAAGAAGAGCTTGATATGCAGAAGATAGTGTGACAGATGCAGAAGATAGTGTGACGGACGGACGGATAAATAAACCGGAATAACAATACATATACCTGTTTTTTTCACAAGATACTGAAAATTCCGAAGGAGGTAACTCTATTCCTTTCGTGTACACACATTTACACCATGATCTCTTTCTCTCTCCCTTCCTCCCTCGACTTTGCGTGTCCATAGTGCATGGCCGTAGGAACGGGGGGCACGGGGGAGCGTGCCACCCAATAATTTTGCCGATATATAGAATACTATAGAAAACATAGCTACTATATGTTTGTGTCCCCTCAATAATAACTTCTGATGACCGTGTTTTTTTTTTTTTTTTTTTTTTTTTTTGCTTGTCAAGGAATTTTGGTTGATAGTGTCTCCCAGCTGAAAATGTATGGTTGTGCCCCCTCAAAGTGAAATTGTTTCCTACAGGCCTGCAGTGTGTGTTATTTTGCCATTGTGCATTACAATCAGGGGCAGATCAGGTTTTACATCGAGGAGGGAGATGTGTTAAAATATATGGATATTTTTGCCAAAAAAAAAAAAAATAATAATAATAATGATAAGATATAAAAAAAAAAAACTTCTTGCATTTTGTGAAATGAAACTCACCGTATTGAAATATTTCAAAAATTGCATCGTCGTATAAATTCATCTCTTCAACCTGCAAATAATACTCCTGGTAGTTTTTCACCGATTCAACTTTGGCAATGGAATTTTGTTTTTATACCCGTACTGAAGTATAACTGAATAGGCTGTTCAACTGCTCAGGCCAATAGGAGCCTGTCCGGTGGGGGGGGGGGGGATTTCACAAGTATATACTTGTTAGTTACTTAAAATAGATCCGCCACTAATATTTAATCCCATGCTTGATTTCATCTTTTGATCTATGGCCCATGCGTGAAAGCTCCAACTTCCGGTATCTGAATAGTGTTCAGTCACACCTTTGATCCCATGGTCGAATGCATTCCATTTCCCGCCATCTCACTGATTCTACAAAAAAACGAGTAACTCATGAAAGGTAGTGATTCTTTTAGTATATTTACAAATATTTATTTATATTTAACACTTGAAAGTACCAGCTAACGTTGAAATGGGCTTAACGGTAGCATTCAGCGAACAGTCAGGCCAGACTTAGGGCTAAGGTCAAGGTATTTCATTCGTCAGTTTTTTGAGGAGAGTTTTGTTTAATAATAAAAATATCAATTACAATGTAGTATTTTATGACATATTTGAACGTATGACCCTCTAAGGGTAGGGCATGGCCACCTTGGGAGATCATTTGAAAGTTTTACATTGAAATACATATAATAAAACAGTCTTCTTCTCTCAGCTTTTGAGAAAAGTTTTGTCTTAACCCTCTAATACAAAAAATAAAAATTACAATTTAGTATTTTATGACATATTTGAATTTATGATCCCCTGGGGTAGGGTACAGCCACAATGGGAGATCAAACTTTTACATTGGAACATACTAAAGAAAAAATCTTTTTCTCAAGAGGAACAAAGCCATGACTAATTTTATTAATATGGAAGCATCCTCATGTAATGTAGGTTCAAGTTTGTTCATATTAACCCCCCTCCCTTCCCCAGTAGGGTTGGTCCATAATAGGAGATCAAAGATAAAGTTGTACATGGGAATTCTGAAGAAGAACAGCAGCTGCAGGACCGTGATTAGTCATAGAAAGTCATATGCAAGCATAGTAGGATGGAGTAGATTAAAAAAAAAGTTAAATCATCAGGTGTGACACAATATCTTGATTTTATCTATATACCTGTAGTTGAATGGGTTGAATTGGCTATAAAGCTTTATTTGGCTCTTCAAAATAGCTTGAAAAAACTAACGATTTTAGTTTTTTTACAAATAGGAAATAGGCAAAAAGTTACAATTTTATGACTTGCTCACATTTGTACCATGGAATCCAAATAAAAGGTATTTCAAATATTGCTGCTTTTGAACATCTTTAAGCAAAATATGTACATCTGTTGTTTGGGTAATTTTACACCCACCTTTTGTGTGTTGAGGCAAGGCTAAGTATGATGATTATTTCACATTGTGCTGAATAATTACCTATCAATTACCTTGTTGACCACAATTGACCCCTCTTAGAACTTCAATCAAGAAGTACTTATTACTGAGTGATTACAAATCAAATGCTGAGAGCCCTCAAACTTTTAAAACTCTGGAGGAGACACAGTTTGATAAACAATTTTTTCAGGCATTGTTTTCAGAACAATTAATACAAAGCTGAAAACTGTCACTGCATCAAAGTGCAACTTTTTTGCATGCTGCAAATTTTTAAACAGTGAAAAAGGCACAATCAACAAGAACACAAGAAGATGTTCTGTCTTCTTAATAACTAAAGCTATTATGAAAAGCTAAATCAAGCTATATCTCATTTATACTACAGATAGCTAAATTGAGCTATATCTCATTTATACTAAATAGCTAAATTGAGCTATATCTCATACTATAGATAGCTAAATCAAGCTATATCTCATTTATACAATAGAAAGCTAAATCAAGAGATTGTGAGGAAGTCCTGCTCAAGACCTCTAGGGCTAGAGTGATCAAGAGTCTCTAAGAAGGTACCAGAGCTTATTACAAGGGTTTGTAGAAATAGATCTTTTTCAAGAGAAGCATTAGCTATAGTCCTATATATGCAAAATTTTCTAAGTTGTGTGGACCTTTTTTAAGTCATAGACTATGGACTATTAAGGATTAGGATAGGGCTGATTGAATTGAATATTGAAATGAAATTTTTAGGAGTCTTTCAAATGACCTTTGACTATTTGTTTTTGTCCATCATCATGCGTTAACATTTAATCATTTTCAGCTTCTTCTCTGAATTACTTAAAAGTGGAACCAGTTTAAATCAATTTTGATATTTAGCGTCTATAAATAAATGGGAAAGAAATTGTGAATTTTATGGTCCCCATCCTCTTTACCAAAACTGTCAAATTCATGTACCACATGTGCCAATCAAGATCAGGCCCCACTGTGAGGCTAAGTTAGTTATGTGTAGAAAATACGTAAAACTTTTGACACAGTTTTCTAAATTATGCAATGCATCAACCTTTGAATTGTCATGGACATCTTGCCATCAAAATATTAATAATATCAATATGCCCCACAATGAATATGGCCAGGACATATATTGTTAGTTATGTGCATCTTCCGTTTTTCTGTCTTTCCATCCTTCCGTCACACAGTGATAAGCTCAGTTTTCAAGAAAAATTTTTGACTTTGATCTTTCCTTTGACCTAGACCCTATTTCTTTAATTAGTGTTTAGCTCAGTTTCAATGAAATCAAGATATTTTTATAAAACCTTATATGCTGATTAATACTAATAAGAACTATTCAACTGCATCATCATTTTTTTAAGTTTGACCTTTCCTTCGACCTTGACAGAACTTTTCTCAGATTTGTGCTTGGCTAAGTTCAAAGGAACTCTTTGAGTTATTTTAATCAAACTTTATATGCTGCTACACACTGATGAGAGCTATTCAGCTATATTATACTTTCATGTAAATTAGCTGAAGCTGATTCCTCGAGGAAAATTTGTTAAAAAACACTATTACCTGCTGAATGATGAAGCCACATCCTCCAGCGTAGCAACAGTTAATATTGCTTGACGACTGGTGATATTCCAAAAAATAGTGACTGGGCAGAATTTATGCTCGCACGGTTCACTGTTATATTTATCTGCATTAAAAATTCAATATAATATAATAAATATTGCATGTAGTTGAGTGCAACATTGAAAATTTTCACCCCTCAAAAACCATTGTCAACCTCGGTTGCGCCTCGGTTAACAATGATTTTCTTGGGGTGAAAATTTTCAATGTTACACTCAACTACATTCAATATTTATATAATATCAACTTTTTAAACCTTCACATTTCCTTTGTCCTAGACATTCTTTTCTTATATTAGTTACAGTGATTTTTTTCTACCCATTGGGAAAGGGTCCAGTTCCAGGCCAATTGGGAAAAATAGCATCGAAGTAAAACGAAGGAGAATTTTCTGACATTTAAACAAATGAAATGTATTTTGCATTTATTCCAGCCTCATTACCTATTACTCGTTGTTTTAAAGAATAAAAACAAGTATTTAATGTTTTTCATATCAATGTCCCTCGTTTTCACATTTTCATGCTTTCAATTTGTCAAAATGTATGACACTATGCTGTCTACACCACAGGTCCAGCCATATTACAACTAATCTCTACTTTCAATTTAAGCAGAAGTGAAACAATTAGTCAATTGATAAAAAGTAATATGATGTCATCATTGTCTGTTGCTTGGGAATTTTTAGTCTCAAAATTGGGAAAAATTAAAGTTTTTTGGCATTGGGAATGGTACCGTTTATCGGTACCAGTTATATAAGGAAAAAAAACCGCTGAGTTATTATCTCAATTTTAAAGAAACTTTAGATATTTTTATCAAACCTTGTTTGCTTGTATGTAATGATGACAGCTATTCAACTGCATCAACAATTTGGACCTTGACCTCTCCCATGACCTTTTCCTCTCTTCTCTTGAAATATTGTTAAGTTTAGTTTCAAAGAAACTCCTAAGATATCTTAATCAAATCTAATATGTTGATGCATATTGGTTTTGTTTATTTGTTTGTGTGTTGTTTAACGTCCTTCTCAAGAATTTTTCACTCATATGAACAGCCACCACTTGCCGGTGGAGAGCTGCAAATTTTGACCTATACTCGGCACTCAGGGCCATTGAGCAGTGAGGGATCTTTTTCGTGCCAGCACCGACTGCGACACGGGACCTCAGTTTATACGGTCTCATCTGAAGGATCAGTCTCCATGTCCCACAGTGGGATTCGAACCCAGGACATAAGGATCAACTCTTTACTCCGGGAATCTAGAGCAGACGATCTAACCACTGCACCATGCGGGCGACGATACAATTTGGTAACAGCTATTCAACTGCATCAACATTTTTGACCTTAATTTTTCTTTGACCTTGACTTCAAATTCATGTTTCAACATTTTTGGGCCTTGACTTTCCTGTGAGCTTGATCTCACTTTTCTTAAAATAGTGTTAAGCTCAGTTTCTTTAGCTCAGTTTCATAGAAACTATTCAAGATATCATAAAAAAAATCTAATATGCTGACACATATTGGTGACAGCTGATCAACTTCATTAATATTTTTGACCTTGACCTTTCTTGTTACCTTGTCTTCACGTTTCTCAAATTTGTGTATAGCTCAGTTTCAAAGAAATACCAACTGTGTCCAATTTTTTTTACCCAATGACCTTTGACTTTACTAAACTGTTCAAGATATTTTCATCAAACTTCATATAACAATACAAATTTATATGCTGCAATACTTAAGAACCCTGGTCGGGGCATTCATTTTCTGAGTGGACATAGTTAAAATGCTTAAAAGTTCAATAAAATTTCACCAAAACAAAACAGTCCTCTCCCTCCCCCCAAAATGGATGAAAAAAAGCTGCATGAATCTACTCTGAAATGACAATTAATAAAACCAAAAGGCACTAGAAACAGCAGTCTAAGATGCCTGGACTTAGGATGGCTACTTTGATACATTAATTATGAGTGTCAGATATATAAATGTAACCATCTTTGTATCAGGACTTAATTTTCTCTATTTCCTCTCCTTTTACTCTGACACCAGTACTAATGTTACTATAACTTACATGCCCAGCTCGATCTCTTTTCTCTCTTCAAAACCCTCTGTAGATATAATGCTGTTTTTTAATGCCCCACCAAGATTATAACTGAGACATATAGTGTTTAATTGTCATTTCCATCTGAACGTCCATTTGTCTGTCCAGATCAATACACTGATACATATTGTGCATTGTTTCTGCTAACTTTGAAAACCAAAGGTCATTATGACCCTTGGAAGTAAATTTTCAGGAATCAAAGTGAATTTTTGAGGGTCAAAATATATTCTGGTTTTGCTTTCTGTGGTTATATTAGCTATGAGTTTTAAAAATGAAAGTGAAATATATCGTACTTGTGACTTAATTTTTCTTACACATTTTACTGATTTCGCCTTTTGGGTTTCTTTGCACGAGTACACATGTCACTCATGCAAGAGGCAACATCTGAAAGTTGTTTGAATGTTTTGCAAAAAACTGTAACAATTCATTAATGATATGAGCTTCGCTGACCTTTTAATTACTGTATAGGGGATTAATTTCACGGGTTGTAATTTTCACGTTTTTTTCTAATCGGACACGATCGCGGTTTGTTGAATTCGCGGAATCGGTGTATAATAAACGTTACCTCCCTTGTTTTTATTCGTGTAATCCATAGCTAATATAGCAAGAACGACATTTATCAGCGTTATGTTTTCACTTCAAGAAAAGGGCAGGTTTATATAAAATGATTAGATTTAGTAGTTAATGGATGATTAATCAAAACAAGTGCCGTTATTATTATTTTTTTTTTTTTACTATAAACGTCAAATGATTTTCCTATATACTTTTACGATGAGTGCATGTGTACACATCTTTCCGAAGGTATACACATCGCAGCGAAAAAAAAAAAACACTGGACGCTAATAAATGTATTAATGTAGGTAGACGTAATAACATCCTTCCATATCTTCAGCAAGTTCGACAGTTATTCGAATGATATTTTTTTAATCCAAAATTTCCATAAAAACTAATACGCATAATGCTAATGCAGGTAACAAATACACGTGGTAACGTTACGCACGGGTAATCAAAACCCATGACCCATGTGTTTTGATTGATGAAACATGTATCTATTAAAGCAGCTTTTTAACAATATATACAGGTTATTAGCGCTTATTTGAATTAAAGTAAAGCGTGATAATTAAGATAATTGAATGACAAGTGCTATTCGTAATTACTGAATGACCATGTATTGTACGTACATGTATATATACCTATCGTAGTCTATTCTCAAATTTCCAAATAAAACATTGAGGTTTAATATTTAAAACTTATTCACTGTTTCTTGAATTCACGGATTTATTAACACCGTGAATATAGCGAATATTAACACCGCGAGTTATTTTCCCCCTATACAGTATCATCTTCGTCCTTTTTTTTGACAAAGCCAAACTGAAATAAATATAATGCTGATGTCAGATGTGATATTTTTTGATTAGGACTTCTTGTTTTAAGAATTTGATAGATCATTTAAAATTTTTTAGAGAAAGTTGTCGTTGATGTCAATCATATGATGGGGAGCTTATGTAATACCTTGGGCCGTCGGTGTCCCAGGTTAAGGTTTTTGGAGCAGTTTTCTTTTCAAGTACTTCTATGACCTATATAAGTCAGAGATGCATTGAGGATGGTTCTAGTGTGTTTCATTGTACCAGTCAAGGTTTCAGATGCTGCAATTTCAGCTAAAGAATGACCAGGTTAATGTTTTTGGAGCAGTTAAAGTTTTTGGAGCAGGTCTCATTTCCAAGTAACTATAAGCCCTATATTGACCAAACTTGCATGGATGATACATCTAAGGATGCACACTACTGGACTTGCTTCGGATGCTGGATCTGACCTATATTTTCAGGATGAGTGACCAGGTTAAAATTTTTGGAGCAGATCTTATTTCCAGGTAACTATAAACCCTATATTGTCCAAACTTGCATGGATGATACATCTAAGGATGCACACTACTGGACTTGCTTCGGATGCTGGATCTGACCTATATTTTCCGGATGAGTGACCAGGTTAAAGTTTTTGGAGCAGATCTCATTTCCAAGTAACTATAAACCCTATATTGTCCAAACTTGCATGGATGATACATCTAAGGATTTCACACTACTGGACTTGCTTCAGATGCTGGATCTGACCTGCATTTTCCGGATGAGTAAACAGGTTAAAGTTTTTGGAGCAGATCTCTTTTCCAAGTAAGTATAAGGCCTATCTGAACCAAACTTGCATGGATGATTTATCAAGGGACGAACAATCTCAAACTTGCCTTGGATTCTGGATTTGACTTACATTTTCTGGATGAGTGACTAGTTTTAAGTTTTCAGATAAGTCTGTTCCCAAGTAACTGCAAGCCCTATCAGACCAAAATTGCATAAATGTTGCATCTAGGGATGCACACTCCTAGATTATTAGTTAAGTGTAGGACTTTGCCTTACTTAAAGACAACATTCGTTGAGGTGAGCTCTGTAATCTCTGATTACCTATGTTTTCATTTCATGTAAAAAAAATTTGTTACATAATAAAAAATAGTTCTAGATATTTTCACCAAACTTCATACAAAGATACAAACAGATAAGACCTTTACAAATGTGTCTCCTTTTTTTTTTTTTTACCTTGATCCTTCCTATGACCTTGACATCACTATTCCTTATTTTCAATTTATCTTATTTAAAAAAAAGTATTCAAGATATTTTTATTACACTTCATTCAAATTGATTAGAACTAATCAACTATGTAATTTTTATGCCCCGCCATAAATATGGCTGGGGCATATAGAGTTTGTCATGTTCCTCTTCCATCCTTCTGTCTTTCCATCCTTCTGTCTTTCTGTCTGTCCTTCCATCATGCTTTGCAATTAGCTCATTTCAAAGCTATGTTTCAAAGAAACTATTAATTTAAAGGTATATTTATCAAACTTTATATGCTGATAGATACTGATAAAAGCTATTCAACTGCATCAACATGTTTTGACCTTGACCTTTCCTTTGACCTCACTATTCTTTGATTAGTGTTTAGCTCAGTTTAAAGAAACCATTCAAGATAGTGTAATCAAACTTTATATGCTGACACATACTGAAAGATGCTTTTCAACTGCATCAATTTTTTTTACCATGATGTTTCCTTTGACCTTGACCTCACTTTTCTTAAATTTGTGTTTAGCTAAATTTTCAAGAAACCAGTCATGATATTTTTATCAAACTGCATATGCTTATACATATTGATGTAATATTCAACTGCATCAACATTTTTTGACCTTATCCTTTCCTTTGATTTCGACCCCACTTTTTTTTTAAATTAGTGTTTAGCTCAGTTTTAAATAAACCATTCAATATATTGTTATCAAACTTGATATGCTGATACTTCTTATGGATAGCTATTCAACTGCATCAAGAACTTTTGACATTGCTTTTTCCTTTGACTTTGACCTCACTTTTCTTTAATTTGCATTTTGCTTAGTTTTAAAGAAACCATTTGAGATATTTTTATGTAGGCTTATGCACTTATACATAATTTGGTGAGAAGATATTCTCTTTAAACTTCATAGTTACACTAATACAAAGAGCTAGGTTCACTTTATGCATAAAATGGCCATGTCCTTATATCAATTAATTGACTATCACCCTCTGTCCCATTTCATTTATCAAAATAAAATAGAGACTTAGTGCTCTCATTTTCTATAACAAAATTTCTTTTTCTCATTTTCTCTTTGTGATCTTAAGAAACAGATCTTTAATTATGTAATTGCATATTTTGGATCAGAGGTTGTGCTGTATGTGAAATATTGAAAAAATACCTCAACTTTTGGCCATTTTTAAGGGAATTTAGAGGATATGTGAAAAATGAAGTATTTTATGACATCATAATGCATTGACTAGAGAGCAAATTACGTCATGTTCAATAGATACACGGCTACGAAAGGTCTAGGTTATAAATACTACATTTACAATCAAAACTGAGCAGTTTCGATTTTTCAGAAATTCTCAGGGCCAAAAAAGGCCCTAAGTGGCTCTTGCTCTTTTCATGTTGCATTACCAAATTAATATACATTTGGTGAGGAATTCATGTCCTATGGATATATTTCTAGTTTTACCTTGGCTTTCCTTATGATTTGACCTCGTTAAAATTGTTTTGTGACCTTGACCTTCCCATGAAGTTTTTTTTATCAAACTTTGGATACCATGGTACATATTGGTGTGAGCAATTCATCCGTGTCATTATTTTTTTCCCCTTTGCATGTCTTATGTCCTTGATCTCCCCATTTTTAAAGTAATTTTTAAAAAAAAAGGTTCAAGAATTTTTCATGAAACTTTCTATACTGATAAAATTGGTATGAGCAATTTAAAATATTCAATTTTTTTATGCCCATGGATCGAAAGATTCGGGGGGTATATTGTTTTTGTCCTGTCTGTCTGTTTGTCTGTCTGTTGTCAACTTTAACCTTACCCATAACTTTTGATTGGTTGGAGCTATGACTTTCATATTTCAATTGTGTATTCCTTGTGACAAGACCTTTCTTTGGGTACCATCATATTTGACCTTTGACCTTGAAGTTTGACCCACTTTTGCAAAATTTATGAGACTTTAACCTTGGCCATATTAGTCGGTCTGAACAGTTGGTGCTTGGGGTTTCAAACTTCACATGTGTATTCCTTGTGAAAAGGCCTTCCTTCACATACCAACAATTTGGACCTTTTGACCTTGACCTTGGAGTTTGATTTACTTTTGAAAAACTTTAACCTTGTCCATAACTTTTGAACAGTTGGTGCTTTAGGTTTCAAACTTCACATGTTTATTCCTTGTGACAAGACCTTTCTCTGGATATCAACCTCTTTGACCCTTTAACCTTAATGTAGGAGTTTGACCTATTTTTAAAAAACTTTAACCTTGGCCATAACTTTTGAGCGGTTGGAGCTAGGGCTTTCATACTTCACATATGTAATTCTTTTGACAAGACCTTCCTTTGGATACAAACCACTTTGACCCTTTGACCTTGGCATAGGAGTTTGACCTACTTTCAAAGAAACTTTAACCTTGGCCATAACTTTTGAATGGTTGGTGCTAGGGCTTTTATACTTCACATATGTAATCCTTGTGACAAGACCTTCCTTTGGATACCAACAACTTTGACCTTGACCTTGACGTTTTACTTACTTTTGAAAAACTTTAACCTTCACCATAACTTTTGAACCATTGCAGCTAGGGCTTTCAAATTTCACAGATATATTCCTTGAGACAAAACCTTTCTTTGGGTACCAACATTTTTTATCTTTCGGCCTGGATTTTTACTTGCATTCGAGAAACTTTAACCTTTGCAATAAGCTGCGATATGAGGGCATCAGTGTTTCACAAACACATCTTGTTTTACCTTGGAATACCCTATGACCCTGAATTTCACATTTTTTCCTCATGTTGGTCCTAGCTTACCCGGTTTAATTCCATAAAGGATTACTTCAGAAATTTCCATCCTTCAAAAAATCTCACATAAATATACTAATATTACAAAATATATTTTTTCGTTTCAGAACCACAGTCGTCGATGGATTCAGCGCTGGAATGCTAGGGCTGGCGGCGGTCTATAAGGAGGAACAGCATGCCAACATCGCTGGAAAAGAGGTATTTCTTAGTTCTTAAGAAATGTGAGGTAAGAGTTTTCCCTTCATTCATTGTTTTGTGTTTGCACCACCCACTAAGTACTAACCCCTCCTCCTCCCTCCCCTTCGCACTTGTTCTGCTCTTTCGTTTCAGAGCCACAGTCGTCGATGGATTCAGCGCTGGAATGCTAGGGCTGGCGGCGGTCTATAAGGAGGAACAGCATGCCAACATCGCTGGGAAAGAGGTATTTCTTAGTTCTTAAGAAATGTGAGGTAAGAGTTTTCCCTTCATTCATTGTTTTGTGTTTGCACCACCCACTAAGTACTAACCCCTCCTCCTCCTCCCCACCCTTCGCACTTGTTCTGCTCTTTTGTTTCAGAGCCACAGTCGTCGATGGATTCAGCGCTGGAATGCTAGGGCTGGCGGCGGTCTATAAGGAGGAACAGCATGCCAACATCGCTGGAAAAGAGGTATTTCTTAGTTCTTAAGAAATGTGAGGTAAGAGTTTTCCCTTCATTCATTGTTTTGTGTTTGCACCACCCACTAAGTACTAACCCCTCCTCCTCCCTCCCCTTCGCACTTGTTCTGCTCTTTCGTTTCAGAGCCACAGTCGTCGATGGATTCAGCGCTGGAATGCTAGGGCTGGCGGCGGTCTATAAGGAGGAACAGCATGCCAACATCGCTGGAAAAGAGGTATTTCTTAGTTCTTAAGAAATGTGAGGTAAGAGTTTTCCCTTCATTAATTGTTTTGTGTTTGCACCACCCACTAAGTACTAACCCCTCCTCCTCCTCCTCACCCTTCGCACTTGTTCTGCTCTTTCGTTTCAGAGCCACAGTCGTCGATGGATTCAGCGCTGGAATGCTAGGGCTGGCGGCGGTCTATAAGGAGGAACAGCATGCCAACATCGCTGGAAAAGAGGTATTTCTTAGTTCTTAAGAAATGTGAGGTAAGAGTTTTCCCTTCATTCATTGTTTTGTGTTTGCACCACCCACTAAGTACTAACCCCTCCTCCTCCCTCCCCTTCGCACTTGTTCTGCTCTTTCGTTTCAGAGCCACAGTCGTCGATGGATTCAGCCCTGGAATGCTAGGGCTGGCGGCGGTCTATAAGGAGGAACAGCATGCCAACATCGCTGGGAAAGAGGTATTTCTTAGTTCTTAAGAAATGTGAGGTAAGAGTTTTCCCTTCATTCATTGTTTTGTGTTTGCACCACCCACTAAGTACTAACCCCTCCTCCTCCTCTCCACCCTTCGCACTTGTTCTGCTCTTTCGTTTCAGAGCCACAGTCGTCGATGGATTCAGCGCTGGAATGCTAGGGCTGGCGGCGGTCTATAAGGAGGAACAGCATGCCAACATCGCTGGAAAAGAGGTATTTCTTAGTTCTTAAGAAATGTGAGGTAAGAGTTTTCCCTTCATTCATTGTTTTGTGTTTGCACCACCCACTAAGTACTAACCCCTCCTCCTCCCTCCCCTTCGCACTTGTTCTGCTCTTTCGTTTCAGAGCCACAGTCGTCGATGGATTCAGCGCTGGAATGCTAGGGCTGGTGGCGGTCTATAAGGAGGAACAGCATGCCAACATCGCTGGAAAAGAGGTATTTCTTAGTTCTTAAGAAATGTGAGGTAAGAGTTTTCCCTTCATTCATTGTTTTTTGTTTGCACCACCCACTAAGTACTAACCCCTCCTCCTCCTCCCCACCCTTCGCACTTGTTCTGCTCTTTCGTTTCAGAGCCACAGTCGTCGATGGATTCAGCGCTGGAATGCTAGGGCTGGCGGCGGTCTATAAGGAGGAACAGCATGCCAACATCGCTGGAAAAGAGGTATTTCTTAGTTCTTAAGAAATGTGAGGTAAGAGTTTTCCCTTCATTCATTGTTTTGTGTTTGCACCACCCACTAAGTACTAACCCCTCCTCCTCCTCCCCACCCTTCGCACTTGTTCTGCTCTTTCGTTTCAGAGCCACAGTCGTCGATGGATTCAGCGCTGGAATGCTAGGGCTGGCGGCGGTCTATAAGGAGGAACAGCATGCCAACATCGCTGGAAAAGAGGTATTTCTTAGTTCTTAAGAAATGTGAGGTAAGAGTTTTCCCTTCATTCATTGTTTTGTGTTTGCACCACCCACTAAGTACTAACACCTCCTCCTCCTCCCCACCCTTCGCACTTGTTCTGCTCTTTCGTTTCAGAGCCACAGTCGTCGATGGATTCAGCGCTGGAATGCTAGGGCTGGCGGCGGTCTATAAGGAGGAACAGCATGCCAACATCGCTGGAAAAGAGGTATTTCTTAGTTCTTAAGAAATGTGAGGTAAGAGTTTTCCCTTCATTCATTGTTTTGTGTTTGCACCACCCACTAAGTACTAACCCCTCCTCCTCCCTCCCCTTCGCACTTGTTCTGCTCTTTTGTTTCAGAGCCACAGTCGTCGATGGATTCAGCCCTGGAATGCTAGGGCTGGCGGCGGTCTATAAGGAGGAACAGCATGCCAACATCGCTGGGAAAGAGGTATTTCTTAGTTCTTAAGAAATGTGAGGTAAGAGTTTTCCCTTCATTCATTGTTTTGTGTTTGCACCACCCACTAAGTACTAACCCCTCCTCCTCCTCTCCACCCTTCGCACTTGTTCTGCTCTTTCGTTTCAGAGCCACAGTCGTCGATGGATTCAGCGCTGGAATGCTAGGGCTGGCGGCGGTCTATAAGGAGGAACAGCATGCCAACATCGCTGGAAAAGAGGTATTTCTTAGTTCTTAAGAAATGTGAGGTAAGAGTTTTCCCTTCATTCATTGTTTTGTGTTTGCACCACCCACTAAGTACTAACCCCTCCTCCTCCCTCCCCTTCGCACTTGTTCTGCTCTTTCGTTTCAGAGCCACAGTCGTCGATGGATTCAGCGCTGGAATGCTAGGGCTGGTGGCGGTCTATAAGGAGGAACAGCATGCCAACATCGCTGGAAAAGAGGTATTTCTTAGTTCTTAAGAAATGTGAGGTAAGAGTTTTCCCTTCATTCATTGTTTTTTGTTTGCACCACCCACTAAGTACTAACACCTCCTCCTCCTCCCCACCCTTCGCACTTGTTCTGCTCTTTCGTTTCAGAGCCACAGTCGTCGATGGATTCAGCGCTGGAATGCTAGGGCTGGCGGCGGTCTATAAGGAGGAACAGCATGCCAACATCGCTGGAAAAGAGGTATTTCTTAGTTCTTAAGAAATGTGAGGTAAGAGTTTTCCCTTCATTCATTGTTTTGTGTTTGCACCACCCACTAAGTACTAACCCCTCCTCCTCCTCCCCACCCTTCGCACTTGTTCTGCTCTTTCGTTTCAGAGCCACAGTCGTCGATGGATTCAGCGCTGGAATGCTAGGGCTGGCGGCGGTCTATAAGGAGGAACAGCATGCCAACATCGCTGGAAAAGAGGTATTTCTTAGTTCTTAAGAAATGTGAGGTAAGAGTTTTCCCTTCATTCATTGTTTTGTGTTTGCACCACCCACTAAGTACTAACACCTCCTCCTCCTCCCCACCCTTCGCACTTGTTCTGCTCTTTCGTTTCAGAGCCACAGTCGTCGATGGATTCAGCGCTGGAATGCTAGGGCTGGCGGCGGTCTATAAGGAGGAACAGCATGCCAACATCGCTGGAAAAGAGGTATTTCTTAGTTCTTAAGAAATGTGAGGTAAGAGTTTTCCCTTCATTCATTGTTTTGTGTTTGCACCACCCACTAAGTACTAACCCCTCCTCCTCCCTCCCCTTCGCACTTGTTCTGCTCTTTCGTTTCAGAGCCACAGTCGTCGATGGATTCAGCGCTGGAATGCTAGGGCTGGCGGCGGTCTATAAGGAGGAACAGCATGCCAACATCGCTGGAAAAGAGGTATTTCTTAGTTCTTAAGAAATGTGAGGTAAGAGTTTTCCCTTCATTCATTGTTTTGTGTTTGCACCACCCACTAAGTACTAACACCTCCTCCTCCTCCCCACCCTTCGCACTTGTTCTGCTCTTTCGTTTCAGAGCCACAGTCGTCGATGGATTCAGCGCTGGAATGCTAGGGCTGGCGGCGGTCTATAAGGAGGAACAGCATGCCAACATCGCTGGAAAAGAGGTATTTCTTAGTTCTTAAGAAATGTGAGGTAAGAGTTTTCCCTTCATTCATTGTTTTGTGTTTGCACCACCCACTAAGTACTAACACCTCCTCCTCCTCCCCACCCTTCGCACTTGTTCTGCTCTTTCGTTTCAGAGCCACAGTCGTCAATGGATTCAGCGCTGGAATGCTAGGGCTGGCGGCGGTCTATAAGGAGGAACAGCATGCCAACATCGCTGGAAAAGAGGTATTTCTTAGTTCTTAAGAAATGTGAGGTAAGAGTTTTCCCTTCATTCATTGTTTTGTGTTTGCACCACCCACTAAGTACTAACCCTTCCTCCTCCTCCCCACCCTTCGCACTTGTTCTGCTCTTTCGTTTCAGAACCACAGTCGTCGATGGATTCAGCGCTGGAATGCTAGGGCTGGCGGCGGTCTATAAGGAGGAACAGCATGCCAACATCGCTGGAAAAGAGGTATTTCTTAGTTCTTAAGAAATGTGAGGTAAGAGTTTTCCCTTCATTCATTGTTTTGTGTTTGCACCACCCACTAAGTACTAACCCCTCCTCCTCCCTCCCCTTCGCACTTGTTCTGCTCTTTCGTTTCAGAGCCACAGTCGTCGATGGATTCAGCGCTGGAATGCTAGGGCTGGCGGCGGTCTATAAGGAGGAACAGCATGCCAACATCGCTGGAAAAGAGGTATTTCTTAGTTCTTAAGAAATGTGAGGTAAGAGTTTTCCCTTCATTCATTGTTTTGTGTTTGCACCACCCACTAAGTACTAACCCCTCCTCCTCCCACCCCTTCGCACTTGTTCTGCTCTTTCGTTTCAGAGCCACAGTCGTCGATGGATTCAGCGCTGGAATGCTAGGGCTGGCGGCGGTCTATAAGGAGGAACAGCATGCCAACATCGCTGGAAAAGAGGTATTTCTTAGTTCTTAAGAAATGTGAGGTAAGAGTTTTCCCTTCATTCATTGTTTTGTGTTTGCACCACCCACTAAGTACTAACACCTCCTCCTCCTCCCCACCCTTCGCACTTGTTCTGCTCTTTCGTTTCAGAGCCACAGTCGTCGATGGATTCAGCCCTGGAATGCTAGGGCTGGCGGCGGTCTATAAGGAGGAACAGCATGCCAACATCGCTGGAAAAGAGGTATTTCTTAGTTCTTAAGAAATGTGAGGTAAGAGTTTTCCCTTCATTCATTGTTTTGTGTTTGCACCACCCACTAAGTACTAACCCCTCCTCCTCCTCCCCACCCTTCGCACTTGTTCTGCTCTTTCGTTTCAGAGCCACAGTCGTCGATGGATTCAGCGCTGGAATGCTAGGGCTGGCGGCGGTCTATAAGGAGGAACAGCATGCCAACATCGCTGGAAAAGAGGTATTTCTTAGTTCTTAAGAAATGTGAGGTAAGAGTTTTCCCTTCATTCATTGTTTTGTGTTTGCACCACCCACTAAGTACTAACACCTCCTCCTCCTCCCCACCCTTCGCACTTGTTCTGCTCTTTCGTTTCAGAGCCACAGTCGTCGATGGATTCAGCGCTGGAATGCTAGGGCTGGCGGCGGTCTATAAGGAGGAACAGCATGCCAACATCGCTGGAAAAGAGGTATTTCTTAGTTCTTAAGAAATGTGAGGTAAGAGTTTTCCCTTCATTCATTGTTTTGTGTTTGCACCACCCACTAAGTACTAACCCCTCCTCCTCCCTCCCCTTCGCACTTGTTCTGCTCTTTCGTTTCAGAGCCACAGTCGTCGATGGATTCAGCGCTGGAATGCTAGGGCTGGCGGCGGTCTATAAGGAGGAACAGCATGCCAACATCGCTGGAAAAGAGGTATTTCTTAGTTCTTAAGAAATGTGAGGTAAGAGTTTTCCCTTCATTCATTGTTTTGTGTTTGCACCACCCACTAAGTACTAACACCTCCTCCTCCTCCCCACCCTTCGCACTTGTTCTGCTCTTTCGTTTCAGAGCCACAGTCGTCGATGGATTCAGCGCTGGAATGCTAGGGCTGGCGGCGGTCTATAAGGAGGAACAGCATGCCAACATCGCTGGAAAAGAGGTATTTCTTAGTTCTTAAGAAATGTGAGGTAAGAGTTTTCCCTTCATTCATTGTTTTGTGTTTGCACCACCCACTAAGTACTAACACCTCCTCCTCCTCCCCACCCTTCGCACTTGTTCTGCTCTTTCGTTTCAGAGCCACAGTCGTCGATGGATTCAGCGCTGGAATGCTAGGGCTGGCGGCGGTCTATAAGGAGGAACAGCATGCCAACATCGCTGGAAAAGAGGTATTTCTTAGTTCTTAAGAAATGTGAGGTAAGAGTTTTCCCTTCATTCATTGTTTTGTGTTTGCACCACCCACTAAGTACTAACCCTTCCTCCTCCTCCCCACCCTTCGCACTTGTTCTGCTCTTTCGTTTCAGAACCACAGTCGTCGATGGATTCAGCGCTGGAATGCTAGGGCTGGCGGCGGTCTATAAGGAGGAACAGCATGCCAACATCGCTGGAAAAGAGGTATTTCTTAGTTCTTAAGAAATGTGAGGTAAGAGTTTTCCCTTCATTCATTGTTTTGTGTTTGCACCACCCACTAAGTACTAACCCCTCCTCCTCCCTCCCCTTCGCACTTGTTCTGCTCTTTCGTTTCAGAGCCACAGTCGTCGATGGATTCAGCGCTGGAATGCTAGGGCTGGCGGCGGTCTATAAGGAGGAACAGCATGCCAACATCGCTGGAAAAGAGGTATTTCTTAGTTCTTAAGAAATGTGAGGTAAGAGTTTTCCCTTCATTCATTGTTTTGTGTTTGCACCACCCACTAAGTACTAACCCCTCCTCCTCCCACCCCTTCGCACTTGTTCTGCTCTTTCGTTTCAGAGCCACAGTCGTCGATGGATTCAGCGCTGGAATGCTAGGGCTGGCGGCGGTCTATAAGGAGGAACAGCATGCCAACATCGCTGGAAAAGAGGTATTTCTTAGTTCTTAAGAAATGTGAGGTAAGAGTTTTCCCTTCATTCATTGTTTTGTGTTTGCACCACCCACTAAGTACTAACACCTCCTCCTCCTCCCCACCCTTCGCACTTGTTCTGCTCTTTCGTTTCAGAGCCACAGTCGTCGATGGATTCAGCCCTGGAATGCTAGGGCTGGCGGCGGTCTATAAGGAGGAACAGCATGCCAACATCGCTGGAAAAGAGGTATTTCTTAGTTCTTAAGAAATGTGAGGTAAGAGTTTTCCCTTCATTCATTGTTTTGTGTTTGCACCACCCACTAAGTACTAACCCTTCCTCCTCCTCCCCACCCTTCGCACTTGTTCTGCTCTTTCGTTTCAGAGCCACAGTCGTCGATGGATTCAGCGCTGGAATGCTAGGGCTGGCGGCGGTCTATAAGGAGGAACAGCATGCCAACATCGCTGGAAAAGAGGTATTTCTTAGTTCTTAAGAAATGTGAGGTAAGAGTTTTCCCTTCATTCATTGTTTTGTAATTGCACCACCCACTAAGTACTAACCCCTCCTCCTCCTCCCCACCCTTCGCACTTGTTCTGCTCTTTCGTTTCAGAGCCACAGTCATCGATGGATTCAGCGCTGGAATGCTAGGGCTGGCGGCGGTCTATAAGGAGGAACAGCATGCCAACATCGCTGGAAAAGAGGTATTTCTTAGTTCTTAAGAAATGTGAGGTAAGAGTTTTCCCTTCATTCATTGTTTTGTGTTTGCACCACCCACTAAGTACTAACCCCTCCTCCTCCCACCCCTTCGCACTTGTTCTGCTCTTTCGTTTCAGAGCCACAGTCGTCGATGGATTCAGCGCTGGAATGCTAGGGCTGGCGGCGGTCTATAAGGAGGAACAGCATGCCAACATCGCTGGAAAAGAGGTATTTCTTAGTTCTTAAGAAATGTGAGGTAAGAGTTTTCCCTTCATTCATTGTTTTGTGTTTGCACCACCCACTAAGTACTAACACCTCCTCCTCCTCCCCACCCTTCGCACTTGTTCTGCTCTTTCGTTTCAGAGCCACAGTCGTCGATGGATTCAGCGCTGGAATGCTAGGGATGGCGGCGGTCTATAAGGAGGAACAGCATGCCAACATCGCTGGAAAAGAGGTATTTCTTAGTTCTTAAGAAATGTGAGGTAAGAGTTTTCCCTTCATTCATTGTTTTGTGTTTGCACCACCCACTAAGTACTAACCCCTCCTCCTCCCACCCCTTCGCACTTGTTCTGCTCTTTCGTTTCAGAGCCACAGTCGTCGATGGATTCAGCGCTGGAATGCTAGGGCTGGCGGCGGTCTATAAGGAGGAACAGCATGCCAACATCGCTGGAAAAGAGGTATTTCTTAGTTCTTAAGAAATGTGAGGTAAGAGTTTTCCCTTCATTCATTGTTTTGTGTTTGCACCACCCACTAAGTACTAACACCTCCTCCTCCTCCCCACCCTTCGCACTTGTTCTGCTCTTTCGTTTCAGAGCCACAGTCGTCGATGGATTCAGCGCTGGAATGCTAGGGCTGGCGGCGGTCTATA
This sequence comes from Saccostrea echinata, assembly GCF_033153115.1. Taxonomy (NCBI): domain Eukaryota; kingdom Metazoa; phylum Mollusca; class Bivalvia; order Ostreida; family Ostreidae; genus Saccostrea; species Saccostrea echinata. The sequence goes on from NW_026889758.1 coordinate 48,891,870, forward strand.
AGGAGGAACAGCATGCCAACATCGCTGGAAAAGAGGTATTTCTTAGTTCTTAAGAAATGTGAGGTAAGAGTTTTCCCTTCATTCATTGTTTTGTGTTTGCACCACCCACTAAGTACTAACCCTTCCTCCTCCTCCCCACCCTTCGCACTTGTTCTGCTCTTTCGTTTCAGAGCAACAGTCATCGATGGATTCAGCGCTGGAATGCTAGCAGAAGGAGCAGCATGGAACAAGGAGAAACCTAGGACTTGGCATGATTCTTATTTTTAGTAGGTTAGTCTCTATTATTCTTCAAAGTTTTGTTCATTATTTCTGAGGATATATGCAATTGCCGGCTTATTAGATAATATTACCTTTGAGTCTTTATGAGTTCGAAGGATAGCATAAATAATTTTTTATAAATATTATATGGTCAAGCCTGGGGCTATGTTCCAGTCTCTTAAATATTAACTTGGTAGAGGATTATTACAACAGAATCAAAACAACAAGAAATAAAGTTTTAAAAATTATATTCTGTTTCAGATGATATCCCAATTTTTATTATAAATAACTAATCAACAACAACATGAATATATATGAGCACGCAATGCCACTTGCTTGATTTACTATAGGACCCCCCTTGAAATTCAGATGAAGTTTTAATAAACTTTAATTTCTAAAATTAAATTTCATAAATAATAAACACATAAATAAATGTAACTTACATTGACATTGTAGTAATGACTAAGGTATTAAATTCCAAAAGTCTGGTAACAACTACAATATTAATCTCCCCAAATCTGGTAATGACCGAAGACATTAGGCCTGAGTATCGCAAACTACCTAACGATACGATACATATCATGCAATACAACATGTATCATGATACAGCTGTCAACAATTGAATTAACCTTAACATATAATTCTTTGCTAACCTCCACAGTTATAGAAAATATACAAAGAATATCTTGATAACCCTTACCAAAGTTAATAAAAGGAGGATTTATAGTCTTGACATTGTATTTTTTCTTTGTTACCTTTTTTTCAGCCATTTTAAAACATTAAAATTTGTTAGGTTGTATGTAGAAATTTCAAACAAAACAATGAAAATTATCTTGTACTGTATCACGATACATGGTGATTTGATACGCGTATCGTCAGCCCTTGCGATCAATATGATCGATGTATTGCTGTATCGTTACACCCCCAAAAAGTATTTCTGACTGTACACTAAACATAAACACTTATATATGGCATAACCTAACCAAACGTGACATTGTGCAACCCATTTGGTCAACTAATTCTATGAAAAAGTTTTGTATGAATTTCCACAACCAGAAACATGAGAAAAATGGAAGTACAAAACATACGATAAACATGGTCCAGGAATGAATTATAAGGTAAAGCAATGACATACAACAAATTAAAAACATTTTAAACATATAATAATGAATGAAGCTTCTGGTTATATTAAATATGAGATAATAAATAAATGAACATACATTTTATCAACACACAAATTTGAGAATTGTTACAATAACTTAATTTTTGGGAAACCTTATTTTCGCAAGATACTATTTATAATTGAAGTGAAATTTTCATGATTTTCTGTAATCAGTCATTGCTCTATAAAATTGTCAATTGTAAACAAAAACTAGTGAGAATAATTTTTTTGTGATTAGAAGGTGTTGCATAATTACATTAAGATGAGGTTCTCGCAAATAAAAGTGATTTACAGTAATCTATGTGAATGTTAAGTAACTATATAAATTATCCAGATTAAAGAAAACTGTAGGCAATATAATATGTTTCTTATCATAGTGAGCTCTGAGCAGTAATGATCTGTAATGGTCCTAACTCTATTGTAGCATTATTTGATGTCCTGAGGGGATGCTCTGCTTGTGTGTATACTGATCTTCTTCAGTTTTATGTCCTCACACAGAGCCACTAGAAGACAAACACCTGGATAAGAGGAAGAACACAGCAAGAAAAGACCTCATCTCAAAGGATCTACACTTTTGGAAACCAGAGCAGAAGTATGTCATGAGGCCCTCTATGCAGTCAGATATAACACTATGTAAATTCATCCTTAGGTATTTCTATTGTTATACTAGAAATAACTGTAAATCAACTATTGTTCACAACTAAATTTATTCTCTATTTATCAGTTTATTAAAATCTCTCTTTGATGACTAAATTTGTGCCTGAGGAATTTTTTTTTTACATAATTACACAATAATAATTAAAACAAATATTTTGCTGCAAGAAATATTTGCAAGTAAAAGAAGTTAGCTAAATTCCTGGTTATTTTTAGCATGTGAATAAAAGTTGGTTTACAGTAATTCCTCACTGCAAACAATATAAAACATGTATTTATACAAGTATCCTTTTATCAATAGGTTACCTTTGACCAGATGGACGTCGTACCAATATAGGCATGTCATGACCTGACCTTGATAAACTAGTGCTTAGTAAGGTAATTAAGCATTTTTAAATAAGTTGAGTTAACATCTGTTTTTTGTCCGTCTTCATCTGTAGTGCATCTTTCATCAGTCAAAAAACTTGGAAACATTTTTAGGGTCTTTTATTGAACTACTGGACTAATTTCAACCAATTTTGGCATATGGCATCAATGGGTGAAGGGATACAAAAATTTAGAATTTCATGGTCCCTGTCTTCCAGGGGCATGAAAGGTAGGGCTAAAACCATCAAAATTAGTGCTATTTTTAAAAATCTTTTTCTCCCCTGGACATCAAGCAGTCAAACTGTTGGTAATGATTGTAATATTTTAATACTGATCCCTCTACCAAAATTGTGAAATTCATGGCCACAAGGTCAAGTTTTGGAGGGCTCTAATGATCATATAGTAAAAATGACAATGCATGTATTCTTTAAAAAAACTTCTTCTGTCTCCTTGTATATTTAGGTGATAAACTAGGTGCATATTTTTTTATAAGCAGGGGTAACTCTTCCAAATTTATAAAACTCGTAGTACCTGGGTCAGGGATTTTGGTGTTAGGTCAGGGCCCTGTTGAATATATAGTGAAATTGCATTAATTCTTTAAAAATCTTCCCTGCCTCTGGGTATTTAGCAAGCATAGTGCATAATTATAGTGTGTGATTATGATAAGCAGGGGTGCCTCATCCAAAATTGTGAATTTCTTGGCCTCCTGGGTCTAGGGCCTCTGGTGCTAAGGCAGGGCTCTATTTATTATACATGTATAGTGGAAATACATTATTTCTTTGAAAAATCTTCTTCTTCTGTTTATAAGGCAAACAAACCTAGTGCATAGTAATGATAAGAAAGTGTGCCTCTTGCAGAATTGTGAAATTGCAAGGGGTACTGGTGATGGGTGGGGCTATGGTAATGTATTATTGTTTGAAAATCTTTTTCATTGCTCCTGAGCATCTAGGAATACAAAGTTGTAATAAGCAAGAGTATTTTTACCAGATTTTTGAAATTCTGGACCACTTGGTCGAGTGTTCAAGTGCTGGGCAGGTAAATTTAAAATTTGTATTCCACTGAGAGAAATCCCTTCATTATTCACCTACAGTACAGTCAACGCGGTTTATGCATTTACCGTGCACCCCCTGCAGTGTGAATCTCATCGCCGTTAGTACAGGTGTCTCAGGTAAAAACCGTGTGCCCCGCGGTTTGGCCATCCAGGTAATTCACACCACCGCGGTGCAGCCTACCAATCATAGGTGAAAAACAGTCTTAGTCTAAAACGCAAATTATCTCCCTTCGAAATTATATAAAACGAAACCAAACAGAAAGAAAAATAAAAAAATGTAAGAGTAATGATATTAAAAATATAGAAGCTGAAATGTTTGAATATGATTCTAACATTTCATGTACAAAATGAAAATAAATTTTCTAATAAAAATATATTCTCATGTATCTAAGATAACTTAATTGCAATTTTCAAATAGCGTTATATAAGCCTTGAACTTTATTTAGCAGAAGTCAAGCAATGTGTTCATTCTATTAGAAGCCACGACCTTCGGTATAAATTACTGTAGGTGATCTAAGTTTTACGACTATGCAAGGTAATATACCCAATATGCTATGCATGATATTCGATATTAATTAATATTTTCTTAGTGTGTTTTGTAAATTTTAGATATTTTTTTTTTTAGGGGATTTGATTAAAGAATGCATCTATCGCAGTTTCAATTTTATTGGAAAGGGGGGAGGGACTATGAATGATTTTTTTTTAATTATTAAAATTCCAATATAAGATTAAAATAAGCAGAAGATTTTGGGTGTAATTATCATTCTCGGAGTCGTCTGTGAAACGTCATTCCTATCTATTTCGGGCGTAGTTCTTGAAATCAGAAGGAATGGGATATTGTGTGTGCGTAATTTGATTGCCCACGAGTCCGTAGAAGATATGTAAAATTACGTAATGCCTAGAGCTTGACCTGGTACTCATACTTGGTCCTCACACCTGTATACTGTACAAGTGTGATCCCCTACACCATGTACACAATATGCCCAAAGTGCCTCTGTTGGACACTCATAATGTTAATGCACTGGAATATATACAAGAAACTGTTCCTACGAAAAAAAAGGAAAACATGAAAATATTATTTTATACATACATGTACATGTAGTTGTAATTAATTTTTAAATTTTACGATATGCAGATGACTTGCATTTAAAAAGTTAATTTCGATGTAACTTCCATCTCCACAAATAACACCCTCCCAATCTACAGTGACACTATTAATTTGTCTTACACAAAACTTTCACTGTTTTGGTACCGTCTAGTGATGGGAATCGGTAAGAATTTCATAATCAATGATCAGGCTACTGTAACTAACTAATCATCAATTATAATCGGACATTTTACAAAGTCTGGGTGAATAACTACTTTCTGGGTGGTCCAGCTGTAGTTAGAATAATCTAACTGATTTTAACAACAGAACGTTGTATCTAGTCTAGCTGGTTCATAGTTCATTTTGTAGAATCCAAAGTACATCCATACCCGGGAATGAGCGTTGTTACCCGGGTATGAATACCACAATGTCTGTTCGTCTGCGCCATTACTATGCACAGTTTCGTACTAAAGACCCGGTCAAATTTCTTAAAAAACTGAGATATCCCCTGTTTGATGTGATATTTTATGTAGAAAAATGACTAGAATAATTATGGGACACATTCGCAATGTAGCAGAGTGCTTCCTGAAAAAAATGATGTGCAACATGTAGGTGTCACTATGATGCTTATCATATATAGAGTTGTAAATGCAAAACTAAGACGTGGTCAGTTGCAGAGGAAATTCAGCTGAAAAGCAGTAGGCCTTAGAAGAAGGTGTGTATCTCAGAGGGAAGGTGAATGGCCCCATGTCAATTGCTGAATTTTCATTAGGGCATGCATTGATTTACAGACTACTGGGTGTTTTATCCTGCTCGCTTGGGCCTGGGGGTGGGTTGTATGGGTGCGACTGAGGCCCAAATCTTGGAAAAACAAGCCAAAATTTGGGGAGTCCCCAGGTGCAATTTTGGTACATGTTCACTCTAATAGGCAGATTACATGTACTTTGTTGACATAATTTGTGAGCCATGGGCATATGAAGCATAATTAATTAGCCCCTGGAAAACTGTCCCCATGTACATGTTTTTATGGATCGCATGTATATGTGTACCCCCTCGGCACATGTTTGGCATTAAAAAAAACTATCCTCTGCCACCACAAATAAGTTAATAGATAAGTCGCAGCTGGAATATTCAGCTTAAAAACTATTACATTTGTAAAATAAAATAAATTACCCGATTGATGGGAATAAAAAATTCGTAATCGAACGCTTGGAGTATGCCAGCAATCGACTGATTTTCATTTATAATTGATGATTGGAACACCACTAGTACCGTCACAACTTTGAATAAGAGTTTACTTCCCAATACCGATAGCTATAAGCCAAATTGATTGTGAAAATATTGTATTAATGTATTCAATTTCAACCCCCCAAAAGTGGGGGGGAGGGGGGCAAAGTTTTTACTCAAGCATAAAGTAAAATCTATTAGAACAAAATGCTTGTACGCCGTGTAAGCAAGAATTTACTGAAAAGCAATTCATATAGTTCCACCAAAACAATATCGGAACTGTGTGCAGTTAGCATTGGTTAGTAAACCTATTTTGTCCTCGGTAGATCTGGTACATGTATACACAGTGTACCTGTAGCTGCATGGACTAATCTTGGTCTCCTTAGTAACTGTGTATTGTGCACGTTCAAGCAGAGAGGGATTTCCTGTCACTTTGTTGGATATAATTTCACACCTTTGTGAAAGACAAAGGCTTTGGATTAAGACTATTTATTTTTGCAACATACTGACAGTTGTAAATATAAAATCATAGACTGGGAGGATTATGATTTCTGACCCCCCCCCCCCCCACCCCCCGAATTCCTCACTGATGTCTGAACTTCATATTATTTTTTTAAACTTAAGGTTGTATGTTTTGATAAAACTACAGTCGGATTCACATCACATATGTCTGATCTTAATGAATTTGAATGAATTTCTCTGTATATAAAAACAAGATGTTGGGATGTTAATGCTAAGGGCTATCCTACACGTACCCCCAAAATTACGGGAAGCTATTTTATTGTGTAGTTGATCCCATATGATGACAAGGTACCCGAAGCCACAGAGGTGTGAATGCCTCTAGGGTAGAAATAATACTAATTCTTATACATAGGAAAAAGTCAATAAATTATGCACAACGGAATGAACTTTTATTTTTAACAAATAATGAAACAAAGCACCCCATTTTATCTGTATACTAGTTTATACTATGGGGAAAGCACAATCCTTCTTTTATTTTATTTGCACATTGAGAACTAAGTAAAACTGTTTAACAATATTTGTACTATCCAGTGTTTTCTGCTAACACACGGCTTCTGATGACCACGGTGACTTACATGTAGTTACCTGGGTAATGCGTTCAAGCAGAAAGTTCAAATTGAACTTTGCCGATAAAAAAAAATGCCATGATACTTAATATGAGAGACAAAGAGAGAGAGAGAGAGAGAGAGAGAGAGAGAGAGAGAGATTTACTATACATTGCCTAAACGTGTTTCAGAATATTTAACTTTTCCATCTATTGACCTGGCTACAGGTAAGACCGCGATGAACTAACCATGGGGGTGTATCGCGGAAAGGTTAACACACCACGGGGGGAGCACGGTTAAATGCATAATCGGCGTTGCCCGTACTGTATGATAAGTTATCACTGTAGATAATGTCATTGAAAGATCAATTGAATAAGATAATTATAAAAGAATTTTTATGATAAATAATCCAAAAAGTACTTTCATCATTTTTAGCTCACCTCAACGAAGTTGGGGGGCCTTATGTAATACCCTAGGCGTCGGCGTCCCAGGTTAAGGTTTTTAGAGCAGTTTTCTTTTCAAGTACTTCTGTGGCCTATATTAGTCAGAGATGCATGGAGGATGCTTCTAGTGTGTTTCATTGTACCAGTCAAGGTTTTAGATGCTGCAATTTCAGCTAAAGAATGACCAGGTTAATGTTTTTGGAGCAGGTTAAAGTTTTTGGAGCAGGTCTCATTTCCAAGTAACTATAAGACCTATATTGACCAAACTTGCATGGATGATACATCTAAGGATGCACACTACTGAACTTGCTTCGGATGCTGGATCTGACCTACATTTTCTGGATGAGTGACTAGGTTAAAGTTTTTGGAGCAGATCTCATTTCCAAGTAACTATAAGACCTATATTGACCAAACTTGCCTGGATGATACATCTAAGGATGCACACTACTGGACTTGCTTGGATGCTGGATCTGACCTATATTTTCCGGATGAGTGACCTGGTTAAAGTTTTTGGAGCAGATCTGATTTCCAAGTAACTATAAGCCCTATATTGATCAAACTTACATGGATGATACATCTAAGAATGCACACTACTGAACTTGCTTCGGATGCTGGATCTGACCTATATTTTCCAGATGAGTGACCTGGTTAAAGTTTTTGGAGCAGATCTGATTTCCAGGTAACTATAAGCCTTATATTGACCAAACTTGCATGGATGATACATCTAAGAATGCACACTACTGAACTTGCTTCGGATGCTGGATCTGACCTACATTTTCCGGATGAGTAACCAGGTTAAAGTTTTTGGAGCAGATCTCATTTCCAAGTAACTATCAGGCCTATCTGAAGCAAACTTGCATGGATGATGCATCAAGGGACGAACAATCTCAAACTTGCTTCGGATGCTGGATTTGACTTATATTTTCTGGATGAGTGACTAGTTATAAGCTTTCAGATAAGTCTATTTCCAAGTAACTGCAAGCCCTATCAGACCAAAACTGCATAAATGTTGCATTTAGGGATGCACACTCCAAGATTATTAGTTTAGTGTGGGACTTTGCCTTACTTAAAGACAACATTCGTTGAGGTGAGCTCTGTAATCTCTGATTACCTATGTTTAATGATCAGGTAGAGGATGAGATTGGTTTTCAAATAGTGCTTAAGAACTTTTTTCTTTAGTCAAAATGGTGATAGTGACTTGGGGGCAAGTACAAGTACATGTACAGGCAAATAAATAGATCTACTTTAAGAATTTTTACTGAATTTTGCTGATCCCTGATCATCCTATTTCTATTGCTTTTGGACAACATTGCTTAATGTGAGTCCACATTTGTGAGGCACGGCGTACTTAAAGTATCATTGTGTCATCATTGAAAATTAAATAAGTAGCAAAAATAAATTAACAAGATGATATGTAAATAAAAGGTTGCATGCATTTGTTTTATCCATTATCTATTTAAAAATCAGAAATCTCACCATTTGATAACAATACTGCTGAGTATTTAGAAACAAATCTTGTGTCATATACGATGTCATTTGCCTTGACTTGACACAGTACAAGTGATCCAGAGGAGTGGATCCCTTTGTTTAATAATTTCAAAAATAATTAAATACAAAATCGTCATCAAATTTTCAGTCTAATCAATAAAACTGAAAACAAAACTTTTCTTAAGAACAACTGTGTAAATAATTTATCAGGATCTTATCTAGCAGCACGGCGTCAGATAATGTAAAGAAAATCACAAATCCTATAAGCATATTCCCAATAAACCTGAAAAGTGGAAGGGCATACACTAGACTGTTTGAGACTGTTTAAGCTGAAATGCGGAATATTAATTGCTTATATCATGTAAATCTAAAAAGTGCTGGGAGTTGATTCTGGTTTGAGGAATATTTTTTAAATTCTTTATGATGTGATGGTGAAGTGGAAATTTTTTGCTATTTCATACATTCTTGGCAAAATGTGAGGACTTCCCAAACAGCACAAACTAGTTCCCAGTACTTCTCAGGCAAGGGATGTAAATTTTAATGTGTATCAATTTTTATGGCAAAAAACAACCGGATGCCCATGCACTAGCGTCTTTTTCTACATTCAGCCTAATAATTCTATTTTTACACCAGTCATGTGACACGCAGCTGATATATACATTGTAAATTGTACAACATGAACCTATTCATTACTGATGACTATATTACCTTTCCTACAATTTTATAGTTACCATTTTTACAGTGATTATTAAATGTAATACATATTAAAAACATGTTAAGATAATATTTTCCATTGATTTCCTTTACATAGCTAAGCATGACTGACTGATGTTGACCCTCCAGGATGTGGAAATGAGCAGCTACTGTGAGCCAGATGGGAATTGGTGGAAACAACTGGAGAAGGCAAGATTGATGAAGGTTGACCACACAGACCACAGCTAGGCTAAGGACACTCATAGGAAGTATGCATTATCATATATTCCATAAAAAAAATTCAATATTCAAAATAAAAAATAATCAGTTTAATTTTGTGGAATGGAAATTCTGCTATCTGTACAAGTATATAGGGTTCTCTTCTGAGTTTGGCCAAAGTGACATCACTGATTATATGATCTGTTTGTCACATGACAACTAGGTTAAAATTAGAAAATATACGTACAGCTACAAAAATTGTGAAAATTTCACTGAGATATGAATACATTTTTTATTTCGAAATTGACCATTTTCGTTGAGACAAATTCCGTCATGTGCTGGGAGAAAGTTTCTCATATTTGGGAACTATGACAAATTTAGCCATCTTTTTATAAAATAGAGAAAAAAGCAAAGTATGCTTTGAAGATATATTAAATTGCAGAATGAAGCACACAACCAGCTCCCAACACTTTTTAAAACAGAGGAATACAAGCTACATGTGATTAAAAGCTAAAAATTTAGAGTAAAGCTGATAACGTTGAACTTTTGGGATTAATGAGAACCACTCTACTCTGTCAGTTATTTAATAGTTTATTAAAGTAGAAGTATCCTTATGTCTTATTTCTTATCACAAGACTGATGGACATTGACCCTCCAGGATGTGGAAATAAGCAGCTACAGCCAGACAGGAATTGGTGGAAACAAGTGGAAAAGACAAGACTGATGGACATTGACTCTCCAGGATGTGGAAATAAGCAGCTACAGCCAGACAGGAATTGGTGGAAACAAGTGGAAAAGACAAGACTGATGGACATCGACCCTCCAGGATGTGGAAATGAGCAGCTACAGCCAGACAGGAATTGGTGGAAACAAGTGGAAAAGACAAGACTGATGGACATTGACTCTCCAGGATGTGGAAATGAGCAGCTACAGCCAGACAGGAATTGGTGGAAACAAGTGGAAAAGACAAGACTGATGGACATTGACCCTCCAGGATGTGGAAATGAGCAGCTACAGCCAGACAGGAATTGGTGGAAACAAGTGGAAAAGACAAGACTGATGGACATTGACCCTCCAGGATGTGGAAATGAGCCACTACAGCCAGACAGGAATTCGTGGAAACAACTGGAAAAGAAGAGACTGATGGACACTGACCTTCCCAACAGCAAGACATATCAAAGTAGATAACTGTCACTGATCAGGTATGTGACATAATCAATGATCATTTTTGGAAAAGTACAGCAAAAGAATATTTGATCCTTGAACTATATTATTTAGATATGTTTGTTCTTTTCTTAATTTACTGATAGATGTATATTAACTTCTATTTAATAGTGTGCTTTGATGATTTGGTGACAGTACCCAGTAGGAGACTCAGATGAAGTCATGTGGATGTGCTTGACATGAATGACAAGGAACCCTCAGGTATGTGAAAGTTACCCTTAGCAGGCCATTCTCTATGACCTTTGGTTTCTCATTTTTACTTCATTGGACCCGATTATTACCTTTTTTCGTTTTTTAAAAACAGAAACTAAAGAAGTCAGTAACCATTACTCCTTTCACTTCTTTTCTGAAAAGTGATTAACTTAAGACACTTGCATCTGACAGGTTGAAGAGGAGACTTGCAAGGATGGTGTTGGTAAAGTTTTCTTCAACAATGTGGAGTAGAGCATTTACAACCTACAGGAATTGGTGGGAGCAACTGGAAAATGCAATGCTGATGGATATTGACCCTCGAAGATGTGGATATAAGAAGCCGCAGCCAGACGAATGAATGGGGAAAAAACTAGAAGAAGCAAGACTGATAAATGTACTTCAAGATGCAGAAAAAAAGTAGTGCATTCCAACTGGAATTGGTGGAAACGACTAGAAAATACAAGATTGATAGACTTTGACCCTTTAAGATGTGGAAATGGGCAGCTATAGCCAGACAGGAATTGGTGGAAAACCTAGAAAATGCAAGACTGATGGATGTTGACCCTTCAAGATGTTAAAATGAGCAGCTACAGCTAGACAGGAATTGGTGGAAATACTTTGAAAAGTCAAGACTGATGGATGATGACCTTCCCAACAGCAGGACTTACCACAGTGGATAACTGTCACTGATAGGTATGTGACATTATTAATAATCCAGGATCTTTTTTGACAAAGTACAGCAGAAGAACATTATGTTAGAGATATATAATATTTTGCTAAGATATGTCTGTTCTTTTCTTAATTTCTGTTTATACTTATTTAGATGCTGAAGTATAATAATTAACATCTATTTTACAGTGTGCTTTGATGATTTGGTGACAGTACCCTGTAGGAGACTTAGATAAAGTCATGTGGATGTGCTTGACATTATGAATGACAAGGAGCCTCAGGTATGAGAATAAGTACCCAAGTATGCCATTCTGTAGGACTCTGTTCTTCCTTTCTACTTCATCAGTCCTAATGGTTACCTTTTTTTCTTATTCATTGACAGAAAATAAAAGTATTGAAGAGGCATATCCTTGTGATCATGTTTGGAAAAAGACAAAGAAAGATGACAATGCAGAAAGCCAGATCTGTGAAGCACACACAAGCACATTCAGTTTACAATGTTATAATTTGTTATTATCCAGAACATATTTTTTTGAGACATTTGTTTTGGAAATGGGTGTCTGAGTTGTAAGAGGGTATGGGGTCACCCACTCTGACACGTGGGTTTTCTCCGGGTGCTCCGGTTTCCTCCCACACTGACCCCCTTCTTTTTCTCTATGTCAAAGAGATAATTGTGCTATTTTTATTATTTTATGTAGATATCTTTTATCATCTATCATTATTTTGCTATAATGTTATTTCATGTTAGCATCTAATACATTATAAAATTGTTTAGATGAAGTAGTTGAAGGCTAGTTGTAAGTAGACCTTGTCGATATCCTGGGGCATTACTGGTTGGAACTTTATGGGTCCTTCGCCGCTACGGTTGCCAGGCTGGCCTGGGGAGGAGAGGTTGAAAACGCGACTAGTTGTAGGCTGCTTTGTCTTTCAAAAATCTTTCTTTTTATTCTATCCAACATCAAAAAAATTATGTGTAAATGTTACAGAAGAAGTGATTTTATATACATGTATCATATTATTATTCCTGGAATGTACAACTACTTATTAAAAAGTGAGGGTGGATATAGTGACTATGAATTTATTGTGTAATTGAATATATATACAATGTGCATTACTGAGGTGACTATAGATTGTAAATGTTAAATAGCATGTACAGATTTATTTAGCTTTTTGTAGTTAGTATGTATAGTTTACGATGATCGGCTTAATGAATTTATTGTTCAAATGAATATACATGCAATGTATTATTGGTGTGACTGTGGATATAAAGTGATAGTAAATGTTAAATTGTGATTACCGTAGTGTGTACACATTTACTTAAGCTATTGTAATAAGGTGGTTAAAGGTGACTAAGGATTTATTGTGTTATTGAATGTATATCAGCATGTGTTGATGTGACTAATTATAATTCTGCAGAGAGAGTACATGTGAATGTTAATTGTAATAGTAAATGTTAAATTGTACATCGAACAATGAATTGTGACTAGTTATGCAGTGATAGTACATGTAAATGTTAGAAGTAAATGTTTTAAAAATTGTGACAGTGAACAATGAATTGTGACTAGTGTAATGTTAAATTGTCTGATATCATTGGCCAAAGTTTTGCACGAAAAAAGAAAAACAAACAAAAAAAAAACAAAAAAAGAAACAAAAAGAAAAAAAACATGAAAGGAAAAAGGAAAAATGAAAGAAAAAAAAAAGAAAGAAAAAAAACAAGAAGAAACCAAAAAAGAAAAGCACTAAAAAGAAAGAAAAATAGCACAAAACTTTTAATGCTGCCTGCTTGAAAAAAAAACATTGCTTCCCAGCATTTATAGAATTTGTGTTTTTTCAAGCAGAAGGTTCCAAGCCCTTGAAAGCAGAGGAGAAGTTTTTTGTGTAATAATACATAGTACATGTAAAACATTACTTATGATATCCCAAAAGTTAATTCCTACAATCAGTTAGGGCCTGCATCAAGATGGAAATGCTAGTTAGTGTTTATTTTTAGCTCACCTGAGCTGAAAGTTCAAGTGATCTTTTCTGATCACATTTTGTCTGTTGTCAGTCTGTCTTAGCTGTTTATCTGTCTAGCTGTTTATCTGTAAATTTTTCACATTTTGAACTTCTCAAGAACCATATGGGCCAATTTCAATTAAACTTGCACAAAGGATCCTTGGATGAAGGAGATTCAAGTTTGTTCAAATGAAGGGCCATGCCCTCTTTCAAGGGAAGATAATTAAGAATTAGTGTAAATTTGGTTGCATAAAATCTTTTTCTCAAGAACCATTGGGCAAAAAAAGTTGGAACTTGTGTGAATGCTTCATTACATAGTGTAGATTTAAATTTGTTCAAATCATGACCCCCGAGGGTAGGGTGGGGCTACAAAAGGGGATCAAAAGTTTTACATAGGAATATATAGGGAAATAGTCACATTGATATGGAAGCATCCTCAGGTACATAGTATAGATTCAAATTTGTTCAAATCATGACCCTGGGGGTAGGTTGGGCCTTTTTTCCAAAATCTATGAGTCTTCAGTAATTCATTATTTATTAGAAATTTGTTATCTCCTTTATTTTCTTCTTCATTTATAATATAATTTCTGGTACTGCAATTCATACTATAGACTTTTCAACATGATATCACATACAAGTCTTTATCACAGATCTTGAGTCAGGTCAAAATATGTGTTAAATTTGAGACGAAATTCAAGTTAACAATCTCTAAACTTGTTCTATATCATAATGTAGTGCACATGCAATGTCATCCATTTTTCCCACACAAGAGTGCATAATAAGGTATATGTGCAACACAAAATGTACCAATGAATTTTAAAATTTAAAAAAAATGAAAATGCTGATCTTACAACAGATGAGTAGACCGTGCTGGCACGAAAAAGATCCCTCACTGCTCAATGGCTCTGATCATGAGTGTTGAGTATAGGTCAAAAACAGCTCTCCACCGGCAATTGGTGACGTCTCCATATGAGTGAAATATCCTCGAGAGGGATGTTAAACAACAAACAAAAACCCTCAGTGTCAGCGTCCCAGGTTAAATTTTTTGGAGCCGATTTCTTTTCAGTACCCCTATGCCCTTAATTAATCAGATATACATGGACGATACTTCTAGTATGTTTCATTGTACTTGTCAAGGTTTTCAGCTTAAGAATGACAAGGTTAATGCTTTTGGAGCTGGTTAAAGTTTTTGGAGCACGTCTCATTTCCAAGTAAGTATTATATATCATAGGGTTATTCCCCCCCCCCCCCCCTTCGTGTTATTTTTGCTCTTTCTTTTGCCCAGTCAAGGTTCTGTTTAAGAAATTATTCTGTAGTCTTTGAGTTTGCCCTGTCTTAAATTCGGCGAGTTGTGTCTAGGGTGAAAGGGGCAAAAATAAAACAAACGCAAATCTTTCTGTATACAGTACATGTATAAGCCATATATTGACCAAACTTGCTTGGATGATTCAACTAAGGATGCACACTACCAGGCTTGCTTCAGATGCTGGATATGAACAAAATTTTCCAGATGAGTGACCAGGTTAAAGCCCTATGTTGATCAAACCTGCATGGATGATACAACTAAGGATGCAATTTACTGGACTTGCTTCAGGTGCTGCACAGTTAATCAGAGAAATATGTAAGCATCCTTACTTTTTGTTCAAGTCATACTCCTCTTTTAGGTGTTGGTCACGACCACTTATGCATTTAAACTTTTCAATACTGATTTTTGCTTTTTTCCTAGCCACAGTGCTAGGGTGAGCAATTTGGCCGATGGGCCTTCTGTTTCAAATTATGATCTCAGTTTTAAAATTCTAGCATTACTAAGAATAATGTGATTATACAGGTACTATCCTTGTATTGTTCATGCATATCATTATGATGCTTTTTCTTTCTTCTAATCAGTTAAATTGTACTGGTAATCTGGAAAACAATTGGACAAAATAAAGAAAGTGAAAGAAAATTCTGATTTTTTTAATGATATCATACCTATTGAAATGGAAGGATGTTATGGAATTTGAAAATGTGAATATGACAAAATATACAGTTGAACTTTGGTATCTCGAACATGGATATCCCGAATACCATGGATATGTCGAAGTAATTTTGAAGTCCCAAGTGCTTGTTTCTTAAGTATTTTACCCTGGGTATCTCGAATCCTCGGATATCTCAAAGTATTTTCTTGGTTCAATGAAGTTCAAGATAACGAGGTTTGACTGTTTGTACTAAAACAAGCTCATTCACATTTATATGATGTCTAATTTTCTTTTTAATTCATTGATTGTTGATAATCACTATAATTCTTGAATTTACAAAGTTGTATAGACTCTGTCAAGTTACACTCAAAAAATATAGATTCTTTAATGTATGCAGATGATATAGTAATTTTTTCATCATCACCACAAGGACTTCAGCAAATATTAAACTTTTTAGAAAAGTATTGTGATGACTGGGGTATAAAAGTTAATTCTAATAAAACAAAAATTATTATTTTTAATAAAGCTGGGAGAACAATTAAACAGAAATTTCATTACAAAATTTTCAATATTGAATGTGTATCAAGTTATAAATACTTAGGCATCCATTTCACAGCCTCTGGGACTTTCTCAATGGCTAAACTTGAGTTATACAAAAAGGGACTAAAAGCATTCTTCAAACAATGAAAAGATTTCCTTAGCTTAAATCCAGGGATATCCACCAGTCTAAATGTCTTTGCTCACACTATTAAACCTATATTACTTTATGGCTCAGAAATATGGGGAATATTTAATGTTAATAATTCAAAAATAAAGCAATATATTAAACTGATGATGTATTGATGCAACTATGCTACAAAACCTTTATAGGTGAAAATTTACACAACAAATTCTGTAAAACTAATCATTAGGTTTGAATAGGAAAAGTATAAACCATGCTTCTCTTTCAGAACTGGATAGATATCCTTTACATTATGATATTGTCAACAGATTACTTAAATACTGCTACAGACTAGAAAATTTAACATAAGATTTTCATTTATTAAAAGATGCATTCATATGTAGTAAGGAACTTCATCTTGCCAAAAGAACAACTTGGTATTCCTCAATAGAAAAATTACTAAGAATTCTTGATATTCCAAACATTATGTCATATACTAAGAGTAAATTTGTAACTTCATTAAAACAATCCCAGATAAAAAAAAAAACTCTATGGATTGGCAATACTTAAATGAAACACTATAAGAGGGTAACCTTGTCACTTATTTGTTTCTAAAGAACAATTTTAGACTTGAAAAATATCTAATTTTATTAAAACCTGAATACAGAAAGCCAATTTGTATATTATGTGTATCAGCACACAAACTCTTTATAGAATTAGGCAGATATAATAACACACCTAGAACAGAAAGAATATGTAAAGATTGTATGCTTAATCAAATTGAAGATGAAGAATATTTCCTTATTCACTGTATCAAATTCACAAAGGAAAGAGAAGACCTATTTTTAACTTAATCTCATCTTAAGTAAAACATTTTACAAAATTGCCTGATATTGAACAAAAATTATTCTGGATTCTAAATTCTGAGGAATTAGATATTTTGAATTCTCTTGGAAGATTTTTACAAAAAGCATTACTGTAAGTCAATCATATATATACATACATACATACATACATACATACATACATATATATATATATATATATATATATATATATATATATATATATATATATATATATATATATATATATATATATATATATATATATATATATATATATATACATATGTGCAGAATTTATGTACATGTATTTATATCAAATATTTTTATTTGTGCAGAATTTATGTACATGTATATGTGTAAAAACTATCTGGTTTATTCCTTTTTTTTTTGTCTCCTCTCAATCATGCAACTCTTTCTCTCTTGTGTGTATGTATATTGTATTACATGTATATGACAAAATATAAATGTTAATTTACAATGTACTTTCTTTTTGCCCCATAATATTTTACTTATGGGCAAAAGACCTCAGTGTATCATCCATATAAAGTAATGGCATGCTCAAAAAATCTAGGATTTTTTTTTTTAAATGAGATGGGTTTCATTCTATAGCCAAATAATCAAAGTACCTTGTACTTAATTTCATTTAATCTAACTCATGGCTTGTTGTACTGTAAAGATGTGTTGCATGACGTGAGTGAAAAAAAATGAATGCAAAATTGCACATTACATTATATGCATATCTTTTTAAGCAGGCGATTAAAAGTTGGGGTAGAAACCTTTTTAAAAAGTTGAAACTTGGGATTAATAAATTCAGATAGAATTGATTTGGGGAAATCATAAATCAATAATATCAACTCATCAATTGTCCTAAATATTAACCTGGAGTTATTTCCCTTTCCTGACTCTTCTGCATTGAAGTCCAAAAAAGGTGTCAAAACAACATGGGAGAGCAGACGTCAGAAAACACAAACATACGATGAAATGGAAATTCCTTGTAATTTTAGCTATGTATATACTAATATCAGTTGCAGTGGGAATAGAGTGTGTCTAAAATTAGTAGATGAAGATGAGAGAGACACAGTTTTGTCAGAAATCGAACCTGTAACCGAATTTTTTTCATCTGTCAAGCTCACCATTCAAAAGTTTAAAAAAAATCACAAATCACGACTTATGTCTCCATTATGCGGGATCCCACCAATTTTAAGAACCCACGAAAAGAAGCGAAAACATGAAAGAATAATCAATAGACAGTTGCAGGAGAAGATAAGGCAGTGCACTGGGATGGTCTTACCCTTAGGCCAATATTAGGCACAGGTATTGAATTTCAAAGTTCATCCAACTAGGTCAGTATTACATTTTGACCCCAAAAAATTATATAAATAAATAAAATAATAATTTAATAGTATCAAACAAGGTATCACAATATTTTATTAAAAAATATTTTTGTTATATATAATGTTTTCAAAAAATGACTTGGGCTCTCCTTATAATTTTTTAACACATTGTAGTCAGTGCTGTACAATATACTACATTTATATGTACAATTATAGGAATTTGTACTTGCTGTAGAAATCAGTTGACATTACCAAACAATAACCAAGTCTGTCAAGTGGAAATGTCACAGACTAAAACCGAGGAAGATGTAAGTTATCAAGGAAAATGTGCATAAAATTGAGAAGTTAAATCAACAGATCACCATAAAACATACATGTATATGTGTATAGATTTAACCAGACTTAATGTGTGCTTACTGCAATAGCTAGACTAGATTCGTCTGATTGCAAATTTAAATGATATTCATTTGAAATTTATGTATAAATAATTTTTTTTACCCATTTTAGGTGCCCAGTTTAAAAACACCTATTGATGAAGAGTGTGAGGAAAATTAACAGAAAATGTTAATCAAGAGAGGAAGGTGAAGTTTTAAATTGCACAAAATGTCAGCATAAAATTTTTATCTGAATTTGAAAAATAAAATTATTATAATTATTCCTTAGTATTTGCTACAATGCATTCTCTAAATATTTTTTGATAATCATGATTTTGACATAGTCAATCTTGTAGTAGATGTTTATATACCCGTAGATGTTTACATTTCAAGAAACTACAGAAAACTGTATATTTTTGAAGTACAAGTACATTTTAGGTGTTTAAATTTTCCCTCAAATTTCACTGTCAGGTCCAATTAAGGACTATTAAGTTTGAGAAATTCACTACATTATACATATGTATCAATAGTTAATTGGTATGTAGAAAATCAATTGAAACATTTAAAGATATAAATTTTTGTTTTTTTAAATGTGACATGTAGTATAGTTACTGTATGCAGGGTTATTTTTGCCCTGTTTCATTTTCGCCCTTTCACACTTGCAAACAATTTTGCCCCATTTTGAATTCGCTCAGTCACGATTATGTTTAAGAAATTATACTGTGTTCTTTAAATTCATTTCGTTTTAAATTCACCCAACTGTGATTAGGGCGAAAGGGGCAAAAATAAAACGAGGGCAAAAATTTCCAAATATACAGTAGTTGTACTCAAAATGTGTATTGAGAACCAGCTGTTTAAAAAAAAACCTAACTTTACTTACTTCTAAATTTTTTGAAAACTTTTCATGTTTTCCAAATACTTTTCTGTTTAATACTTCAGATCCAATAGACTATTTGTGGTGATAATGAACTAGTTTACCATGTAAACTTTAGGTTTTGGACCTTGAACCACTGTATTTCTGAACTCCTGATTTCCATTAATATTTTTCAAAAATCACATAGCAAAATATTGTACCTCGGTAAGATTGTAATTAATTTCACAATCAATGTTGAAGACTTGACTGGAATATTATATTTTATATGAACCAACCCAACCTAATCCTCATTTTCTATCTGGTCTTAAATCTTTCAATTATTTTCTTCCAAATTGCAAATTTTAGTAAATACATTAATTATTTAAATAATTTCATAAAAATAAATTATTTTGATTTTTTTGTTTGTTTAATTTTCAGGATTGTGGAAGGCCATGTTTTGAACAATCCAGTGAATATGCAGGCAGTATCTTCTCCAGCCAAACAATTTCAGTCAGCAGTCAGATTGCTCACAGTCCTCTGTTTGCAATCTTGATAGATTAAATCTTTTTAATCAACTTTTGCAGTCCTTTATCAGAAGTCCTGTGAAACAAATTCAGTCATCATTGGCAAGTAGCAGTGGACGCACACAAAGAAGATATACATCAAAATTGAAAGATTGTGTAAGAGTCCTTTGTGATACTTTTTGTCCAGGTGAGGGTGATATCCTCCATGATATGTATGTCTCAACCTTAGAAGAGAAATTTCAGTCTCACCCAGAAAATATGCTCCCATAATCCAAAATTCGGGG